>NC_134498.1:7661606-7979106 GCF_040206685.1 Ascaphus truei
CCTCCCTCCCACCCTCCCACCCTGTCTTCCTCCCTCCCACCCTCCCACCCTGTCTTCCTCCCTCCCACCCTCCCACCCTGTCTTCCTCCCTCCCACCCTCCCACCCTGTCTTCCTCCCTCCCACCCTGTCTTCCTCCCTCCCACCCTCCCACCCTGTCTTCCTCCCTCCCACCCTGTCTTCCTCCCTCCCACCCTGTCTCACCCTCCCTCCCTCCCTCCCACCCTGTCTCACCCTGTCTCCCTCCCTCCCACCCTGTCTTCCTCCCTCCCACCCTGTCTTCCTCCCTCCCACCCTGTCTTCCTCCCTCCCACCCTGTCTTCCTCCCTCCCACCCTGTCTTCCTCCCTCCCACCCTCCCACCCTGTCTTCCTCCCTCCCACCCTCCCACCCTGTCTTCCTCCCTCCCACCCTCCCACCCTGTCTTCCTCCCTCCCACCCTCCCACCCTGTCTTCCTCCCGACCACCCTCCCACCCTGTCTTCCTCCCGACCACCCTCCCACCCTGTCTTCCTCCCGACCACCCTCACACCCTGTCTTCCTCCCGACCACCCTCACACCCTGTCTTCCTCCCGACCACCCTCCCACCCTGTCTTCCTCCCGACCACCCTGTCTTCCTCCCGACCACCCTGTCTTCCTCCCGACCACCCTGTCTTCCTCCCTCCCACCCTGTCTTCCTCCCTCCCACCCTGTCTTCCTCCCTCCCACCCTGTCTCACCCTCCCTCCCACCCTGTCTCACCCTCCCTCCCACCCTGTCTCACCCTCCCTCCCACCCTGTCTCACCCTCCCTCCCACCCTGTCTCACCCTCCCTCCCACCCTGTCTCTCCCTCCCTCCCACCCTGTCTCTCCCTCCCTCCCACCCTGTCTCTCCCTCCCTGCCACCCTGTCTCACCCTGTCTCCCTCCCTCCCACCCTGTCTCCCTCCCTCCCACCCTGTCTCCCTCCCTCCCACCCTGTCTCCCTCCCTCCCACCCTGTCTTCCTCCCTCCCACCCTCCCACCCTGTCTTCCTCCCTCCCACCCTCCCACCCTGTCTTCCTCCCTCCCACCCTGTCTTCCTCCCTCCCACCCTCCCACCCTGTCTTCCTCCCGACCACCCTCCCACCCTGTCTTCCTCCCGACCACCCTCCCACCCTGTCTTCCTCCCGACCACCCTCCCACCCTGTCTTCCTCCCGACCACCCTCCCACCCTGTCTTCCTCCCGACCACCCTCCCACCCTGTCTTCCTCCCGACCACCCTCCCACCCTGTCTTCCTCCCGACCACCCTCCCACCCTGTTTTCCTCCCGACCACCCTCCCACCCTGTCTTCCTCCCTCCCACCCTCCCACCCTGTCTTCCTCCCGCCCACCCTCCCACCCTGTCTTCCTCCCGACCACCCTCCCACCCTGTCTTCCTCCCTCCCACCCTCCCACCCTCCCACCCTGTCTTCCTCCCTCCCACCCTCCCACCCTGTCTCCCTCCCTCCCACCCTCCCACCCTGTCTCCCTCCCTCCCACCCTGTCTCCCTCCCTCCCACCCTGTCTCACCCTCCCTCCCTCCCACCCTGTCTCACCCTCCCTCCCTCCCACCCTGTCTCACCCTCCCTCCCACCCTGTCTCACCCTCCCTCCCACCCTGTCTCACCCTCCCTCCCACCCTGTCTCACCCTCCCTCTCTCCCTCCCACCCTGTCTCACCCTCCCTCTCTCCCTCCCACCCTGTCTCACCCTCCCTCTCTCCCTCCCACCCTGTCTCACCCTCCCTCTCTCCCTCCCACCCTGTCTCACCCTCCCTCTCTCCCTCCCACCCTGTCTCACCCTCCCTCTCTCCCTCCCACCCTGTCTCACCCTCCCTCTCTCCCTCCCACCCTGTCTCACCCTCCCTCTCTCCCTCCCACCCTGTCTCACCCTCCCTCTCTCCCTCCCACCCTGTCTCACCCTCCCTCCCACCCTGTCTCACCCTGTCTCCCTCCCTCCCACCCTGTCTCCCTCCCTCCCACCCTGTCTCCCTCCCTCCCACCCTGTCTCACCCTGTCTCCCTCCCTCCCACCCTGTCTCCCTCCCTCCCACCCTGTCTCCCTCCCTCCCACCCTGTCTCCCTCCCTCCCACCCTGTCTCCCTCCCTCCCACCCTGTCTCCCTCCCTCCCACCCTGTCTCCCTCCCTCCCACCCTGTCTCCCTCCCTCCCACCCTGTCACCCTGTCTCCCACCCTGTCTCACCCTGTCTCCCACCCTGTCTCACCCTGTCTCCCTCCCTCCCACCCTGTCTCCCTCCCTCCCACCCTGTCTCCCTCCCTCCCACCCTGTCTCCCTCCCTCCCACCCTGTCTCCCTGTCTCCCTCCCACCCTGTCTCCCAAATGTCTCCCTCCCACCCTGTCTCCCAAATGTCTCCCTCCCACCCTGTCTCCCAAATGTCTCACCCTGTCTCCCTCCCACCCTGTCTCCCAAATGTCTCACCCTGTCTCCCTCCCACCCTGTCTCCCAAATGTCTCACCCTGTCTCCCTCCCACTCTGTCTCCCAAATGTCTCACCCTTTCTCCCTCCCACCCTGTCTCCCTCCCACCCTGTCTCCCTCCCACCCTGTCTCACTGTTAGGCCGGTGCTGCCCGCAGACCAGACCCGTCCCCTGAGCTGAAGGGGGAAGTGGTAATACACGCACCCGCAGCAAAGGGAGCGTGTCCGGAGTGTGGTATAAAGTGTTGCCAGGCCAGGTGTAGTAAGGTAGACAATACTTGCCGGTACCGGTTGTAGAGATAGAGTGATGATTGCCTTGCCGATGTCAGGGAGAGAAGAGTGGGGATAGGTCATTGTCCAAGCCGTGTTCAAGGGGTTACCAGAGTGAGCGTTGTCCAAGGAGTGCCGAGATCGAGAGCCAGAGGGGGTAGTCGTACAAGCCGCGTCAGAACCTGTGAAAACACTGAGAGAATCCAGAAGTACTTCCATACAGAGACTATGTCGAGCAAAGACTGAGAGCAGAGAGGAGCTAGATAAAGCAGGAAGGTCCAATTAGGAACGGAGGCGGGACAGGAAGAGCTACAGGGAGACACTGCAGATTGGTGCAGACATAACAGGCCAGGTGAGTCTTGTTGGTAACCTGAGTATGCTCGTGCAGTGTGCGGGGGCGGAGCCTGAGGTCCGGGGGAAGGGAAGAAGAGTGTGCAAACTGAGCGTGCTCCGTAACTCATGTACGTGCGTGAACCGAGCCAGTGGATGGTGCAGGTGTGCGTGCAGGAGGGCGTGGACGCGCGCGGCCCTGTACAGAGGAATCACCGAGGTGAGTGATCCCGCGACGGCGGCAGGGGCGGGGAGCCGTGGAGGCCGGTGAGGCAGGATTGTTTTGTGTGTCCAGGGGCTCCCTGCTGGGAGGGAGTGCTCTGTGTGAGGAGCGTGGAGAACGCCGATTCCTGACAGTACCCCCCTCTTCAGGAACGGCCTCAGGACGGTCCAAGAATGGTTTCTCTGGAAACTTTTTCCTGAAGGACTTAAGAAGAGCCGGGGCATGAATGCCCTTTGAAGGAACCCAGGATCTCTCTTCAGGGCCAAAGCCCTTCCACTGCACCAAAAACTGGAGCTGACCCCTGGATAGGCGAGAATCCAAAAGAGAGTGAACCTCGTATTCCTCGTGTGACAGAGTGAAGTCAACTCCTATCAGTTATGCCTGGGAGACATATGTCTGAGTGCTTCACCCAGCACTCATAAGGGTTAACTCAGGTGGAAGTTAGGAAATCAGAACTCTTTAGCTGACACCTGAGAGCCAGCAAGGTTAGATAAAGGAGCATGTGACTGGCAGTAGCTGCCAGAGAGAGAGAGAGAGAAGCACACTGCTGCGTGAGCCCTTAGCCAGAGGGATTTCACCAAAGACTACTTCAACTAAAGTAAGGATTATTCATTTGTTTACTGACTGCTTAAAGTACCCTTATGGTTTGGTTCTGGTTTAGCCAGCCAGCCTGCTAGATAGGTCTGCTGTGTTATTAGTCAGTTTTTCTCCCAAAGTGGAGCAGGATTTATTTTGTTAAAGGGACAGTGTACCCGCATGTTATGTTACTGTGGAGAAATAAAGCCACTGAACGTTTTTATTTTATTTATCCTGAAACTATACGTGTGGACTGTTCCCTGACCTCGGCTACAGGCCGTCCTGCCACAGGTGGTATCAGAAGTGGGACGTCGGACGGCCCCTGTATCTGAAGGGCCACACAAAAAAAAAATGGAGAATTTTTTTTCTCAGTTCCTTGAGCAACAGCTCCAGCTAGCAGAGAAGCAAGCAGAGCGACAAGCCCAGCAAGATGAGCGACAAGCCCAGCAAGCTGAGCGACAAGCCCAGCAATATGAGCAATAGGCCCGGCGAGAGGAAAAGCTACTCCAACTGCTGGTCGAAGGCCCAACCCCAGGCAGACCAGGGATTCCAAATAACCCACCGGTGATGCTGCCTAAAATGAAGCCAAACGAAGACCCAGAGGCATTTCTCCTCCCTTTTGAAAGGGTAGCCACGGCCCACGGCTGGTCAGTTGATCGCTGGGTAACGACTCTGGCTCCACTCCTCATAGGGGAAGCTCAGGCCTACCAGGCTCTTCCAGCGGACGAGGCCATGGACTATCAGAAACTAAAGGCTGCAATTCTGGATCGCCTAGGCCTCACGCCAGAGACCTACCGACAGCGGTTCCGGACAGTCAAATATACAAACCGAGACAGACCCCGGGTCGTAGCCCACCGCTTAGTAGACTTATGGACCAGGTGGATACAACCGGGAAAACATGACAAGGCAGAGATCCTTGAACAGTTTGTGCTCGAGCAGTTCATACAGATACTGCCCCCCTCCTCCCGCTCCTGGGTAAAAAGACACGCTGCATTTTCCCTGGATTCAGCGGTCCGCTTGGTGGAAAACTTCCTGGGCGACGACACCCAACAGGATAGCTGGGAACGGCCGGTGCAAACACCAGTTGCTTCCGGTGATACTAGAGTCAGGAGAGCAGACAATCGAGGGGTCTACAACCCGCCAGCTCGGGAGATCCAGTCAACCCGATCGGAAGACCCTTTCCCATCTCGGAGGGTTCCTGGTACAAACTCCCGCAGAGAAGCCCATCCTGGGTCCGAGGCCACTGGATCACTCAAGGGAGGCCGCCACCCACAGTATTCCCCGAGAACCTGGACTCCTGTCACCCACCCGGTGGAGAGGATAACCCCACCAACCAGAAGGGAGGACCCCATCCAACAGCGGAGAGGTCCAAACACCGAGCCCCGTCGAGAGCTTCCGCGGACGACCGAGTTTGCGGACTCAGGAGATGAGGAGATGGACTGTTCATATGGCAGAACCACTGCCACAGCTTGTCTCCGAGGGGACCACAATCCGTGGTTAGTCCCAGCATCTCTGGAGGGGACAAAAGTAAACGCCATGCTGGACTCGGGCTCTGGAAAAACCCTGATCCTAGAGGGCCTAATTCCAAGCAATAGACTATCTTATGACTCTCCTTGGAATATCGAGTGTATCCATGGGGATACAAAGAGATACCCGACGGCGAACGTTACACTGCGTATCCAGGATCAAGAGGCTAGCCTACTAGTGGGAGTTGCTCCCTGGCTACCTGCTCCTGTTCTACTTGGCCGAGACTGGCCCTACCTCGAAACATTGTTGGCCCCTACTCCTACGGAGCCTACTTCTCTGGTAGCGGAGAAGCCCGGAGACTTGTTCCCTTTTTCCCCAGAGATTTTCCCCCGTAGACACCATGTCCCAAAGACACATAAACAGAGACGTGCGGAAAAAGAGGACTGGTTAAGAAAGGCTGGGACTTTTGGTAACATTAGTCAGCCCAAAGGACTGCAGGTCATGGCCGGGGATGACCAGGTGGGGAACAGATAGATACGGGAGTGTTGCCAGATCTGGATCTTCCTGACTTCCGTCAGAGGCAGAGGGAGGACCCAGCTCTGGCTAGACAATATGAGAAGGTGGTACAGGTCAACAACAAGATAATAGATGAACAAGGTGTAAAAGTGTTTCCACATTTTGAACTGTTGAATGACATACTATATCGTGTGAATAAGGTTACACAAACAGGGGAGGTCATTCGACAGATGCTAGTCCCTAAAGGGTTGATTAAAACAGTGTTTACCGAGAGCGCATGCGCGAGGTTGGAGAGCATGGTTGCATAATTCTATAGCTCTGTGCCCCTCTCCAACAGAAATAACCAGATAGAACGCAATAGTGCACTAAATTCGGAGAAAAATACCTCACGAGCTGCAAGGTGACCCCAGGATGTCGAAGAAGTCGACGAAAACCCCCAGAAAACGGGGGCTCCCAGAATATTTTAACGCAGGGAGAGCCCGCAGGGCAGCGACAGCAATGGCCCCCGCATCAAGAACAGGCTCCGAGTCGGAGGGTGAGGGAAACCCGGACGACCAAGGGCTCCTGCCGGTCAGGCGATGCGACATTGAAAGGCTACTGTATATCAGGACTTAAAGGACGTCTTACAAGCAGAAATAAGAGCCTTAGCTAAAGAAGTGGGAGGCCTGGGGACCCGCACACAAGAACTAGAAGTGCGGGTCGACAAGAACTCTAAGGCTATACAAAAAAGCTCCAAAGTAACGGCAGACCTGCAGTCCCAGAAAAATGAACTCCGCGACCGGCAGGAGGACGCGGAGAATAGGGATCGCCGTAACAATGTGCGTCTCCGCGGGATCCCAGAAGATATAGTGGACTGCGAGGAGTTTGTGGAGCGGTGGTTGGCGCACGTTTGCCCGGAGGCCCCTAAAGATAAATTACTAATGGACCGGTGTCATCGGGCGCTGCGTTCTAAACCCCAACCCAATGAGTTACCACGGGACATCATAGTGCGTTTGCACTATTACCGCACCCGGGAAGAGATCCTGCAGAAATCTAGAAATACGCCTGTCATGGAGTTTGAAGGGGCTAAAATCGCGGTGTTTCAAGACATCTCACCCATCACGCTGGCTCGCCGAAGAGACCTGTGGCCCATCACCAGGGTACTGCGGGACAAGGCGGTCAGATACCGCTGGACTTTTCCCTTCGGTCTCATGGTGATTCGAAATGGCCGCCCTATTCATCTAAAAGCCCCTGAGGAGGGAAATAAATTCCTTCAGAGGCTGGGGCTGGGGCCTGTCCCTGGTGCCACAACTGCTGAACCAGACCCCCCAGTGATGGGCCCAGCGTGGACCACAGTGGGAAGCCCACCCAGAGGAGAGACCGAGTGAGGCGGTCACTACTACCCCACCAGGTTACATCAAAACCCTGAAGTTGCAAAGTTATAATATTAAAAACAAAAAAAAGTTTTTTTACTACTGTTACCCCGTTTAAGCTGCACCAGCCCCGGCATTGGCACTGAAAATTTTTGTATGCCAGGACCCCCCCGCGCAAGAGAAACTCGTAAAGACTGGCACCGGGGTAAAAACAAAGTTGCAAAGTAACCTGAAAATGAAAAATCAACAAGACTTTTTACTCACCTCATGGTTCAGTCATGGCGCCTAAACCAGCGATGGAAGGTCCCCCAGCGTGAAACGCAGAAGGCGGTTGAGGAGAAGGCGGGAATCCCTTACCAGGCGGGAAATCGGATCGAGCTGGAGGAGCGGCTTCAGATGCGTCCGCCTCGAAGGTCAGCCCAATCCAAGATGGCGGAGGAGGAACACCGTCACCGGAAGAGGCGGGATTAGAGGCGGCCATCTTACGAGAGGCGGAAGTTGCGCGGCCAATACAGAGGGACGGCGCATGGATGCCATCACAGCCCCAGAGGAGACAGCCACGCGAGAGCAGGAATCACAGGCGCACGGGCGCAATAGACAGCAGAAGAATATAACACAGCCGCTGAGAGACAGCCCCATGAATAGGGAGCGAGACTGACATAGAGACACAGAGATAGTATGGAGGGAGGGAGCAGCTGCAGGCTGCGCCGTCCACTATAGTGAATTGGGAGAAGGTTACGAGGGCCAGGCGTAAGTAGCAGAGGAAGGGCTGATAGATTGGTAGGAGTCAGGATAAGAAGGGGCGGAGGGGGAAAAGAGTAAGAGCAGGATCAGTGGAAGTAAGACATTGGAAGGGGGATGTGATTAGCAGCAGAGAAGGACAAGAAGGGCGGAAGCAGGTAGCGTGAAAAGAAGGGGGACGTGTATATAGAGCAAGACAAGAGAGAGGTAGAAGGTGAGAGGAATGCAGAGGGAGTGAAGGAGCGGAGGTAGTAGTTGAGAAGGGCTAGCAAGAAAAGAGAGAAAGGATATTGCAGAAAGTGTAGTATGTAGAAGGAAGTGGTAAGTTAAGAAAGGAAGGGTGTCGCAAAGGAGCACAGAGGGGAGGAGCCCACAGACGAAAAAGGATAAAAGTAAACGAAACAGCAAGAAGAGAGGTAGGTGGCGAAAGGGAGCAGATATTGGGGACCTTCCCCAGGCAAGGTTGAGGTCAAAAGGAGGGGGGTAGCGCAAACCTATAGCGAAGATCATGAAAAAAGGAGTGGAGGGAGCTGCGATGGCTGATTAGTGGTAGGAAGCCCTAAAAGATAGGGAAACAGGGGAGAAAAGCAGGGGCCAGTGCCCGAGACTAGGGGCAAGATGCTGCTAAGGGGTGCTGTTAAAGTTAAAGTTCTAGTTGAGGTTATACGTTCTGTCTATAGCTTCTGTCAGCTACTCGGAGAGGGACAGGGGGTTATAAACCTGCCTTGACCTCCGCATGTACTCCAAGTCGGGACTAGCCGGGATTAGGCTAGTGGTTACCGACGAAGCCCCTTGGGAGGGGGAGGCGGCATGGGAAGGGGAGGGATGCCAGAAGGGAGGGCGGAAGAGCTCCCCTGCCGTTTACCCAAGGGCTAGGATCACAGGACTGCGGTACTGGTACCTAAGTCATGTGACCATTGTTCTAATATCTGTCTTTTTGTGTGTGTATACGTTCCCCTCCCCACCCCCTTGTGTGTCAGTCCCCTTCTCCCCTCCGCCACAGATACAGCTCCGTTGTCACTGGAAGGGAAGATGCGAGCTGATAGCCGGAGACAGAACCAACAGGCGCAAAGAACCCACCGGAGACATCGACCGGTACACAGCGCACCCACAACACACAGCTCAGATGAGTAATGACATCACAATGATTTCCCATAACGTGAAGGGGTTTAATAGTCCTACTAAACGGAGAATTGCTTTCAGGGACTATAATCGGCGGAAAGCCGACATTATCTTCCTACAAGAAACGCATTTTTCCCGTCTAAACCACCCAAAGTTCCTTGATAAAAGTTATAGAACATATTATCTTGCATCCGCAGATGTCAAAAAAAGAGGGGTGGCAATTATTATACTGTACATAATAGGCTCGCCTTCACCATCGAGAAACAACATGCTGACGTACAGGGTAGATTCCTGATCTTAACGGGCACTATACAAGGCCAGCAAATCACATTAACGTCCGTCTACGCACCCTGTGAACAAGACCCTGCTTTCTTTGAGCAATTTTTTGCTAAATTACATACACTGGCGACACACTTTATTCGAGCACGGCTAGTCCCGCGAATTCGGGTATATTCGGGTGTATTCAGGTTTCTGATAGTTTTCTGCCAGAGTACATTGCGTTATTTTCCGGTCGGAATTTAAGCTTTTTATTCCGGCTGGTTACAATACTGCAATGCCGTCAAAATACACATGGTGGCGCTTGCGAGCTATTCTCTGTGAAGCCGTCCCCTATAATGAATTGTAATGCAGTATACTGTATACTGTATACTATATACTGTATATACTGTATAACAACAACCCCTGTAAGCCCTAACATACAGTACTGTACAGTACTGTACTGTACTGTATATGCACATACATAAATGATACTACTGTATGGGCGGCGGGGGCGAGATGTGTTTGCAGCAGAGAGAGATCCGCTGCTCTCTCTCTGCGCAAACATCCGCACATTAAAAATTATTTGAAATACATTTTTATTGATAGTGTAGATGTGCAGGGGGTCTGCGGAGCTGAACCGCGTTGGTTTTAGGTCTGGGGACCCCGTGCCCCCCGAGATACAGGCCCCTTTAGGGGGTGCCGGTATCCCTCTGCGTTTAAAGATCCCGATCACGTGACCGCGGCCTGTAAACCAAGCAGAGCAGAGGGATACCGGCACCCCCTAAAGGGGCCTGTATCTCGGGGGGCACGGGGTCCCCAGACCTGAAACCTGTGCACTTCTGCTCTGGAGACCCTCTGCACATGTACACTATCAATAAAACACATACAATATACAGTATAAATAAACACTCGTTCTTTACCTTAGCGTCTATGCGCTATGGTAAAGAAGCATTATTTTAATAATATTGTAAAGTGAGCAGGGGGTTCCCTGAGCCAGAAATTAATGCTCAGGGAACCCCCCCCCCTGCTCCTGATCAATATTATTAAAAATACGGAAAATGCTGCGTCATTACCATAGCGGATAGCCGCTAAGGCAATGAAGGGGTTAACCCACCGTGCCCGCTTTATTGTGTGTAGTGGGGATTGGTGAGGGGGGTATTTGGCCCTTGGTGTGAGTTTAGGACTTGCAGGAGGGGGGGGGGGTTGCGGGTGCACTTAACCCCTTCACGACCGTAGCAGTTAATACCGCTACGGTCATGAAGGGGTTAAGCCCTCCCGCTACCCCCCCCCCCCCGCAAGCCCTCCCCAACCATCGTTGGGGCGAATACCCCATTCACCCACCCTCCCGCAACCCACAACAATAAAATACACACAGCAGCCGCCAAAAAATAAATAAATAAATGACAATAAATACATTTGAAATACATTTTTATTGATAGTGTAGATGTGCAGGGGGTCTGCGGAGCTGAACCGCGTTGGTTTTAGGTCTGGGGACCCCGTGCCCCCCGAGATACAGGCCCCTTTAGGGGGTGCCGGTATCCCTCTGCGTTTAAAGATCCCGATCACGTGACCGCGGCCTGTAAACCAAGCAGAGCAGAGGGATACCGGCACCCCCTAAAGGGGCCTGTATCTCGGGGGGCACGGGGTCCCCAGACCTGAAACCTGTGCGCTTCTGCTCTGGAGACCCTCTGCACATGTACACTATCAATAAAACACATACAATATACAGTATAAATAAACACTCGTTCTTTACCTTAGCGTCTATGCGCTATGGTAAAGAAGCATTATTTTAATAATATTGTAAAGTGAGCAGGGGGTTCCCTGAGCCAGAAATTAATGCTCAGGGAACCCCCCCCCCCCCCTGCTCCTGATCAATATTATTAAAAATACGGAAAATGCTGCGTCATTACCATAGCGGATAGCCGCTAAGGCAATGAAGGGGTTAAGGCATAATAAACAATTAATACATTCAATACATATTTTTCACGTCTGTGTTAAAACTCCCTGCCTTCTCTCTAATCTATGTAAAACCCCCTCCCCCTATTCTCGCTTTTAAAACGCCCTGCCTTCTCTCTAATCTATGTAAAACCCCCTCCCCCTATCCCCCTATTGTGTGTGTGCGTTAAGCTTCCCTGCAAGCTATGTAAAAAAACCTCCCCCTATTGTGTGTGTGTGTTAAATCTGCCTGGCCTGTGTTTCTGATTGCTGAGTGCTCTGCGTTTAAAGGTCCCGATCACGTGATCGCGGCCTGTAAACCAAGCAGAGCAGAGGGATACCCGCACCCCCTAAAGGGGCCTGTATCTCGGGGGGCACGGGGTCCCCAGACCTGAAACCTGTGCGCTTCAGCTCCGGAGACCCCCTGCACATGTACACTGTGAATAAAACACACACATCATTAAAGAATCATTCTTTAGCTTAGCGGCTATGCGCTATGGTAAAGAAGCAGCATTTCTGTCTTTTTAATAATATTGTACAGTACAGTGAGCAGGGGGTTCCCTGAGACAGAAATCTAATCTCAGTGGACCCCCTGCTCCTGCACAATATTATTAAAAGTTCAGAAACGAGGCTTCATTAGCATAGCGTATAGCCGCTAAGGTAATGAAGGGGTTAAGGCATAATAACCAATAAATACATTCAATACACTACCCACTACCCATGGCAACCTCCGCTGCTGTACAGTAAAACAGAGAAAAAAAATAACACTTTCAAAGTAATGTCCCCTAACCCCTTAATCACCATAGCGGTTATTAACCGCTACAGTCATGAAGGGGTTAACCCACCCTCACCCACCCACCTCTCGGGATGCCTACATACCCTCCCACACTAACCCCCCCCACCCGTGAGGCCTAACCACCCAGTCAGTACCCACAAGGGAGGCCTACCCACATACCGTTGGGGAAACACCCCACCCCCACCCCAGTACCCACAATAAAAACAGTACAATGACCCACAATAAACAGCATTCTATTTATTAAATACATTACCCACCCCCTGTGCCCCCCCCCATAAATACAAGATTTATTCTTTTACATTCAGGGTCCATAACGCAGCCCCACGCTAGTCCCCGGTGGGCTGGCAGGGCACCTGGACAGACCTACAGTTTACCAGCAGCATTCCACAGGTTCTGGAGGCCTGCTGGTGGATCCTGCCAGCACCATGGCGCCCAGGTGGTCTCCTTGGGTCACCGTGAGCCACAATTGGGTCCACACGGTAGGCCCAAGGATGTCTGGGAGCCCCGGGTCAAACCTACAGGTGTCTGCGGGGCCTCGGGTGGTTCCCATGGGGGTCTGGGGAACTCACGGGTGCTCACTACGGGTCCGCGGTGCCCCCACAGAAGTGGGACCACACATCATCATCCCCGCACCTACGGGTCGGAGGTGCCCCCACAGAAGTGGGACCACACATCGTCATGCCCGCAGACTACGGGTCCGCGGTGCCCCCACAGAAGTGGGACCACACATCATCATCCCCGCATGTGTCACCCGTGGAACCACCAGCCTGCTACCCTTTAGGATACCCGAGGATTCCCCGCGGGTGGTCTCCAGAGGTCCCACGCAAAACCACGGAAGTAACCCTGAATGTAAAAAAAATAAACCTGGCCTATACATTCAATACATACACCCTCCCCCCCAATACCTACAGTACAATAATGTGCAAAATAACTATTATCCAGATATGGATAATAGATTAATTGCCCATTATTAAAAACATTAACTAGCATATACAAATAAATAAAGTACTACTGACCTCATCAATACGAAGTGTCCGATGCCAGCGCCTTCCTTCTCTTGCCCACACAAAACATAGCCAAAACCAAGCCAATACATTGCAATTACATTCAGATATCAATTAACCCCTTAAACACCTTATCGGATAATAACCGCAAAGGTAATTAAGGGGTTAAGCCACACAGGCACGATACCCACCCTTCACCCATGAATTTGTACTGTGGCTTCATCATGCAACTATATATATATACTGTATATATATACATACAGAGAGACAGAGAGAAAGAGAGAGAGAGAGAGAGATATATACAGTATATATATATACACACGTTATATACACACCCATGATAAACCAATATACTGTACAGTACAAATAAATGTAGAAGGGTTATCAAAAGCACTGTCCTACAATCTAACTCTTCTCCATACATACACACTAAATTAAAATTAATTTCCTTTAATATTCATAACTGATCTCTCAATCTACTGTAAATCATCACTAAACCTCTGAAAAGCCATTTAAACAACTTACATTCCAATATAAATGATGCCTAAATATCTACTGTATGCACCATATACATTCTGCAAATTACTGTAATCAACCAAGTAAACAAAACTCAATTAGCAATCATTATTTACATCCCTAAACAATTCACACTAGATCCTGAACAATAAAATCATTAACAAATTCACGCCTAGAGCAGAACAATTAAGCCTTTGAAAAAATATAAGTACCGACAAAAATACAACCTTTACAGTACAACCAAGGCTATCTATCCCTGACCTTCCTCAAACACACAATACAATACCAAGGAATAATACATCTATCTAATTTTAAAATACTTTAAACTCACAAAATAATTAAAAACACATCCAATCCAGCTTTTAAAACATCATCATTTCTTACCCTGAATGTATACTGTACAGTATATCTCTCTAGACATATATATTGTACATACATACATACAGTGGCAAGAAATGATATACCACAAAAAAAAAAAAATACACATGTTAAAAAACCTTTTGACATAATTAACAAGTTAAATAAAATACAATTCTTTACTGTAGTTCACTTACCATTACTTGCCCCCACCGACTCCCGTTGCCCAGCTTACTCACGAACCAATCCACGATCAGGAACCCATAAAATAATAAACCATTCAAAATAATAAACATTAAACTAAAAATCCAAACCAATCCACGGGTCTTCTACTTGTAATACATCTTCATCTGTATTCTTCTATCTCCTTCCGGGCGGGGCGGGGCGTGGTCTTCTTTCCATCATCGGCCACGTCCTTGTCTTTTTTCTTCTCCGGAGGTCCTTCCTCCGCGGCGTCTGGTTGCAAAATGAGACGACATAGGCTTTTAAAGGCCTATGACGTCACATTTTGCGTCATGGTTCCCACGGTCCTGATTGGACCGTGAAAACCATGTGTTTTGGCCGATAATAAAAAAATGATGACGTCACTTAAAGGGAATGAAAGCACAGCCAATCAGAATGGCTTTGCTTCAATTGCCTTTAAGTTGACGTCATGAAAAGGCACATGGCCGTGCACACATGGTACTAGAGCCAATCAGAGCGTGGGAACTTTATCCCTACTCTGATTGGCTCTGGTATACCATGTGTCAGGGGCTTGGGGGAGAAAGGATGTGACGTCAATAAGGATAAAGTTCCCACGCTCTGATTGGCTACCGTACCACGTGACAGGTTTTCATTGACGTCACATCCTTTCTCCCCCAAGCCCCTGACACATGGTATACCAGAGCCAATCAGAGTAGGGATAAAGTTCCCACGCTCTGATTGGCTACCGTACCACGTGACAGGTTTTCATTGACGTCACATCCTTTCTCCCCCAAGCCCCTGACACATGGTATACCAGAGCCAATCAGAGTAGGGATAAAGTTCCCACGCTCTGATTGGCTCTAGTACCATGTGTGCACGGCCATGTGCCTTTTCATGACGTCAACTTAAAGGCAATTGAAGCAAAGCCATTCTGATTGGCTGTGCTTTCATTCCCTTTAAGTGACGTCATCATTTTTTTATTATCGGCCAAAACACATGGTTTTCACGGTCCAATCAGGACCGTGGGAACCATGACGCAAAATGTGACGTCATAGGCCTTTAAAAGCCTATGTCGTCTCATTTTGCAGCCAGACGCCGCGGAGGAAGGACCTCCGGAGAAGGAAAAAGACAAGGGCGTGGCCGATGATGGAAAGAAGACCACGCCCTGCCCCGCCCGGAAGGAGATAGAAGAAAGAAGAATACAGATGAAGGTGTATTACAAGTAGAAGACCCGTGGATTGGTTTGGATTTTTAGTTTAATGTTTATTATTTTCAATGGTTTATTATTTTATGGGTTCCTGATCGTGGATTGGTTCGTGAGTAAGCTGGGCAACAGGAGTCGGTGGGGGCAAGTAATGGTAAGTGAACTACAGTAAAGAAATGTATTTTATTTAACTTGTTAATTTTTTCAAAAGGTTTTTTAACCTGTATTTTTTTTTTTTTTGTGGTATATCATTTCTTGCCACTGTATGTATGTATGTACAATATATATGTCTAGAGAGATATACTGTACAGTATACATTCAGGGTAAGAAATGATGATGTTTTAAAAGCTGGATTAGATGTGTTTTTAATTATTTTGTGAGTTTAAAGTATTTTAAAATTAGATACTGTAGATGTATTCCTTGGTATTGTATTGTGTGTTTGAGGAAGGTCAGGGATACTGTAGGTACTGTAGGCTTGGTTTGGAAAGGTTGTATTTTTGTCGGTACTTATATTTTTTCAAAGGCTTAATTGTTCTGCTCTAGGCGTGAATCTGTTAATGGTTTCATTGTTCATGATTGAGTGTGAAATGTTTAGAGATCTAAATAATGATTGCTAATTGATTTTTGTTTACGTTGATTAATTTGCAGAATGTATACAGTATGGTGCATAGATTTTATGCATTTTGGAATGTGACTTTTTTCATTGGTTTGTGATCATATACAGTACAGTAGATTGTGAGATCAGTTAGGATTTTTAAAGGAAATTGATTTTAATGTAGTGTCTGTATGGAGACGTGTTTGGTTGTAGGGCAGTATGCTTTTGATAACCCTTCTACATTTATTTGTACTGTATATTTGTTTATCATGGGTGTGTATATAACGTGTGTGTATATATATATATATATATATATATATATATATATATATATATATATATATATATATATATATATATATATATATATACATACTGTATATATATCTCTCTCTCTTTCTCTCTGTCTCTCTGTATATATATATACAGTGTATATATATATATAGTTGCATGATGAAGCCACAGTACAAATTCATGGGTGAAGGGTGGGTATCGTGCCTGTGTGGCTTAACCCCTTAATTACCTTTGCGGTTATTATCCGATAAGGTGTTTAAGGGGTTAATTGATATCTGAATGTAATTGCAATGTATTGGCTTGGTTTTGGCTATGTTTTGTGTGGGCAAGAGAAGGAAGGCGCTGGCGTCGGACACTTCGTATTGATGATGTCAGTAGTACTTTATTTATTTGTATATGCTAGTTAATGTTTTTAATAATGGGCAATTAATCTATTATCCATATCTGGATAATAGTTATTTTGCACATTATTGTACTGTAGGTGTTGGGGGGGAGGGTGTATGTATTGAATGTATAGGCCAGGTTTATTTTTTTTACATTCAGGGTTACTTCCGTGGTTTTGCGTGGGACCTCTGGAGACCACCCGCGGGGAATCCTCGGGTATCCTAAAGGGTAGCAGGCTGGTGGTTCCACGGGTGACACATGCGGGGATGATGATGTGTGGTCCCACTTCTGTGGGGGCACCGCGGACCCGTAGTCTGCGGGCATGACGATGTGTGGTCCCACTTCTGTGGGGGCACCTCCGACCCGTAGGTGCGGGGATGCTGATGTGTGGTCCCACTTCTATGGGGGCACCGCGGACCCGTAGTGAGCACCCGTGAGTTCCCCAGACCCCCATGGGAACCACCCGAGGCCCCGCAGACACCTGTGGGTTTGACCCGGGGCTCCCAGACATCCTTGGGCCTACCGTGTGGACCCAATTGTGGCTCACGGTGACCCAAGGAGACCACCTGGGCGCCATGGTGCTGGCAGGATCCACCAGCAGGCCTCCAGAACCTGTGGAATGCTGCTGGTAAACTGTAGGTCTGTCCAGGTGCCCTGCCAGCCCACCGGGGACTAGCGTGGGGCTGCGTTATGGACCCTGAATGTAAAGAATAAATCTTGTATTTATGGGGGGGGGCACAGGGGGTGGGTAATGTATTTAATAAATAGAATGCTGTTTATTGTGGGTGATTGTACTGTTTTTATTGTGGGTACTGGGGTGGGGGTGGGGTGTTTCCCCAACGGTATGTGGGTAGGCCTCCCTTGTGGGTAGTTAGTGGGTGAGGGTTGAGGGTGGTTAGGCCTCACGGGGTGGGGGGTTAGAGTGGGAGGGTATGTACAGTAGGCGTCCCGAGTGGTGGGTGAGGGCGGGTTAACCCCTTCATGACTGTAGCGGTTAATAACCGCCATGGTGATTAAGGGGTTAGGGGACATTACTTTGAAAGTGTTATTTTTTTTCTCTGTTTTACTGTACAGCAGCGGAGGTTGCCATGGGTAGTGGGTAGTGTATTGAATGTATTTATTGGTTATTATGCCTTAACCCCTTCATTACCTTAGCGGCTATACGCTATGCTAATGAAGCCTCGTTTCTGAACTTTTAATAATATTGTGCAGGAGCAGGGGGTCCCCTGAGATTAGATTTCTGTCTCAGGGAACCCCCTGCTCACTGTACTGTACAATATTATTAAAAAGACAGAAATGCTGCTTCTTTACCATAGCGCATAGCCGCTAAGCTAAAGAATGATTCTTTAATGATGTGTGTGTTTTATTCACAGTGTACATGTGCAGGGGGTCTCCGGAGCTGAAGCGCACAGGTTTCAGGTCTGGGGACCCCGTGCCCCCCGAGATACAGGCCCCTTTAGGGAGTGCCGGTGTCCCTCTGCTCTGCTTGGTTTACAGGCCGCGGTCACGTGATCGGGGCTTTCAACGCAGAGGGATACCGGCACCCCCTAAAGGGGCCTGTATCTCGGGGGGCACGGGGTCCCCCGACCTGAAACCAGTGCGGTTCAGCTCCAGAGACCCCCTGCACATCTACACTATAAATAAAAATGTATTTCAAATGTATTTATTTGTATTTATTTATTTATTTATTGCGGGGATGCTGTGTGTGATTATTTTTTATTGTGTTTAGCGGGGGTGGGTGACGGGGTTTATAAATGTGAGTTTATAAATAAAATAAAGAATATTATTTATAGGGGCCTTAGAACAGAAGTTCCCACGCCAATTGCGCGCTCATTGCTCTTTTGTTACAATGTTGCTGGTCTTGCGGGTTTGCAGTCTGGCAGCAAAAAGCAGTTTGTAGTACTTAGTGTGAGATAAAGTAACCAGTTCTTTTATTGCTGAAGTCGCCACCAAAAACTTTTATTTACAAATACAGTACAAAAACCGTGCAACACACAACAACATTCAGTATCCTTTGTTTAAGTACAGCAGGTACTATAGGGTAAAACATGTACTGTACAGTACAGCACAATATTACAGTATGGTTTCACTGAAAGTTCTCCCCATTTTCCAGCCATGGCCGATGCCTTGCATGGCGCAAAACGCCATTAATGCAGTCTCTAACGCCTCTCATTACAGGATCTGTAACAGGGTAATAGCGCTGCATTTCTTCCACAATCTTTTTCCTTAAATTGGCAGGAAGGGCATTTTTTTGGCGATTCCCATCATAGTTCACTTTGAACACCCACTCGCAGTACAATGTGTAGGGAACATGGTGTTTAAATATGATCAATGCATACTTGTGTGGTATACCAGCACTCCTCACCCTATACTTCTCCCTCAGCGCCGGTGGCAGATCGCACAGGGAGATGTCGGGCACTGTTTGTATGCGAGCGGGTGTAGGAAGTCTTTTGGGAGCGGGTGTACTTGAGGCGATGGGCAATGGTAGGGTGTCTGGGAGGAAGCTTTCCTCCGGTAGTGGTCGCCGGGTTGTCTCCTGGCGTGGTCTTGACGGGGTTGTCATGTCCTCCTCAATAGCATAGTACACTGTATCTTGTGGTGGAGGGGGTGTGCTTGGTGATGGAAGGGGGTTGAAGGTACCATGCATCACATCCATGTCACCCCCCTGCTCCAGCGTCGGGGAAACAGGGGCATTAACACCGAGCAAATAATGTATGCCCGCTATGTCTGCCTCTATCTTGTGCATCCGTTGATCCAGCCGCTGCTCCATTTGTAGCATCCCTTGCTCCATATGTAGCACCGACTCCAGAAGCAGATCTAGCTTTGCCAGCACACTAGAATTCCCGGGGAGATCCACACTTAGCCCATTCAGGATCCGGTCCAACGAGCTGCTTGTGCATGGCATCTGGAGATCTGGGGGGATGGGTGCAACGGAGGATGAGATGGGGGTTCCCTGGAGAGAAGCGGCATCGATGGAGAGTGGAAGAGGTGACCTGGGGATGCCCGGTACAGGAGAAGCTGCAGCGTGGTGGAAGAGGGATGGAGAAGGTGACCGCTGGATTTCCGGGCGAGAAGCAGAGTCGTCCAAGAGCAAAGGAGACAGTGACCCGTTGATTTCAGAGGCAGCAGCATCTTCAGATGGAACCGGAGAAGATGGGGGTGGAGAAGCCGGGCTGAAGATTTCCGGGACAGCTACAGCAGAGTCGTCGAAGCTTATGGGAAGTGGTCTGCGGATTCGGTGAGTTGGCTGCCATGCGTCTTGCGTACCGAGCACAGTACCGTATTTCTTCTTCACATAATAAGGCTGACGTGTTTTAAAAGCCTTAGCCTTTGGGGTCAGCAGAAGGTTTTCTTTGTTGGCCTTAGCCTGTCGCTTTGCCTTTGGCTTGGAAACGGTAACTGCCTTTCTCTTTTTCAGTGTGGCAGGCACAGCAGAGGTGAGATGATTCTTTCGTCCATAGAACCGGGGCTGCTCCATGTAAGCGGGAGACACAATGCAGTATCTGGACAATGGCTCAGATAAAGATCAGCAAGTGGTGGGCTATGCAACGTGTACAACCTTTTATGCATGGCTGCCAGGTACAGGTGTTGAAAGTGGGTGGTCTGTTATGTGAGTCATTAACATATAAATACACATCCATTTTGTGGATTCACTGCACATTGAATACACATCGACTAAACATCGAATATACATTCTTGTGTTTGTATTTCTTTCTACAGTACTCGCAGCAATGCCTGTTAAGAAGATTTCAAAGGATCTCAGCATGAGAATGAAGGAGATGTACACGAGCGGAAAACGAATTGCAGATATCCAGCGCTGGTTAACTGCTTCTGGCCTCGTTGTGCCATCAAGCACCGTGTGCTATCATGCACAAGGAAAAAACAGAGACCGCAAAAAGGCACCAAAGATAACAAATGCGTAAGTATACTGTATTTATAAAACTTAACCAAAAAAAATATAGAAAACTGTAGTGTACATCTACAGTATACCGTATTTATTTAGTATATTTATTATATTACAACAGTATATACTGTAGTGTACTGTATGTGTGGTCAATTTATATTTTTTGTGCAGCAGTATACACTTTTGGTATATTGCAATTCATCTGACAACGAATATACAGTATATGATGTTTATTTATTATGATATAACAACAGTACACCGTTTTTATATAGTATATTTATTATATTACAACAGTATATACTGTAGTGTACTGTATGTGTGGTCAATTTATATTTTTTGTGCAGCAGTATACACTTTTGGTATATTGCAATTCATCTGACAACGAATATACAGTATATGATGTGTATTTATTATGATATAACAACAGTATACCGTTTTTATATAGTATATTTATTATATTACAACAGTATATACTGTAGTGTACTGTATGTGTGGTCAATTTATATTTTTTGTGCAGCAGTATACACTTTTGGTATATTGCAATTCATCTGACAACGAATATACAGTATATGATGTGTATTTATTATGATATAACAACAGTATACCATTTTTATATAGTATATTTATTATATTACAACAGTATATACTGTAGTGTACTGTATGTGTGGTCAATTTATATTTTTTGTGCAGCAGTATACACTTTTGGTATATTGCAATTCATATGACAACGGAATATACAGTATACAGTATGATGTGTATTTATTATGATATAATAACAGTATATTTATATAGTATATTTATATTACAACAGTACTGTATACTGTATATTTTGTCTATTTATATTTATAGTACAGCAGTATACATTTTTTGTATATTTATATTTACTGTATATTACAACATTACATGTACAGTATACAGTATACATTTTATATTGCTGCATATTAATAACACAATATAATTTCTTTGCATTGTAGGGAGACTACTCTTCTGGTGGACAGAATAAGTGAGGAGAATGATGAGAGGAGCGCATTAAGGGTTAAAAACACTCTTCAGGAAAACCACAATCTGACTGTATCCGAGAGCAGCATAAAGAAGATGAGACGCAGAATTGGATGGAAATATGGACGTGTGAGGTTAGTAGTGGACAGTACAGGAGGTACTGTACTGTAAAGTAAAAGTGTTGTTATGCAAACTGTACTGCGCTGTGACGCTAACATTTTTTATTCATTGTCATTACAGAGCATACCCCATGATACGGGACGCAAACAAAATCAAAAGAGTGCTACAGGCCCAGGCATGGATCGACAGCGGTGAGACTTTCCAGGATTGCATCTTCACTGATGAGTCTACTGTGTCGCTGGAGAGATTTGCAAGATTTGCGTTCCACAAAAAAGGCCGCATAACTTTGAAGCCGCGGCCAAAACACCCTGTGAAGCTGCATGTGTGGGGTGCCATCTCTAGGCGTGGACCGGGATGCATTGTCGTCTTTGAAGGTACAATTTCTCAAATATAATGCCGCCTAATGCACTGTACTTGACTAGTGTTGCCTTACCGTATGCACTGTACTGTACTATTGAGCACTTTTCTTTTCTTGCTATAGGAATCATGAATAAAGATTTCTTCCAAGACAACATTGTGCCCGTGATAGTGCGATACATCACAGAAGACTTTCCCAATGGTCATCGCTTTTACCAGGACAATGATCCCAAGCACACCGCGTCGACGGCGCATATCCTTGAGCGCGGCATCAACTGGGTGAAGACGCCAGCGGAGTAAGTGCAGTAGACCGTGTCCCATTTATATGTTCCCCACTGTTTTTACTGTGTACTGTATCTCTTAAACTAATTGTCCTTTCTTTCCAATCACAGATCACCAGACTTCAATCCGATCGAAATGGTCTGGCATCAGCTGAAGGACCACATCCGTAAAGTGGCGAAACCCTCCAAGAAGGACGAGTTGTATAAAGCCATAATGAGTTTTTGGAACGATGTACTCACCGAGGAACGATGCAATAAATATATAGACCATATTGCCACTGTGTTGCCCATTGTCATCGCGCGCAATGGACAAGCATCAGGAAAGTAGTACAGTGCTGTAGTATTGTACAGTAGGTACAGTATGATACAGGTAAGTATGGCACAGATTTTAGCTTTCCCAATAGTCAGAGTATACAGTAGTTCCAGTATACAGTACAGTAGACTAGTTTGACAGTACTACAGTAACTGCCTACTAACTGCTCCATTTTTTTCTTTCCAGAGAAAGCTGCACCAGCCACCTTCTGTACAGTAGTTCTACCATAATACAGTACGCACATACAGTACAGTAACTGAACAAAGTTTTTGTTTTCTTGTCGTTCCAGGAAAAAGGGTGCACCAGGGGGGAGGGGGGGCCTTGTGTTCGTCAAATCTGCTTGTGCAGTCAAATGTACAGTATATAAACAGCAGTAATGATGTACACAAAACCTCTCCTCTCTCAATGAACTACTGTACCGCAGACACAATGAGGATACTGTTACAGTATGAAGGGAAAAAGAACAGGATGGGTTATTTAACATTACAGTATACTGTGCAATATTTATACTGTATATTTATATATACTGTATTTTTATTCTAAAGGTATTCGAGAATGTACTCTACTAGATGAGGACCTGGTGACTTTCAACCCTCTCAGACACACAGAAAGGATTATTTCACATCACTGTATATTTATCCTGTATATTTTCAGTAATTTAGAAGCAGTGGCTGTTCTGAACAGCCCAGGGCCAGATTAACAAAACAATGGCTTGGATTGGATTAGCCAGACGATTGATGCTTGGCCAGGGAGGGATTAAAAACTCTAAGGGAGGGGGTGGGTGGTGTAGCTGTAGGATTGTACTGTGTCAGTATTTCCAACGCCAGGTCACCCTAATAATTGCATGAATAAACCCCCAAAGACAAGGCCCAAATATACTAGTACAGTATACTGTACAGTACTGTAAAGTATGTATTATTGTGTGTTGATGTTTTGAATTGCTGTTAACTTGAAAAGTTTCACCATTGTATTGTACTGTATTTGTAAATAAAAGTATTTTGTGGCGACTTCAGCAATAAAAGAACTGGTTAATTTATCTCACATAAAGTACGTGAATACGACCGCAATCACCATTGTACAGTAAATGGGTGCATAGGATGGAACGACAGGTGCTAAAGGGGTATAAATATGATACTGTATTTATCAGTATTGATCAAAGAGAGTTGATCAGAAGGATTCCCCTTATAAAGTATACAGCACTCTATTGTCATTCATACAGTACAGTATACTGTAGTAAAAGGTAGACAACACATGGTCTTGCAGTACAGTATACTGTATTACTAAAAATCTGTCAGGTTGACCAGAATCACTGCGGATATCGGAAAATAATACAATTTTATTAATTCTACGTACTGTATATAAGGGGAATCCTTCTGATCAACTCTCTTTGATCAACACTGATAAATACAGTAATTTATCTCACACTCAGTACTACAAACTGCTTTTTGCTTGCAATAAACAAACAAACAGGGAAGCGCTATACTGTATGAGTTAGGATCAGGCCCAGCAGCCACTTTATGTTGAAAACCACATACAGTATGAAATGAGCATAAATTTGCATGAATAATTACACAAAAATATATAAAATAAATAGCACAAGTCTCTGACAGAGAGAAATTGTCCAGGTGGTGTGGATACAGGTTAATGCCCCTGTCTGATAGGACAGACTCGGGCAAGAATGGCCTGTGAGAGGTGAATATCCAGAATGGTAGCTGGGATGGAAAGCGCTACCAACTGTGCAGGTATTGAAGTGTGTAGAAATGGGAAGGTGCCGTAGGCATCAAATGTGGAAAGCGCTCACCCAGACTTCATACTGTACACTTTGCGCTTTTTGCTTGCAGACTGCAAAGCCGCAAGACCAGCAACATTGTAAAAAAAGAGCAAAAAAAGAGCAATGAGCGCGAAATTGGCGTGGGAACTTCTGTTCTAGGGCCCCTAGAAATAATATTCTTTATTTTATTTATAAACTCACATTTATATATAAAGTATATATTTATTTCTCTTCATGTATTTATTTAGATTTATTTATTAATTGTGGAGCTGCTGTGCGTGAGGGGCCATGGCCAGGATGGGGGGGGGGGTAACGGTACAGTATGTGGGTAGGGGGTGAGGGTGGTTAGACCTCACACTACATTATGCACATTGGGCCCCCCCCCTCCCCACATTTACATACTGTACACTGCACGACATCAATGCAGGGAGGGTTTACCAATGCAGGGAGGGTTTACCAATGCAGGTAAGGCTTTAGGCCTTTATATCTCTCTCCCTTCAGTGTAATCTGCTTAACAGAAACATTAGGGGGGAAGGGGCTTTAGGCCTTTATATCTCTCTCCCTTCATTGTAATCTGCTTAACAGAAACATTAGGGGGGAAGGGGCTTTAGGCCTTTATATCTCTCTCCCTTCATTGTAATCTGCTTAACAGAAACATTAGGGGGGAAGGGGCTTTAGGCCTTTATATCTCTCTCCCTTCATTGTAATCTGCTTAACAGAAACATTAGGGGGGAAGGGGCTTTAGGCCTTTATATATCTCTCCCTTCAGTGTAATCTGCTTAACAGAAACATTAGGGGGGAGGGGGCTTTAAACAATGCTGTGTATAATGTATAATGTATAAGGTTTTTTACAATTAGATAGATGTAATCCTTGGTATTGTAAGGGTTAGTTTGGTTTTAAATTGTCTTTTCTGGTTGGTACTTACAGTATATATTGATTTTGGTTTACTTGATTGGTTAAAATACTGTAGTTGACTTGTTTGGAAGTGTTTGTACAGTATTTACTGGTAGAGTAGCTTGCAATTATATTGTTAACATTCATTTGCAGAATGTACAGTACTGTATATGGTGCATAGATTTAATGCTATGCATCATTTACAGTATACAATGTACTGTAAATGCAATGTACTGTGTGGATTGTAATGTTATGTTTTATACTGTATGCTATTCATTAACTTCATTGCTCTACACATCTAGGGATTTCATTCCACCTTACCACCTTTCCTACACATGATTTGTGCTGTAGGCATTGGTTATATCACTGTCTGCTAATGCAGATGTGTGATGCTTTGAGACTGTCATTTATACTTTGACAAGTCTACCTTTTGGTGTGTAGTGTGCATTATCCTTAGCGTTGTATACTGTAGGTGCCTTTGAACCCAGTAACCTATTGTGATTCACTTTGATTCTCCCTAGTGTTTTTTGAGTCACTATCCTTTTCATGTTTAGGGTCGACAGTGTGTGTCGTTCCCTAGTGCTGTTCATTAGTGTTTAAGGGTCCATGCCTCTTTTTTAAGTGTTTTTAAATCATGTACTGTTTATTCATCCCTTTTTGCACTGTGTCAAATAAATAAACAAATATCAATTGCATACCTGAGTGCTCCCATACGGGTTACTTTTTTCTCTTTTCACTCACATACAGTATGTATGTATATATATATATATATATATATATATATATATATATATACTGTATATACTGTATGTGTATATATATATATATATATATATATATATATATATATATATATATACAAATATAGCTGTATGATATATATATATATATATATATATATATATATATATATATATATATATATATATATACTGTGTATATATATATATATATATATATATATATATACACAGTGTATATATGTACAGTATACTGTATATATATATATACAGTGTATATACTGTACAGTATATATACAAAGTATATACTGTACAGTATATATTTATTTCTCTTCATGTCTTTATTTATTTATTTAGATTTATTTATTAATTGTGGGGCTGCTGTGCGTGAATTTTTTTTTATTGGGGGTGAGGGGGGTGTTTGGCCCTTGGTGTGAGTTTACGACTTGCAGCAGCAGCAGCAGCACAATTAATAAATAAATCTAAATAAATAAATAAATGACAATAAATACATTTGAAATACATTTTTATTGATAGTGTACATGTGCAGGGGGTCTCCAGAGCAGAAGCGCACAGGTTTCAGGTCTGGGGACCCCGTGCCCCCCGAGATACAGGCCCCTTTAGGGGGTGCGGGTATCCCTCTGCTCTGCTTGGTTTACAGGCCGCGATCACGTGATCGGGACCTTTAAACGCAGAGCACTCAGCAATCAGAAACACAGGCCAGGCAGATTTAACACACACACACAATAGGGGGAGGTTTTTTTACATAGCTTGCAGGGAAGCTTAACGCACACACACAATAGGGGGATAGGGGGAGGGTTTTTTACATAGATTAGAGAGAAGGCAGGGCGTTTTAAAAGCGAGAATAGGGGGAGGGGGTTTTACATAGATTAGAGAGAAGGCAGGGAGTTTTAACACAGACGTGAAAAATATGTATTGAATGTATTAATTGTTTTTATGCCTTAACCCCTTCATTGCCTTAGCGGCTATCCGCTATGGTAATGACGCAGCATTTTCCGTATTTTTAATAATATTGATCAGGAGCAGGGGGGGGGGGGGGGTTCCCTGAGCATTAATTTCTGGCTCAGGGAACCCCCTGCTCACTTTACAATATTATTAAAATAATGCTTCTTTACCATAGCGCATAGACGCTAAGGTAAAGAACGAGTGTTTATTTATACTGTATATTGTATGTGTTTTATTGATAGTGTACATGTGCAGAGGGTCTCCAGAGCAGAAGCGCACAGGTTTCAGGTCTGGGGACCCCGTGCCCCCCGAGATACAGGCCCCTTTAGGGGGTGCCGGTATCCCTCTGCTCTGCTTGGTTTACAGGCCGCGGTCACGTGATCGGGATCTTTAAACGCAGAGGGATACCGGCACCCCCTAAAGGGGCCTGTATCTCGGGGGGCACGGGGTCCCCAGACCTAAAACCAACGCGGTTCAGCTCCGCAGACCCCCTGCACATCTACACTATCAATAAAAATGTATTTCAAATGTATTTATTGTCATTTATTTATTTATTTTTTGGCGGCTGCTGTGTGTATTTTATTGTTGTGGGTTGCGGGAGGGTGGGTGAATGGGGTATTCGCCCCAACGATGGTTGGGGAGGGCTTGCGGGGGGGGGGGGTAGCGGGAGGGCTTAACCCCTTCATGACCGTAGCGGTATTAACTGCTACGGTCGTGAAGGGGTTAAGTGCACCCGCAACCCCCCCCCCCTCCCGCAAGTCCTAAACTCACACCAAGGGCCAAATACCCCCCTCACCAATCCCCACTACACACAATAAAGCGGGCACGGTGGGTTAACCCCTTCATTGCCTTAGCGGCTATCCGCTATGGTAATGACGCAGCATTTTCCGTATTTTTAATAATATTGATCAGGAGCAGGGGGGGGGGGGGGGGTTCCCTGAGCATTAATTTCTGGCTCAGGGAACCCCCTGCTCACTTTACAATATTATTAAAATAATGCTTCTTTACCATAGCGCATAGACGCTAAGGTAAAGAACGAGTGTTTATTTATACTGTATATTGCATGTGTTTTATTGATAGTGTACATGTGCAGAGGGTCTCCAGAGCAGAAGCGCACAGGTTTCAGGTCTGGGGACCCCGTGCCCCCCGAGATACAGGCCCCTTTAGGGGGTGCCGGTATCCCTCTGCTCTGCTTGGTTTACAGGCCGCGGTCACGTGATCGGGATCTTTAAACGCAGAGGGATACCGGCACCCCCTAAAGGGGCCTGTATCTCGGGGGGCACGGGGTCCCCAGACCTAAAACCAACGCGGTTCAGCTCCGCAGACCCCCTGCACATCTACACTATCAATAAAAATGTATTTCAAATGTATTTATTGTCATTTATTTATTTTTTTTTTGGCGGCTGCTGTGTGTATTTTTTTAATAATATTGATCAGGAGCAGGGGGGGTGGGCTCCCTGAGCATTAATTTCTGGCTCAGGGAGCCCCCTGCTCACTGTACAATATTATTAAATCTCTCTCTGCTGCAAACACATCTCGCCCCCAGTACAGTATGTGCAGTAATTTACTGAACATGTACTGTAGAATAAATGCATAGTTTTATTTATTCGGGTTTATTACACAGTATACTGTTCGGCTGGAAAACATCAGCATACTGTACAGCACAATATTACTGTATCCATCGAAATCCCCCCATTAGCCGTTTTCTTTTCTTTTCTGAGGAAAAACAAAATGAAAAGTTTTAATGTACAGTAATGGTCAGCCCCCTAAAGAAGTACCCAGCCAGCCCCACCAAAATAATAGTACTCACCATACTGTATTACTGAATTTCCCATTCAGCTTGCGCCGGCGCCGGCCCACTTCCAGTCCAGCTTTCATCATCACCCACGTCGATAGTTTGCAGAGGGACTAGCCCACCTGTAGTCAGCGGGAAATCGCTTAGGTACATGCAAGCTTCATCAAAACTGGCTGCGAAATCCATCTCAGAGTTGTCACCGATGGAGATGGCATCATGATAAGCTGGTGCTGCTGCTGGTTCTGGTTCTGGCGCATTGCTTGGCAGGGACTGTCGCTTCTTATTTCGTTTTAACACGACCCTTCGCCTTTTGCCGCCTCCATTATCATAGATACGGGAAAAACCCGGTGCCACACACCAATACCCTCCAACAAATTGGGGCTCAATACGGTGAAAACAGGGGTCACTACATAACCTTTTCCTTATTGCGCGCTTCCACAAATGAGGAGTTGGCGAAAATCTGTAAAAGTCATAATTTTCGATAAAATACTGATAAATTTGAACAACTGTTGCCATCTTATCCTCTGTTGCATTAATAGCGGCCCATATCAAATAAGCATAACTTCTGTCAGGTTTTTGGAAAGCGGGCTGCACTTGAACACTCATGTCTCTGTAGAATAGTGTAAGCGAAAATGATCTTTGTCTTTATTTAATACAGTACTGTATGTAAAGCCTAAATTGATACATTTTTTGCAACTCTTCCTTCAGTCTCAAGGACAAGTTACAATACTGTAGCATACTGTACTGGGATAAAGTATCTTTTTTGGTATAGTAAACGAAACAACTTGCAAAGTCCACACATTACTTAAGTCATGAGTTTATGCCATCTGGTGGACAAACGAAACATTGCCGCCTAGTAAATTATTCTGGTTATCATGAGTTTATGCCATCTGGTGGACAAACGAAACATTGCCGGCTAGTAAATTCTTCTGTTATCATTTAACAGATCAGATCCCCCGTCAGCCAGGCATGAACCGTGGCTGGGAAGGCAAACGCAACGCAGCATGCAAGAGGTGAGCAGCGGCGGATTCAAAGTATCTGCCAGGTACAAATCGGGCATTTGCTCGAATAAAGTGTGTCGGTGCAGTAAATTGGCCAAAGGCAGTATCTTCCTCGCGGGAGATCTAAATCAGACACTAGACCCTGACTTGGACAGATGCACCCAATCTAACGCGGCCCACAGACAGGACTTACTAACAATACGCGACGGCCTCCAGGTTTGCCAGTTGACAGATATGTGGAGGGAACAACATCCAACTGCCAGGGAATACACTTTTTACTCGCACCCCCACGACAGATATAGCCGCATAGACTACTTCCTAGTATCAAACAGAGTGGTTCCAGTGGTGGGCCATACAGAGATCCACGAGATCTCGTGGTCCGACCATGCGCCTATTGAGCTGAGGTGCACACTGATTGGGCTCGACAGACCCAGAGCAAACTGGAAGCTCAACGAGCTTCTTCTCAAGGCCCCCGCTACCGAAAGGGCGATACGGGACCGGATACAAGATTTTTTTTAGGGAAAACATAGGAAGCGTACAATCGCAAGCCACACTCTGGGAAGCCCATAAGGCTACTCTCAGAGGATTTCTTATGAATATAGCTGGCAAGCGGAAGCGGGAGAAAACAACAAAAATAAAAGAGCTGCAGGCGAAACTAACACTCCTCACTGCACAGCATTCCGCGGATAAAAACCAGCACACGTGGCAGGAATTGTTAGATACTAAGGCGGCACTTAATCTAGTGTTATCATCCCAGGCCGAGAGGGAGTTGACCTGGTCCAAGCGCAGATTTTATGAAAAAGCCAACAAGCCAGATACCTTACTAGCCAATAAGCTCCGAAACAAGCTTCCAAATTTTAGGATAGCAGCAATTAAAACTCAGCGGGGTGACCTTACCTCCGATCCGAGACAAATAGTGGAAGCGTTTCGACAATATTATGCTACACTATACGATGGCGATAAGGTCACCCACAATCAAAAAACATCAGCTACGCTCCAGAGGTTTCTAGCTGAGGCACAGCTTCCGACCCTGGGCAGGGTTGAAAGGGCGGCCCTACAGGGTGATTTCGCCCTGGAAGAGATAACAGAGGTAATTAAGTCCCTCAAACCAGCTAAGGCTCCAGGCCCTGATGGCTATTCCAATTTGTACTATAAAATTTTTTGTAAAACGCTAGCCCCACACCTATTGAAATTATTTAATGGGATCCTGGAGGGAGAACCCTTCCCGACCCAGATGCTCCAGGCGTCTATCTCAGTGATCCACAAACCCGGTAAGGACCCGGCAGACTGCAAGAGCTACCGGCCAATCTCCCTGATCAATTCGGACCTAAAAATCTTCTCCAAACTGCTAGCAAACAGGGTGGGTAGTGTCCTTCCGGGCTTGATCCACCCGGATCAAGTGGGCTTTATCGCAGGCAGACAGGCAGCAGATAACACCAGGCGGGTAATTGATCTGATAGATTTGGCGAGAAAGAAAAGCATACCGTCAATGGTGTTGAGCCTGGATGCCGAAAAGGCATTCGATCGTATTGATTGGTCCTACTTACGAGAGACGCTTGGAGTGTTTGGGTTCGGGGGCCGCCTCCTAGAGGCAATAATGGCACTCTACGCAGGACCCACAGCTAGGGTAAGACATCAGGGTTTCCCTTCAGAAGTATTCAATATTCGCAGTGGGACCCGTCAGGGTTGCCCGCTGTCCCCATTACTTTTTGCTCTCTGTATTGAACCCCTCGCAGCCCATATCAGACTAAGCCCCAATATAACAGGAATCCAACTGGGAGAGCAACATCACAAGGCTGCGTTATATGCAGACGACGTGATCCTAACTATCTCTAAACCGTTGACGTCCCTGCCCAATGTCTTTGAGATCCTGGGCACCTTTGGCATGGTCTCAGGGTTCAAAATTAACCAGGCTAAGTCAGAGGCGCTCAATATCAACTTGCCAAAACCAACTGAAAAACTATTGGAACTTAACTTTAATTTTCAATGGCAAACCTCCGCAATCAAATATTTAGGGGTATATATCACCAGGGATTACAATACCTTGTATAAGGCAAATTTCCCCAAGATGATGAAGAAGTTAAAGGAGGATCTCAGGGTTTGGGCGGGTTACGGGGTATCTTGGTTCGGCCGGATTAACAACGTAAAGATGAATCTGTTGCCCAAGCTATTATATCTGTTTCAAACCCTACCAATCCCGGTAATTAAATCAGAGATCCAGGCCCTTCAAACTCACATCATACAATTCATTTGGAATAAAAAACGCCCACGAATTGCAAGAAGTCTACTGACAAAACCAGTGACAAAGGGAGGACTATCGGTACCTTGCTTGATGGCGTACTATAAAGCGGCACAATTGACCCAAATCATTCTGTGGCATGCGGACCCCACAAATAGAAGATGGACAGAATTGGAGGGAGAATGCTGTGCACCAGTTGCACTCCATAACTTGATCTGGCTACCAAAACGATGCATACGCGACATCGGAACGCCGCTCTGCGCAGTAGCGAACTCCTTAGCGGTCTGGGAGACATCTAAATTTAAAGCTAACTTAACCACCCCCCACACATTAATGACCCCCCTATGGGGCAACCCGGACTTTGCTCCGGGGCTGTTGAGCGATAAATTTGTAAAGTGGACGCAGGCAGGGTACAACCGATTAAAGGACCTGGGGGGTAAGGGATCTATCAAGACGTTCGATTGGTTTAAAGAGGCATCAAATTTCCCAAATTCAGAATTATTTAGATTCCTCCAGGTCAGGGCATTTTATAACAAATTTCCTGTTCGTCCTGCACGAACTAATTTTGAACAGCTGTGTTCCAGACCAACGGACACACGGGGACTGACATCTCGGATGTACAGGGAGGTAGTCTGTCCGGCTCATATAGACCGTCCTCGACTGCGATACATGCGACAATGGGAGACAGATCTAGGGGATAGTTTAGAGGACGAAGACTGGGACCACATATTGCAAGCTGCCGCAAAGAGCTCAATATGTGTCACGTTGAAGGAGAACGCATATAAGGTCCTAATGCGGTGGTACCATACCCCAGTGAAATTAGCTAAATTTGTCAGAGGTTATTCGCCGCTCTGCCCAAAACAGTGCGGGGAATTGGCTGACCTTAAACACATGCTGTGGTCTTGCCCAAGGGCAGCCCCGATTTGGGAAGCAATTCGAAACTGGCTGCAAGGGATTCTCGAATTAGAGATCCCCCTGGACCCGTGGCTGTTCCTAGTGGGCAGACGGCCTCAGGAAATGTCTAGAACGACACACAAACTGGTCACGCACTTCGCGACCGCCACCCGATGTGAGATCGCAGCATTGTGGAAGCAGAATGAGATCCCAATTATCCCCAAAATTAGGAACCGAATTTGGCAAGTCTGCCAGATGGAACAGTTGACGAGTTGGGTCAACGACTCTGGCACCAAATTTCTAAAAGTCTGGAGCCCGTGGCTAGATCAATCCAACATCCTAGGGGTGGACGCCGCTACAATCCTGCATTAATATTCATAATTGCGTTCTCCTTGGATGGGACGGACAGGACATCGACGTAGGGATACACTAGGTAGTGCCATTCAGCAGTTACAATAAGCAGTAAGGTCAGCAGTGCCATGAAGCTGTCGCATCGGATCGCAGGAACCCTTCTCCAGAATCCGACAAGAGCACCCCCCTCCCCCCTCCTACCCTCCGTGCCTCCCCACCAGTCCAGTGAGTCCAGTATGTCTTGTCCTGCTTCCCTTTATGTCGTTCGTCTGATGCTGTCATTGTTGACGGTTGTTAAAAGTGGAATATCTGTAATGTACGCCTATGGGAGGTGTGTTTCTGTATACCTGATATCCACAAATAAAAAATGAAAGTTGAAAAAAAAAAAAAACAGTGTTTACCCTAGCCCATACTCTCCCATGGGGTGGTCATTTCGGCAGAGATAAGACCACGGACCGCATCTCGTCCCGGTTTTACTGGCCAGGCATACATGGTGACATCATGAAACTATGTGAGACATGTCCTGAATGCCAGTTAACTAGCCAAAAAGGACAGAAGCCGGCTCCTTTGGTTCCTCTGCCCTTGGTAGCCGTCCCATTCGAGAGAATTGGGGTAGATCTGGTCGGACCTTTAGAACCCTCTGCGAAGGGACATAAATTTATTGTTGATTATGCCACCAGGTATCCTGAGGCCTTCCCTCTGAGATCAGCCACTGCTAAACAAGTTGCTCACAGGCTGTTAGAACTGTTTTCTAGGGTAGGACTTCCCCAAGTAATGTTAACTGACCAGGGAACAAATTTCATGGCAAAGTTAATGCAGGATGTCCTGAAGTTATTGGAGGTAAAATCCGTCCGGACCTCGGTCTACCATCCTCAGACTGATGGATTGGTAGAGAGGTTTAACCGTACTTTAAAAACTATGCTTAGAAAGTTTGTGGACACTGAAAAGCGAGCTTGGGATGAACTTCTCCCTTTCCTGTTGTTTGCGGTACGAGAAGTTCCCCAATCATCCACAGGCTTCTCCCCATTTGAGCTCCTATATGGACGCCAACCTCGGGGTATTCTCGACCTACTGAAGGAATCCTGGGAGGAGGAGCCCTCCCCCTCCAAGAATACCATTCAGTATGTCATAGACCTTAGAAACCGCCTAGACATGATAGGTCGGTTTGCGAAGGAAAACCTCAAATCTGCTCAAGAACGTCAAGAGAGGCAGTACAACCAAAATGCTCGCTTGAGGGTCTTCCAACCTGGGGACCAAGTGATGCTACTACTACCGACATCAGAGAGTAAACTCCTTGCGAAGTGGCAGGGTCCTTTCCAAGTTCTCTGCCGCACCGGGGAGGTGAACTATGAGATCTCTCAACCAGGGTCCAGGAAGGGTAAACAAATCTACCACGTGAACCTCCTGAAACACTGGAAAACGATGAGATCGCTGATCATTCACCCTCGGGAAGGAGAGACGGATTTGGGTCCAAAGCTTCCAAAGGGTAGTACGTACACTGACCATCAGGTTCCCATGGGAGAGCAGTTAACAACGGAACAAAGGTCAGACCTACTTGATGTATGTGACCAGTTCCCAGATGTTTTTTCTGAGCTGCCAGGGCAGACTGATTTAGTGTCCCATAGGATTGAGACAGAACCTGGCGTAAAAGTACGGTCCCGTCCCTATTGATTGCCAGAGGGCCGAAAAGACCTGGTAGAGAGGGAGATAATAGACATGTTGGAATTGGGCGTGATCGATTAGTCCCACAGCGAATGGTGTAGCTCTATCGTGTTGGTCCCTAAACCAGATGGGAAGGTGAGGTTTTGCGTGGATCTGCGAAAGGTAAATGCTGTATCCAGATTTGATGCATATCCAATGCCTAGGGTGGATGAATTGCTTGATTCGCTTGGTAAAGCAGAGTATATCTCCACCCTAGATCTCACGAAAGGATATTGGCAGATACCTCTAACGGAAGAATCCAAATGCAAAACTGCCTTCGCCACCCCTCTCGGTTTATACCAATTCGTCACTATGCCATTTGGGTTACATGGGGCTCCAGCCACGTTCCAAAGGTTAATGGACAAGGTACTACGACCCCATAGGGCATATGCCGCGGCCTACTTGGATGACATTGTCATCTATAGCAGACACTGGCAGTCTCATATAAAAAGGTTATGGGCAGTTCTAACGTCCTTAAGAGAAGCAGGGCTCACTGCAAATCCAAAAAAATGTGCCCTGGGTAAATCCACTACAAAGTACTTGGGCTATGCCGTTGGGGGAGGGATAGTAAGGCCACTAGCTAGCAAGGTGGCCACCATAAAGGAAGTCCCCACCCCACAGACAAAGACACAGGTCCGCTCCCTTTTGGGGTTAGCAGGGTATTACCAGCGGTTTATCCCCTTAATGACTGTAGCGGTTAATAACCGCTATGGTGATTAAGGGGTTAGGGGACATTACATTGGCTGTTTTTATTCTTGTGTATGTCTTGCAGCATCGGAGGGGGCATGGGCAGGATGAAGATGAGGATGAAGACGGCCTTCATCGTGGGTGCCTGTAAAAGGTAAGTGTAATATATATTGACTTTATTCATTGTAATTTATATGTATTTAAAATGGGCAAATGCAATATTATCCATATATGGATAATAGTAATTTTGCCCATTACTGTACTGTATGTGTTAGGGGGCGGCGGGATGTGTTGTATATTGCTATGTTTATTGGGGGCAATTGGCCCCAATAAACATGTTTTTGTGCCTTAACCCCTTCATTGCCTTAGCGGTTAGCCGCTAAGGTAATGAAGCTGCTTTAATGTATTTTTATTAATAGTGTGCGGGAGCAGGGGGTCCTCTGAGCTGAACCGCATTGATTTCTGCCTCAGAGACCCACTGCTTCCCGAGTTACAGGCCCCGGTTTGGGGCATCGGAGGCCAGTGTCGCCGCCATCTTTATGAGCCCACGTCGCATCTTGGATGCTATAAAGATGGCGGCGACGAGGAGCATGGGCGACGGACCAGGGTATGGCAGCATAAGTACATAGCACTGGCCCGCGCTCAACAAAGATTGCATTAAAAATACCCTCAAAACCCACAAAATACTTATAAAACCGCTAGACAGCACTGCATAACCGTATCAGGATGGCCCCGAAAAAGCCAGCGGGTCAAAAAAAGCAAAAGTTGGCCGATGTCAGGGCATAATTTGGAGGCTCGGGCGCGAGGGAGCAAGCAGGAGAAATGGCGCCGGCTTCAAATCCAGACACCGACACGGAGCAAGAGGGGGATGAGGAAGGAATAAACAGTCAATCCCTTCTCCCAGTACGGCGCTGTGATTTTGAAAGACTCTATAATGATTTAAAATCGCTACTGCAGGCCGAAATTAAGGAGGTCAAGCGAGACGTGGTGAAGCTGGGGACCAGAACGGATGAGCTGGAGACTAAAATGGATCTCACCATCAGAGCAGGGAAAAAAATGGAGAAGAAGACAGGCGACTTGCAGAGAGAAATAGACAAATTAAGAGAGTGGCAGGAAGATGCAGAGAACCGTGACAGGCGGAATAACATCAGAATAAGGGGGGTCTCTGAGGAGGTAGGAGACTGTGAAGAGTATACTGCCCGCTGGCTGGAATCCCTGCTGCCGGACTGCAGCAAGGAGGCGCTAGCTATGGACCGCTGCCATAGGGCCCTCCGCTCCCGACCAATTCACAACGGACATTATTATCCGGCTGCATTTCTACACTACAAGGGAGACAGTCTTACGCCACACAAGGGCCCTGCCTTTCATCGAATTCGAAAACAATAAAATGCTCATTTTTCATTATTTGTCCCCTGTAACCCTAATGAGACGCCGCAGCCTGCTGCCGGTTACTAAGGTTCTCCACGAGCAAAACGTGCGGTACCGATGGACCTTCCCGTTTGGGTTGCTGGTGGCGCGGAACGGGAAGTCCATCACGATGAAAGAACCTGCAGATGGGCCAGAGTTCCTAACTAAACTGGGCCTGAAGGGTGCGCCGGTAAGGGCAGCGGACGAGGCAGACACACTGGAGCCGGAATGGAGCGGGCTCACCAAAGTCCAAGGGGAGCAAGCGGTGAAGGACTATGACAGCCATAATAATGGCTCACACAAAGTTATAAGTTAGCCAGTTAAGTCCCACGAAAAATGCCTGCCTGTGCATTATGGAGTCTTCCCGTCTGGAAAGGCATAGCAGCGGTAATGCCCCGTGAATAGGGAACATTGGAAGCCCCCGGACGATTTTCGAACACCCCCCCTTCAATCCGCACAGTTCACGGCGGCTCCTGAAAAGAAGGAAACTCACCTTTGATTTCGGCCCTGGAAGGTGAAAGAAGATGGCGGGCAAAATGGCGCTCTTCAAGATCCAGCGTGAGGCGCAGAACCAGGAAGAGGTAAAACGGCGGGAGGAGAGAGCGCGCTCCATCCTCCTCGAGGCAGCAGACGATCCAAAATGGCGGCCGCCGGAAACCAGAAGTCGTCATCTACCGGAGCCAAACAGAAAGATGCCATCTTGGTTGGGGCGGCTGACGTCATCAGCAGGCGGGCGCGCACCGACAGGCGTCATCAGGGAGAAGAAAGCCCCATGCAGAAGCCCAGCCTGGCGCCGGTCACAATGAAAATGGCAGAAGGAACGGAGGGGGGGTCTAGCAGGCCAGAGGGTCAGGGGATGGGTAGGGAAAGACAGCGGGCCGCCAGAAAAGAATGAGGCAGCTATGCCCAGTAGTTAGGGGGGGTCAGAGAGGAGAAGAGGGGAGGAAGAACAGCGTTAGAGGAGCCACGAAAGAAGGGGCAGAAAGATAAAAGGAGGGGGCCTGGAGAGGGACCGGGGGTAGGGGAGTTAGGAGCACCTAGGTTGGCAGAGAAGAGGGCAGAGAATAGGCAAACTGGAAGCGTGCTATAGGGGCAGTTCAAGTCTTACAGAAGCTCAGGTTAGAGCTCATGCAGGCTAGTTAAGGTTACTAAGGTTATGGTTATGGGTTTAAGGGGTTAAAAGGGGTATAGAGAGAACGCGGGCACGGGGCGGTGAGGGAGCTCCACGCCTCGGGGTCGGCATGTGCTGCGGACGGGGCCAGGGGAGGTAGGTCCCCCTGGATCCTATTAAAGTCCTTTGGGGGTAAAAGGGGGTCGTGGTCTAGAGGCCGCAGGAGTCACCACCCCAAAGGCGCTGGATTGGCTACAGGAGGGGGATGGATGTGCTGTGCAGCGGGAGGGGGGGGGGCAGGCCAGCAGTGGGGAGCATGGCTCAAAACTGCAGGGGGAGGGAGGTTGGAAGCTGGGGGGGAAGAGGGGCTGTTTTAGCAGGGGGGGGGGTCATGGCAGGAGGGGGAGCGGGGACCGGAGCGGCAGTGTGCTGGTGGATGTGCTGTGAGCAGGCACCGGATTGAGGCTGGGGGCGGAGCTGGCCTGCCGGGCTGCTTCTCTTCCTCTCCGGCTGGGAGAGGGCTGGGAGTGAGGCTGGGGGGCATTTACCCCTGAGGAAGAAAGTCTTACTTTCGAAACGCGTAGGGTGTTACTGAGAGGTCTGAGAGGTCTCCCATACTCAGTGGTGAACACTGTCCCCCTTGGAATTAATAACTGCTACCTGCGGGCTGCTGTATCTTTGGCGCATATCCATCCGCATTTGAATCTGCTCCGGTTGGCGCGCTTTCAGCGGCAAGGCAGGAGGTGTCTACAGCGGTCAGCTTCCACGCCAGCATCACGTGTCCACGGCGGACAGAGGCGGATGTCACAGAGGCGGAGACTCCACGTGTGAGCCAAGGAGTTTGCTACAGCAGCGGCCATCCACAAGAGGGGATACTCTTTAACAATATCCATTGCCTGATACCATCTTACGTTTGGTAAGCAGGAACCCCCACTTGAGTTGGAGTATCCTACCAGATCCTTATATATGTTTTTATGTATTTTTATGTATTTTTAATCATATACCTTATTAAATGTGTTTGTAATTTGTCACCTGTTGTTCTCAGCGTCTGTCTCATGTTGCATGTTTATATGTGTGTTTAACTATATTACACTACGTTTTGATTTTCTTTCCTTACATGTGTACCCACCACGTGTGGAGCATCAATACCAAAGGGAGAATATCCACGACACTGGTTGTATAAATTTATTTGATTTTTTATCATATATATGGTATATTACTAGTGCAGAGCGCCATAGATATAATTTGTTGCCAATCCCACACAGTGACTACTTAATTCTGTGAATAAATGTGCCTTTAATGTCATTACTATGAATGTGATGAAGATATAGTGTATATATAAATTCCTACCAAGGGTCCTATTTGCGAACTAGTTCCAGAGGAAATGTAATAAATCATTCACCCCCAGACCACTGTTCCTAACCCAAATTCAAACAACTGCCCTAATGGCAATGCATTCATTCAAACCTTTTGGATTGAATGTTCCCCTGACATAAATCCAATATGTTTCCCTAAGGCTCAATCTTTTGAACCTATCACAGCACTTAATAGATAAGACGGAATAGCTTCAAAGCCGATCAGAGATAAAGAACCCGAATCCTTATGATCTATTTGGGATTAATGTCTTGAAAGATTAGGAAGCGTGTACGTCATGTATGTGCTGTCCGCCCAACATACTGGAGACCGCATGGACAGGTGAGCAGATATACTATATGTGTAGACAAACAGTCTATATGTCCTACTACTGGATATGACACTCCATTTGAGTGGGAGGTAACCGTATCCCCTTTCTTACGATGTTTACACGTAAGGCACCTTGTTCTCCCACAGGAGAAATTACCATTTGGGGAAGGTCCATTCATTAAACTCCCCTTGTTTTCTGTTCATAACCTGCGAGGTGCTTTCATAGTTTTGATACTTCTCGCTTTTGAAATACAATTGGTATTTAAGTCAGCTGTGCACAAACTGGGGGGCACAACCCCCAGGGGGGCGCGAGACTGAATGCGGGGGGCGCTGGGTTTACAGAGGCCCCGCGCGCTTCCCAAAGGCACTTAAATTAAGTGCCGGGGAAGCTGCAGGGCCTCTGCAAACCTAACTTACCTTGGCTCCGGTGGCTTCTCACACACGTCGCCATGGCCGCTAAGGTAATGAAGTGGCTGTAAATGCATTTTTCCTGCATCGGCTTCATGCCGGGGGTCTCCGGTGCTGGTATTAATGGGTATCAGCTCCTGAGATCCCCGGCATCAATCCAATGCAGGAAAAAGGCCAACATTTTTCTAAGTCCCGAATCGCCGCTCATCGATGCTTCTCACCACCAATCTTATTTTACTGTTTGGATTTGGGGAGAAAATTGCCATTTTAGGGCCGCGATAGGCGGCGATCGCCGACTCACGGCTACTGGAATCGCGCGTGTTTATGAACATTCAGAAAAGTGTCTACGTGGCTTATCGCCGCTCAGTCGGCGATTTGATTTTCTTCAAAAGATTTTTCGGCGATACAGGCCGTTATCGCCCACTTATCGAGGCTACTGAATAATAGTTGGCATTTTGGCCGATAAGTGCCTACGGCTGCGTCTATAGTATTTCAGACGGAGCGGAGGGGAGGCGCGCGCACGCTGCGCGTTCACATCTATGGTCCTCTTTGAGGATGTCTATAGATGGCGCCAGCGCGCACGTCAGACAGAGCTGGCAAAGGCGCGAAATTGAAGGAGACAGAGCCAAGTGATTTTTTGCGCGGTGGCATGATCACATGACCTGTCTTCTCCAATCAAAGTGAAGTTACATTTTCAAAGTGACGCCATTTTTCTTTTTTGTATGCCGGTGGTATACACACACAACACAAACACACACAAAATTAAAGTTAATTTCCAGACCGGGAGAAAGTGAACTTGTCTGCACAGTGCTTCAGATTCTGCATCTGAATAAATGCCGGTGGATCGGGATGTGAGGTAGGGAAGTGACGTCCGCGCCGGAACGTTATTCCCACGCCTCCAAATATTCATTGCTACGCCCCCAAATCGCGCCCGCTGCATACCCTGCAAAGCCATAAAAAAGCTCAGGCTTCAGCAAGTGTATTGCAGCGTGTGTGCCTTCCCTCCGTCTGAAATACTATAGACGCAGCCTTATCGACGCTTACTAAATAGGCCCCTGTGTCTCTGTCTCTCTCTCTCTCTCTCTCTCACGCTCTCCCAGCCCTGCCTTTGATGCCCCCCCTGCCTTTGACATCCCCCCTGCCTTTGACATCCCCCCCTGCCTTTGACATCCCCCCCTGCCTTTGATGGCCCCCCCTGCCTTTGACGCCCCCCCCTGCCTTTGAGCCCCCCCTGCCTTTGACGCCCCCCCCCACTGCCTTTGATGCCCCCCCCGCCTTTGACGCCCCCCTGCCTTTCACCCCCCCTGCCTTTCACGCCCCCCCTGTCCCGCCCCCCTGGCCCCCCTGCCTTTCACGCCCCCGTCCCCTCCCTGCCTTTCACGCCCCCGTCCCCTCCCTGCCTTTCACGCCCCCGTCCCCTCCCTGCCTTTCACGCCCCCCGTCCCCTCCCTGCCTTTCACGCCCCCGTCCCCTCCCTGCCTTTTACGCCCCCGTCCCCTCCCTGCCATTCACGCCCCCGTCCCCTCCCTGCCTTTCACGCCCCCGTCCCCTCCCTGCCTTTCACGCCCCCCCTGTCCCGCCCCCCTGGCCCCCCTGCCTTTCACGCCCCCGTCCCCTCCCTGCCTTTCACGCCCCCGTCCCCTCCCTGCCTTTCACGCCCCCCGTCCCCTCCCTGCCTTTCACGCCCCCGTCCCCTCCCTGCCTTTTACGCCCCCGTCCCCTCCCTGCCATTCACGCCCCCGTCCCCTCCCTGCCTTTCACGCCCCCCGTCCCCTCCCTGCCTTTCACGCCCCCGTCCCCTCCCTGCCTTTCACGCCCCCACCCGCTCCCTGCCTTTCACGCCCCCGTCCCCTCCCTGCCTTTCACGCCCCCTGTCCCCTCCCTGCCTTTCACGCCCCCTGTCCCCTCCCTGCCTTTCACGCCCCCGTCCCCTCCCTGCCTTCCACGCCCCCACCCGCTCCCTGCCTTTCCACCCCCCTCCCTGCCTTTCACGCCCCAATCCCTGCCTTTCACGCCCCCCTCCCTGCCTTTCACGCCCCCCTCCCTGCCTTTCACGCCCCCACCCCCTCCCTGCCTTTCAAGCCCACTCCCTGCCTTTCACGCCCCCCTCCCTGCCTTTCCACCCCCCTCCCTGCCTTTCACGCCCCCAACCCCCTCCCTGCCTTCCACGCCCCCACCCCCTCCCTGCCTTTCACCCCCCCCTCCCTGCCTTTCACGCCCCCAACCCCCTCCCTGCCTTTCACGCCCCCCCTCCCTGCCTTTCACGCCCCCCCTCCCTGCCTTTCACGCCCCCCCTCCATGCCTTTCACGCCCCCCCTCCCTGCCTTTCACGCCCCCCCTCCCTGCCTTTCACGCCCCCCCTCCCTGCCTTTCACGCCCCCTCCCTGCCTTTCACGCCCCCCCTCCCTGCCTTTCACGCCCCCTCCCTGCCTTTCACGCCCCACCCCCCTCCCTGCCTTTCACGGCCCACCCCCTGCCTTTCACACCTCCCCGGCCTTTCATGCCCCCCCCCCCCCTGCCTTTCACGCCCCCCCTGCCTTTCACACCCCCCTGCCTTTCACAGCCCCTTCTTGCCTTTTACGCCCCCCCTGCTTTTCACGCCCCCTCCCTGCCTTTCACGCCCCCTCCCTGCCTTTCACGCCCCCCGTCCCCTCCCTGCCTTTCACGTCCCCTCCCTGCCTTTCACGCCACCACCCTGCCTTTCTCGCCCCCCTCCCTGCCTTTCACGCAACCACCCTGCCTTTCTCGCCCCCCTCCCTGCCTTTCACGTCCCCTCCCTGCCTTTCACGCCACCACCCTGCCTTTCTCGCCCCCCTCCCTGCCTTTCACGCCCCCGTCCCCTCCCTGACTTTCACGCCCCCATCCCCTCCCTGCCTTTCACGCCCCCTCCCTGCCTTCCCACCCCCCTCCCTGCCTTTCACGCCCCCCGTCCCCTCCCTGCCTTTCATGCCCCCCGTCCCCTCCCTGCCGTTCATGCCCCCGTCCCCTCCCTGACTTTCACGCCCCCGTCCCCTCCCTGCTGTTCACGCCCCCGTCCCCTCCCTGACTTTCACGCCCCCGTCCCCTCCCTGCCTTTCATGCCCCCGTCCCCTCCCTGCCTTTCACGCCCCCGTCCCCTCCCTGCCTTTCACGCCCCCACTCCCCTCCCTGCCTTCCACGCCCCCACCCGCTCCCTGCCTTTCCACCCCCCTCCCTGCCTTTCACGCCCCAATCCCTGCATTTCACGCCCCCCTCCCTGCCTTTCACGCCCCCAACCCCCTCCCTGCCTTCCACGCCCCCACCCCCTCCCTGCCTTTCACCCCCCCCTGCCTTTCACGCCCCCAACCCCCTCCCTGCCTTTCACGCCCCCCCTCCCTGCCTTTAACGCCCCCCCCTCCATGCCTTTCACGCCCCCCCCTCCCTGCCTTTCACGCCCCCCCCTCCCTGCCTTTCACGCCCCCCCTCCCTGCCTTTCACGCCCCCTCCCTGCCTTTCACGGCCCCCCTCCCTGCCTTTCACACCCCCCTCCCTGCCTTTCACGCCCCCACCCCCCTCCCTGCCTTTCACCCCCCTGCCTTTCACGCCCCCCTGCCTTTCACGCCCCCCTGCCTTTCACGCCCCCCTGCCTTTCACGGCCCACCCCCTGCCTTTCACACCTCCCCGGCCTTTCATGCCCCCCCTGCCTTTCACGCCCCACCTGCCTTTCACGCCCCACCTGCCTTTCACGCCCCCCTGCCTTTCACAGCCCCTTCTTGCCTTTTACGCCCCCCCTGCTTTTCACGCCCCCTCCCTGCCTTTCACGCCCCCTCCCTGCCTTTCACGCCCCCCGTCCCCTCCCTGCCTTTCACGCCACCACCCTGCCTTTCACGCCACCACCCTGCCTTTCTCGCCCTCCTCCCTGCCTTTCACGCCCCCCTCCCTGCCTTTCACGCCCCCCTCCCTGCCTTTCACGCCCCCCTCCCTGCCTTTCACGCCCCCACCCCCTCCCTGCCTTTCACGCCCCCACCCCCTCCCTGCCTTTCACGCCCCCTCCCTGCCTTTCCACCCCCCTCCCTGCCTTTCACGCCCCCACCCCCCTCCCTGCCTTTCACGCCACCACCCTGCCTTTCTCGCCCTCCTCCCTGCCTTTCACGCCCCCCTCCCTGCCTTTCTCGCCCTCCTCCCTGCCTTTCACGCCCCCCTCCCTGCCTTTCACGCCCCCCTCCCTGCCTTTCACGCCCCCCTCCCTGCCTTTCACGCCCCCACCCCCTCCCTGCCTTTCACGCCCCCTCCCTGCCTTTCCACCCCCCTCCCTGCCTTTCACGCCCCCACCCCCCTCCCTGCCTTTCACGCCCCCTCCCTGCCTTTCACGCCCCCCGTCCCCTCCCTGCCTTTCACGTCCCCTCCCTGCCTTTCACGCCACCACCCTGCCTTTCTCGCCCCCCTCCCTGCCTTTCACGCCCGCCTCCCTGCCTTTCACGCCCCCCTCCCTGCCTTTCACGCCCCCACCCCCTCCCTGCCTTTCAAGCCCACTCCCTGCCTTTCCACCCCCCTCCCTGCCTTTCACGCCCCCACCCCCCACCCTGCCTTTCACGCCCCCCCTCCCTGCCTTTCCACCCCCCTCCCTGCCTTTCACGCCCCCACCCCCTCCCTGCCTTTCAAGCCCACTCCCTGCCTTTCCACCCCCCTCCCTGCCTTTCACGCCCCCACCCCCTCCCTGCCTTTCAAGCCCACTCCCTGCCTTTCCACCCCCCTCCCTGCCTTTCACGCCCCCACCCCCCTCCCTGCCTTTCATGCCCCTACCCCCCTCCCTGCCTTTCACGCCCCTGTCCCCTCTCTGCCTTTCACGCCCCCGTCCCCTCCCTGCCTTTCACGCCCCCGTCCCCCCCCTCCCTGCCTTTCACGCCCCCGTCCCCCCCCCCCCTCCCTGCCTTTCACGCCCCCACCCCCTCCCTGCCTTTCAAGCCCACTCCCTGCCTTTCCACCCCCCTCCCTGCCTTTCACGCCCCCACCCCCCTCCCTGCCTTTCATGCCCCTACCCCCCTCCCTGCCTTTCACGCCCCTGTCCCCTCTCTGCCTTTCACGCCCCCGTCCCCCCCCCTCCCTGCCTTTCACGCCCCCGTCCCCCCCCCCCCTCCCTGCCTTTCACGCCCCCCGCCCCTGCAATCCTGGGCAACGCTGGGTATATCAGCTAGTATATATCTAAAGATATATAAAATGTAAGGATGTGGTAGGAACCTCATATGTGTGTTCAGTGTGTGTCCTGTTGTGCTGCCTCTGTTCAGTGAGAAGCTTGTGGAGTGTTTGCAACAGTGTTGCAGTGTGCCCTAGCAGAGTGAGACAGGCAGTGTGATGCAATAGCTGAGCTGTGTGTCTGTGCAGATTAGGCAGAGAGGCTCCGTGGAGAAACTACAATTCCTATGAGATCCTGGGCAGTCACCTGATGTGAAGAACCAATCAGAAGGCTAGGATGACAGGGACAGGAAAGGGAAGCGTGGGGGAGAGGTCACGCTAGAGAGAGGGGTTCTGGAAGGTAAAGGAGGAGGGTGTATGCGTGCAGGGGTCTGTGACCCGCCTGCATAGGCTAGCTTTACCCCGCAGGCCCTTAGGAGAAACCCCTGAGTCACAGTAGGTTGCTGTGCTGCAGGGACGCCCATAGTTAGGGTGACCAGGTGTCCCAGTTTAGCCGGGACAGTCCCGTTTTTTTAACCTCTGTCCCGTTTTTTTAACCTCTGTCCCGGTTTTTTAGTCTCTGCCCGGCTGCCCTGCATGCTGTAAAATGTTCCGTTTTTTTGTGGTTGTTCCGCTTTTGACCATCAGATCAGGGGGGGCAGCAGAGAGCAGACAATGCATGGAGGAGAGCAGGGGCCGGGACTAAACTGCGGAGCCTAGCAGTGAGACCCGGAAGTGTCAGTGAGAACTTCCGGGGTGTCTGCTGCCAGGGCTCAATATGGCTTCCCCCACCCATGCAGGTATGGTCCAGAATGGGGGACACAAACACACTCACACAATGGGGGGGGGGGGGGGGGAGGAGAGAGGCACAGGCACAGTATGAGGAAAGGCAGAGAGAGACACACACACACACACACACAGGCACAGTATGAGGAAAGGCAGAGAGAGACACACACACACACACAGGTACAGCATGGGGAGAGACACAGAGAGAGACACACACACACAGGTACAGCATGGGGAGAGACACACACACACAGGTACAGCATGGGGAGAGACACACACAGGCACAGCATGGGGAGAGACACACACACACAGGCACAGCATGGGGAGAGACACACACAGGCACAGCATGGGGAGAGACACACACACAGGCACAGCATGGGGAGAGACACACACACAGGCACAGCATGGGGAGAGACACACACACAGGCACAGCATGGGGAGAGACACAGAGAGAGACACACACACAGGCACAGCATGGGGAGAGACACAGAGAGAGACACACACAGGCACAGCATGGGGAGAGACACACACACAGGCACAGCATGGGGAGAGACACAGAGAGAGACACACACAGGCACAGTATGAGGAAAGGCAGAGAGAGACACACACACAGGTACAGCATGGGGAGAGACACAGAGAGAGACACACACACAGGCACAGCATGGGGAGAGACACACACACAGGCACAGCATGGGGAGAGACACAGAGAGAGAGACACACACACACAGGCACAGTATGAGGAAAGGCAGAGAGAGACACACACACACAGGTACAGCATGGGGAGAGACACACACAGGCACAGCATGGGGAGAGACACAGAGAGAGACACACACACAGGCACAGCATGGGGAGATACACAGAGAGAGACACACACAGGCACAGCATGGGGAGAGACACAGAGAGAGACACACACAGGCACAGTATGGGGAGAGACACACACACACAGGCACAGCATGAGGAGAGGCAGAGAGAGAGACACACACACAGGCACAGCATGGGGAGAGACACAGAGAGAGACACACACAGGCACAGTATGAGGAAAGGCAGAGAGAGACACACACACACAGGGGGGAGGGGGGGAGAGAGACAGGGAAGGGTGGAATGAGAATGGTCAGTGGATATTCAGAGTTGAGTGCAAATAGCCACACGGCTATTCGCACTCAGTAGAACTTAACTGAGTGCGAATAGCCGAGCTTTTATGAACAGGTTTCTATGCCTTTATTCACTAGAAAACAATCAGAAAGTCTTATAGCTCAGTTGTTATGCTGCAGGCCATTAGAGTAGTGGACCAGGGTTCGATTCCTGGCAGGGATGTTTATTTTTTTCCATTTTTCTTTCTACTGAGTGCGAATAGCCGTGCGGCTATGAACACTGTAAACTGAGTCTGCGGAGGGAGAAACACCTCACTACCGTCTCTCCTCCTCCTCCCCACACCGGGCAGCAGCTGCGGAGGAGAGCACCTGCCCCGCAGTGCCGCAGTGTAAGAGGAGAGGGAGCTATGCAGGGCCCTGACAGGGGAAGGGCAGGAGGGCCCTGGGACACCACCAGGCCTGACGCCTAATCCCAGCATCATTGGTCTCCTTGACTTCAATACATGTTGTATGATTAACTTTTGCAGATACCCCCCCCCCCCCAATGATCTGTGCCCCATAAAATGACTCCGTGTGATCTAAGCTGTCAGACCGTCCCTCATGCATCTCAAATTGCCACTTCTTGCAGCTGATTGTCATTCTTGTTTAGAGAGTGTCTGAAAGTGAGTGAGAGAGTGTGTATGAGTGAGAGGGTCTGAGTGTGTGATTTCCCACCCCCCCTGCTCCGATTTGTGTGTGTGAATGTGTGAGAGAATACAGACACCAACCCACAATCAGTCATACAGTAGTCACCCACCACCCAAGTGTCAGTCAGTCAGTCACCCAAGTGTCAGTCAGTCAGTCACCCAAGTGTCAGTCAGTCAGTCACCCAAGTGTCAGTCAGTCAGTCACCCAAGTGTCAGTCAGTCAGTCACCCAAGTGTCAGTCAGTCAGTCACCCAAGTGGCAGTCAGTCAGTCACACAAGTGGCAGTCAGTCACACAAGTGTCAGTCAGTCAGTCACATAAGTGTCAGTCAGTCAGTCAGCCACACAAGTGCCAGTCAGTCACCCAAGTGTCAGTCAGTCAGTCAGTCACACAAGTGTCAGTCAGTCAGTCACACAAGTGTCAGTCAGTCAGTCAGTCAGTCACCCAAGTGTCAGTCAGTCACACAAGTGTCAGTCAGTCACCCAAGTGTCAGTCAGTCAGTCACACAAGTGTCAGTCAGTCACCCAAGTGTCAGTCAGTCAGTCAGTCACACAAGTGTCAGTCAGTCAGTCACCCAAACCTGGAAAACCAGTTGCGAGTAGCAACATCATCAATACCAGCTAACATCACACGCCTCACCAAAGAGAAGCAGTTCCAGTTAATTGAATGTTTGACCAAATATAGCAGGCTAATTTTTAAGTTGATCATTTTGTATGGCCCGCGAATGATGTTATAAATATCCAAATGGCCCTTGGCAGAAAAAAGGTTCCCCACCCCTGCTATAAAGTACACCTAGTTTGGCATAGGATTTGGATGTCAGGGTATCAAAGTGCAACCCAAATGTTAAATGGGAGTTGAACTATATGCCCAGATATATAAAACCAGTAACAGGGGCTAGGATGGTTTTAGAGCTGGTTTTTATCTGAAGCTCTGTCATTGGCAGCTTTAGCAATTTAGCTCTGGTCCCAAATACCATTGTTACAGTCTTGTCAGTGTTTAAAATCAGTTTGTTTTAGGAAATCCAGTTTCAAGTCTCAAAAAATCAGATTGAAGTACGTGTTCAAGGTCAGAGAGGCGAGGGCTGCGTGCATATAGGATAAGATCTAAGGCCTCTCACAATAACCCGTTAGGAATATTAATTCCTCATCTATCCGACATAAGTATAAAATATACTCTACCAAGACCCCTAATACAGAGTTACCCACCTTATACGGGAGCAGCTGCCAGACGAGTATAGTAAATGTATCTTATTTCTTTTGCCACTGGAGGGCAGCGTGGAGTTGCAAGGAGTGGCGCCCGTAAGGACGACGTGCCAGTTAGGCGGAAGGAGAAGCGCACACACTTTTATGTGAAACGGATATATTTGGGGAGGGATTTAGTAGTCTGAGTAAGAAAATTAACCATTTAAATATGCACAGATTTAATCCCACTTTTGGAAATTAGGGATGTTGCCTAAAAGTTTGAGAATGCATAAAGTGCCACCCATGGGCTTTAATGAAGCAGCATTTGTGGGCTAAAGGGAACAGCATTCTGTATAAAGGTATTTTGGGCTCGATATAAATAATTGATGCCAAAAACTAATATTACGTAAATTGAGAATGGAAAAATCTTCAACACAAACGTACAGAATGTGATATTCTGAGAGATCTTACAGATGTTATCAAATCCCACAATGAATATATAGAAAATGTCTGTATAGAACGAGTCAAACAAGAATATGCCAATAAAACGTTTAATTGGGAGATACAGGGGCCACAATTCAGGTCATTTAGCTGAAAGAAGGGAAGCTGGTCAGCCGGTCAGCCGGTAGAGCAGGTCAGCCGGTCAGCCAGTAGAGCAGGTCAGCCGGTCAGCCAGTAGAGCAGGTCAGCCGGTCAGCTCTGAGATCAGCATTACTTATATTTCCTAACCTTTGCCCCCTGCATGTAATGCTGCAGGACAGCCTACACTGCATATACTGTACATGAGATACTTAACCCTTTCTTTTCGCTCGACTCTAATCTGAATGATTTGCTAATTGGTTTGTAATTAGAGAGATATTTGTAGCAGAATCCCATGTATGTTCTTTTTACCTTTTTAGATACCGTTTTGTGTAATAAAAGATATGAGATCAGAGGGGCTTCCTGTTTGCACTCGTGTTTTGGCAGAAGTGTATATGTGACCCTTTAAATCTCCCTCACACCCGGGCTTGGCAGCGTGACACTAGTGCAGCGTCCTGGGGAAGAATCACTGAGCTGTTAGCAATAGATACAACGGATAGAAAAGACACTACACGTAGGTTTGATTAAAGAGAGTATTTTATTGAAATAATGAATCTCTTTGCTGGTAGGGGCCTGCAGCACATTGCAGAGCGATATAGTAACACGCAGAGCAGTGCATTGCAGGCCCCTCCGGCAGCAAAGGGGTGAAGACCAATGCAGGGTGTATAAAGATCTCACTGATAATTCATGCACAAAGGGCAGTTTGTTGCTGTGATCCAGAGGAAGGCGAAACATAACCCCTGCTGTGCAATGGGGAAAAAAAATTCCTTCCTGACCCCATTAAATGGCGATCGGATGGTCCCTGGATCACTGCGCAGTGAGATCAGATGGAGCAGCACAGATCAGCGTTGTTATACACAGGGGCACACTCAGTATATAGAGATGCGGGTGATGGGGCCCTTGTGCCTCTGTGTATAACTCACCTGCTCCCCCATCCCCCTGCATATCTATCCCATTCACCCCTTTTCCTCCCGCATACCTCGCAGGGCCGGCCGGCCATTAGGCGGTCGCCTAGCACGCAGAGGTCCTAGGGGCGCATTAATAATCATTATTATTTTTTCCTCTTATTATTTAATTTATTTATCTTTTTTTTAAAATTATTATTCTTTTTTTTATCCAGTATTTTGGCGCCCTTTTATTTTTATTTTGCGTTTTATTATTTTATTTATCTTATTATTTTTTATACAACTGGGGCATAAATTTTAAGTTTCGCCTCGGGCGCATGAAACCCGTGCTCCGGCCCTGCTCCTTGTTCTCTCTCACCCTCTCACACCCAACATCCCTATCTCCCTCTAGTACCTGCCCCTCCCGCAGCCTTCCTGATCTTATCTGCCTCTCCTGCGGTCAAACCAACTTCTCAGGGCCCCTAGAATACCCCTGTATCTACGCCCTGGCTCCTCTGCTACCTGCTCCTGGCTTCTTCTCCGCCTAAAAAAGGTGAAGCAGCAGATCTGTCCGCAACTCTCGTATTCTCCTACCTGCTCCCGGGGTCTTCTCCTCCGCCTAAAAAAGGTGAAGCAGCAGATCCGGCCACACCTGTCGTATGCTCCTTGGTCATCGTACACCACGTCTGCGTCATCGGCCGCCTTGTAGCCCACCTCATTGTTCCACTTGACGCCCGCTTTGTCGTATGCCTCGTCGTCTGCCTCGTAGCCCGCCTCGTCGTCTGGTGGCACAAAGGGCACCACCTTCGTGCGTGTCCTGACCTGCAGGAGACATGAAGTGTTTGTAACCAGGGACAGTGATACTCTGTATCGCAAGAGCTCCTGTGCCACTTATACCCCATCCCCAATACCACGTTATACCGCCCTCCACAGGGCAAATACCCATTATACCCACCTCCCAAGGCCCAGTACCCTGTTATACGCCCCTCCCCAGGCCCAGTACTCGTTATACCCACCTCACCAGGCCCAGTACTCGTTATACCCACCTCACCAGGCCCAGTACCCGTTATACCCACCTCACCAAGCCCAGTACCCATTATATACCCCTCCCCAGATGGTCATGTTTCTATTTATCAAAAATACATTGAGTTACCTCTGGTTTCCAGGCATGTCCTGAGGGAGTTATCACAGAGACACAGAAACGTTGCTGAGTTTGGGTTAGTAACTCCCTTAACTTCTCAGCAGTTGAATTCCCCATTAGGCGCTTAGCACGTTAAAAACAAGCGTTGCTATTTCTCTGCATGAAGTTGCAGGTAATTGGAAGAGTTACACAGTGACGGCTATTTCATCACTCACCTTCTTCCCCCGAAACGGTCTTTTCTGTCTTATTTCCGGCTTCACATCGGATATCCATATCCATTCTTGGCCTCTGATCTGTATGCAGGACAATGCTTTAAGACAGGGTTGCACAACCTTTTTCCCCTGCTCCCCCCTCCACCTTCCCCACCTTGTCTCCGACGTTCTGATGTAACGACGTCATGTGATATCACGTTGCTATGGCAATGCCACATCATGTGACGCCACGTTGCTGTCGCCAGAAGCCGCCGGAGACAAGGAAAGGGAACTTACAGAGGCCTTGCGGGCGATCTCCGGCATTTAATTTAAATGCTGTGGGGAAGAGCGAGGGGCCTCTGTAAGCGCCGAGCCCCTCCTCCCAAGAAAATGTCGTGCCCCTCGATTTGCGCACCCCTGCTTTAAGAGATATTCTGGGACCCTCCAACTCCTCCATCGGACCCTTCCTCATATTGACTGACCTTGCAGTGCTCTGCACTGACTTGCACTGACCTGCTATGGTGCCTCTCAAAATACCATGCTAACTCATTCTGAACATACATGTGTCCTTTCTACATGTTACTCAGCTTGTATGGGCCACAGACAGCTTTCCCGGGGTCCAGGACTAGTTTCCACCGGGGACACTCACCCATGGGTCGGCGACCTTGCGAGAACCCACCCCCCCAACCTGTTTTCTCTTGCACTGCCATAGACAACAACATTTCGGCCTGCTGGTCTTTCTCAGGTAAAGTGGCTAAACCCACTAAATCCAGCAAAGAAAGGCCAGCAGCCGAAACATTGTAGTCTGTGGCACAATAAATTATCTTTTTTTATTCAAATCCGTGTGCCCTTTCCCATCAATCATATTGTATCCATTGGACGAAATGCCGGTCTTCCCTGAGACTAAGGGGCACCGGTAAAAATATCACTATTTATTGTTTTTTTTTTGGTGTGCAGCAAATCCCCATCATTTTTGCGTTCTCTTGCTCTGCCCCAATCTGACACACCACCTTGCTCTCTCACCCCCCTCTTAGACTCCCCCGTCACCCTTTCCTTCCCCAAAGGATGTCCTTTAATCAGATCTTACCCAAATTGTCTCCATCTCCCTTGGAAATGTTCTGTCTTTAAGCTATGCGGCGCCTCTTGATCCTAACTTTCTTAGCTGACCCCTTTAGGTTTCGGCTCCGAGGGTCTAAAAAATAAGCGACTTCGAAAAGGTGTTAAATATGTGCACGGGTCCTAACGGGGCACTGAGGGGGAGACTTAAATACTAGTTAATATAATCTACTGTGCTAACAAATATAATCTATTAAACAACTAAATATAATATATTAAACTACTAAATATAATCTATCAAACTAAGAAATATAATCTATTAAATAAAATAAATATAATCTATTAAACTAAATAAATATAATCTATTAAACTAAATAAATATCTATTAAACTAAATAAATATAATCTATTTAAAAACAATACAATAAAAAGCTGGAGAAATGATACGTCAACCAAGCCACAGATGTGATGCCAATGAGCGTTGAACTCCTTGTAGATCCACCATCAGCTGGTTGTGGCAGAAATTGGTGACATGCAGTAGAACCCAGGTACCGAGCGGTTGAGCTGTAACCACGGCAGTCAGGTCAGAAATAAACACAATATTTTTTGAAATTTAGAATGAGAATGTTCTGTATGTCACATTCTGGGCTAAGACTCTGAGCCCTGTCACATGTTAGCAGCTTGTGATAATAGAAGATATCCATATACTGGGATGTGATAAGAGACATAATGGTCATTTAATATTATGTCCCATAACCTGCTTTATATGAAGTATCATTTACACTAATTAGTAGAGATGCTACATTTTGAAAAATAGCGCTTCTGGCGACATTTTCATTTATCATTTGTAGAGAAAATGAACAAAGTTGGATAAAACGTTATATGTGTGTGTGTGTGTGTGTGTGTGTGTGTGTGCACTATATATACTGTATATATATATATATATATATATATATATATATATATGTGTAACCCTTCTATGGTACCCCAATCGACATGAGATTGGGGGGTACACTCCTTCTGGTCACTCTGAGTGGTCTGGGTGCTGTGACCTGCTGGTAAACAGGAGGGCTGAGGGCTCCGCGGTGTTGTGGGGAGAACCAGGACAGGGACAGGAGGTGGTGTGGGACAGGAGGTGGTGTGGGACAGGTTACCTTGCTCTCTCTAGGTGGTGCAGTGCCTCCAGCCAGTAGGGATTCCCAGGGGTCTCCAGAGAAGAGACCCCCACTGACACTCCATTCTCCTCACACCAGGAACAGTGATACACACACAGCAGCTTCTTTCTGTTGTTCTTTATTCAGAGCAGCATACACAGCATACAGCAGAACATCATAGGCCTGATCTTGCTCTCTGCATTTCTGCTCATGGCAGCTTAACTTCCACCCCCTCCTTACCCAGGTGGGGCAAGAGGGGGAGAACGATTCTCTGTCCCCTCTCTTCAATCTCTTCTCTCCTACTCCTACTAACTAACTGACATACTATATTTTTGGAGACATGTCTCAATTTGAATATCCTCAGGGAGTGTCTCTAACTTTGAATCATTACAACTCAAAGCTGGATACCGATTGGCTCACACACACATCAAGGGGTGTTCCAACCCATATCCACCCTTTGGATTAACATGCTCAAAGGTTGCTTAGGCCCGCCTCTGAATATTGCTACAATACTTCAAAGCTGAAACTCACAAACAGGCCAACTGAAGGAATTAACCTTTCCACTGCCTGTTCTAACAGGACTGACAGAGGAAAGGCCCAGAATTAGCAATAGCTGCCGAAGGCCAGGCTATATATATATATATATATATATATATATATATATATATATATATATATATATATATATATACATACACATATAGTATGTTTTTTATATATACATATATATAAAAAACATACTATATGTATATATATATATATATATATATATATATATATAGTCTGTTTTATACACACACACACATATACGTGTGTATGTATGTGTGTGTATATATGTATGTGTGTATATATGTTTGTGTGTGTGTGTATATATATATAGCAACTGTAAATATTACTGTATGTTCATTTGCATGTCTTAGACAGGTCTGCAACCCTGTCTTTCCCCATTGTCACCCAGCATACAGCGCTTCCACTGCAGCAAGGGATTCTGGGAAATGACATGCAAATGAGCACTCAGTGCCACCTTTTGTCTCAAGCTCGTACTACACAAGCCAATCCTCAAGCCAATGCATGCTGTTTTAAACACAGCTTTTAAACAGAGGCTGGGATGAGATGCAAAGCCATTAGACCTACTCACATAATCTATATATATGTATAGATATATATATATATGGTATAACCCAGAGGTGCGCAAAGTGGGGGGTGGGAAATTTTTCAGGGGGGGGGGGCGCGGCCGGTTGCAGAGGCCCCGCGCACTTCCCCGAGGCATTAAAATTAAATGCCGGGGGATCGCGTGAGCCTCTGCAATGCTATTATTTACCTTGACTCTGCCGGCGTCACTCGTGTCTATGGCAACGCGGTGTCAAATTACGCCGCGGGGTCATGTGACGTCACCCTCGTCAAATGCCTCGTCACCCACGTGACGCCGCATCAAGGTAAGGAGGGGGAGGGGGGGGCGCGAGCACCAGCAGAGGGAAGGCAGGGGGGCAAGCTGAAAAAGTTTTTGCTCCCCTGGTATAACCAATAAATAATATAGCTGATAAAGCCATTTGGTGTTGGATAGAGATAGATGATAGTGGTAGTGAGAATTAGTTGGCCAGAATTAATAACAATGCAATTACTAAAAAGTAGCTGTAATAAAATAATAATAAACACTATGCCTAAACACAATAAAAGTCCAGAAACCTAGCTCTAATAGCTATGTTATAACTCAATCATAAAAGGATCCAATTCGGGCGTCCTCTGGAGCCCTGGCAGCTCTCTTCAGGGAAACAACCACCTCCTCGATAGATATCTAAACAAAAAAAAGAAGAGAAAGCGCCCGCTCCAAGTGTAAATTCGGTTTAACAATTTCATTTCCTGGACAAGATAAAAATAGCAAACTCACAAACATCCGTTTGGTAAAAGCATTGTATGAGACAGGCTCGGGCTCCGTGGTAATCCGGTGGTCACTCCGCAGCTCCAGACTTTGGACGATGACCGGGAAACTCGATAGGCTGCGCCCCTCGCAGTGTGGTCCTCCGGCAATCTGTGGTATGTTGTGGTTCCACTGTAATTCCGGCATCTCGTCTTGGTCGTGTACCAACTTCCCTTCCAGCGTCAGGACGTATAGTGTGGCAATAGCAACGAGAAGAAAGTACCTACGCGTTTCTTCAGCACACGGCTGATTTCATCAGGGGATAATGCTACAACTCACACGTAACGGTTTTATAGTCCCACAGTCCAATTGGTAATGGCATAATAGATCACAGATGTTACTTATTTTAGATAATAGAATCTTGTATGGGACATATATATATATATATATATATATATATATATATATATATATATATATATATATATATATATACATATATATATATATATATATATATATATACTTATAGAGGAATGATGATGTAATATCAACACATAGTTATGCTAATTAATTACCATACAATAACAAAATACATGATAAAAATACATAATAAAATTGAAAAGGAAGACAACATTTGATAAGGATAGATAGTGTGCGCAGAAACTGAACACACTCATATTTGGCTAAATTGTGATAACTATGAGTGCTCAGTACTCAGTGACCCCACACATTTATACATTTTTCAATGGAAACTGTCCTTGATTTGAACCCAATGATTATGGTCAGAGTCCTGGAATGAATGAAATCCAATTAGACTAATCCAGAGAAGTTGAACCTAACTACATAGCTACATAATGTTATAGGTTAGCGGTGCGCAATCTGGGGGGCGGGAGATTTGTCTGGGGGGGCGCGGGCGGGTGCAGAGGTCCCGCGCTCCTCCCCAAGGCATTTAAATGAAATGCCGGGGATCACGTGAGGCCTCTGCAACAGTAACATGTCAGACACGTCTCCATGGCAACGCGGTATCAAATGACACCGCGGGGTCATCTGACGTCACGCGACCACGGAGTGTCACTTGACGCAGCTGGCAGGTAGGGGAGGGGGCACAAGACCGGGGGAGGCCAGGCACGGGGACGCAGCTTCAAAAGTTTGCGCTCCCCTGGCACAACTGGTTGTTTGGGCACAACCCCCAGGGGGCGCGAGACTGAATGCGGGCGGCGCTGGGTTTACAGAGGCCCGCGCGCTTCCCGAAGGCACCTAAATTAAGTGCCGGGGAAGCTGCAGGGCCTCTGCAAACCTAACTTACCTTGGCTCCGGTGGCTTCTCACACACGTCGCCATGGCCGCTAAGGTAATGAAGTGGCTGTAAATGCATTTTTCCTGCATCGGCTTCATGCCGGGGGTCTCCGGTGCTGGTATTAATGGGTATCAGCTCCTGAGATCCCCGGCATCAATCCAATGCAGGAAAAAGGCCAACATTTTTCTAAGTCCCGAATCGCCGCTCATCGATGCTTCTCACCACCAATCTTATTTTACTGTTTGGATTTGGGGAGAAAATCGCCGTTTTAGGGCCGTGATAGGCGGCGATAGGCGGCGATCGCCGACTCGCGGCTACTGGAATCGCGAGTGTTTATGAACATTCAGAAAAGTGTCTATGTGGCTTATCGCCGCTCAGTCGGCGATTTGATTTTCTTCAAAAGATTTTTCGGCGATACAGGCCGTTATCGCCCACTTATCGAGGCTTACTGAATAATAGTTGGCATTTTGGCCGATAAGTGCCTACGGCTGCGTCTATAGTATTTCAGACGGAGCGGAGGGGAGACGCGCGCACGCTGCGCGTTCACATCTATGGTCCTCTTTGAGGATGTCTATAGATGGCGCCAGCGCGCACGTCAGACAGAGCTGGCAAAGGCGCGAAATTGAAGGAGACAGAGCCAAGTGATTTTTTGCGCGGTGGCATGATCACATGACCTGTCTTCTCCAATCAAAGTGGTTATACAGTATATTACTTTTGTTTCTCTCTCTGTCTCTCTCTCTCATCCCTGTATGATAGGTATGTTCTAACTCTATTTTTTGCTCTTATTTTCCGTTTGAGAGGAGGGAGTCCCTCACCTCTTCAGCCACACACCAGGAACGCTGGATTGCTTTCAGACGCTCGGAGAGGCGGATACAGTCGTGGATTGCAGGCACTGATTTATCTGGTAAGTACCGCAAACATGCTTGAACAAGGGCCGTAGACATTTTATTTGACGGTTTAGATTATCATTGTCTGTGGTTGTTAGCTATTGGTATTACAGTTTTTTGATGTTGTTACGAATCAAATACATTTTGAAGTACACTGGCGACACAGTTTATTTGAGCTCGGCTAGTCCCACGAATTCGGGTATACCCGGGTGTATTGAGGTTTGTGACTGTTTTCTGCCCGAGTGCATTGAGGTATTTTCCAGGCAGGGATTGAAGCATTTTATTCCCGCTGGCTGCAATACTGCACAGTATATATATATATATACTGCATTACAATTCATGAATTTATGCCATCTGGTAGACACGCGAAGCATTGCAGCCTATTAAATCCTAATCATTATCATTTAACAGATCAGCCGCCCGTCAGCCAGGCATGAACCCAGGCTGGGAAGGCAAACGCAACGGGGCTTGTCAGAGGTGAGGAGCGGCGCATTCCAGGTATCTGCCAGGTACATACTGGGTATTTGCTCGAATAAAGTGTGTCGGTGCAGTAGTAATCCCCTCCGAACTGGGCATTCCTGGCCAATAATGCCCTGGCTGTAAGAGTTGAAGGGCCCAAGCAAAGCCCCCACCTCTATACACACTAACACTGCAGGGGCATCAGAGTGTCTTGTTGTCATGGCAACCGGGGGCGTCACGTGATGTCATTTGTTTAAAAAATTATTTTTTAAGGTGTCCCGGTTTTTCATTTTTTAAATCTGGTCACCCTATCCTCATGGAGTATTTAAGTGAAGTGGATTTATCGCAGCACCTGAAAGAGAAGAGACTACTTAAGGTCAGCAGCGCAACGCAAGTGAAAAGGGGGGAGAAGGGAATATAGAGAAAGGAGGGTGAGAGGGGGGTGAGAGAAATTAGAGAGGGGGTTCGGGGAGGGGATATGATAAACACTTTCAAATACATTCAGAGCAATTATTGAATATTAGGAAGGACACATTTCCTATATGAAGAGAAGAGGTTACGGCTTTTGATGCCGGAGGGTGAGAGGGAACGGGGAAGTGTGAGGAAGTCCCTCAATTAAAAAGTAGTGGTTCAGTGGAACTGCCCACCAGCAGAGGTGGTGGGTAATTATATAGCACCATCACTCAGGGTAGGCACAAGGAGATCCTAAATATGGGTAAAAGTCAGGGATCTAATGCGGTCTGAGGCTTCATAGCTGGTAGGAGAATGAGCAGGCTGGGGCAAGGGAGACGCCCAAATACCTGCTGGGAATAATGTTTGGGTGGGAATATACTGTACCCCGTGCTGGGAATAATGTTTGGGTGGGAATATACTGTACCCCGTGCTGGGAATAATGTTTGGGTGGGAATATACTGTACCCCGTGCTGGGAATAATGTTTGGGTGGGAATATACTGTACCCCGTGCTGGGAATAATGTTTGGGTGGGAATATACTGTACCCCGTGCTGGGAATAATGTTTGGGTGGGAATATACTGTACCCCGTGCTGGGAATAATGTTTGGGTGGGAATATACTGTACCCCGTGCTGGGAATAATGTTTGGGTGGGAATATACTGTACCCCGTGCTGGGAATAATGTTTGGGTGGGAATATACTGTACCCCGTGCTGGGAATAATGTTTGGGTGGGAATATACTGTACCCCGTGCTGGGAATAATGTTTGGGTGGGAATATACTGTACCCCGTGCTGGGAATAATGTTTGGGTGTGAATATACTGTACCCCGTGCTGGGAATAATGTTTGGGTGGGAATATACTGTACCCCGTGCTGGGAATAATGTTTGGGTGGGAATATACTGTACCCCGTGCTGGGAATAATGTTTGGGTGGGAATATACTGTACCCCGTGCTGGGAATAATGTTTGGGTGGGAATATACTGTACCCCGTGCTGGGAATAATGTTTGGGTGGGAATATACTGTACCCCGTGCTGGGAATAATGTTTGGGTGGGAATATACTGTACCCCGTGCTGGGAATAATGTTTGGGTGGGAATATACTGTACCCCGTGCTGGGAATAATGTTTGGGTGGGAATATACTGTACCCCGTGCTGGGAATAATGTTTGGGTGTGAATATACTGTACCCCGTGCTGGGAATAATGTTTGGGTGGGAATATACTGTACCCCGTGCTGGGAATAATGTTTGGGTGGGAATATACTGTACCCCGTGCTGGGAATAATGTTTGGGTGGGAATATACTGTACCCCGTGCTGGGAATAATGTTTGGGTGTGAATATACTGTACCCCGTGCTGGGAATAATGTTTGGGTGTGAATATACTGTACCCCGTGCTGGGAATAATGTTTGGGTGGGAATATACTGTACCCCGTGCTGGGAATAATGTTTGGGTGGGAATATACTGTACCCCGTGCTGGGAATAATGTTTGGGTGGGAATATACTGTACCCCGTGCTGGGAATAATGTTTGGGTGGGAATATACTGTACCCCGTGCTGGGAATAATGTTTGGGTGGGAATATACTGTACCCCGTGCTGGGAATAATGTTTGGGTGGGAATATACTGTACCCCGTGCTGGGAATAATGTTTGGGTGGGAATATACTGTACCCCGTGCTGGGAATAATGTTTGGGTGTGAATATACTGTACCCCGTGCTGGGAATAATGTTTGGGTGGGAATATACTGTACCCCGTGCTGGGAATAATGTTTGGGTGTGAATATACTGTACCCCGTGCTGGGAATAATGTTTGGGTGGGAATATACTGTACCCCGTGCTGGGAATAATGTTTGGGTGGGAATATACTGTACCCCGTGCTGGGAATAATGTTTGGGTGGGAATATACTGTACCCCGTGCTGGGAATAATGTTTGGGTGGGAATATACTGTACCCCGTGCTGGGAATAATGTTTGGGTGGGAATATACTGTACCCCGTGCTGGGAATAATGTTTGGGTGGGAATATACTGTACCCCGTGCTGGGAATAATGTTTGGGTGGGAATATACTGTACCCCGTGCTGGGAATAATGTTTGGGTGGGAATATACTGTACCCCGTGCTGGGCTGGAAAGTCTTTTCTTCTTTCTCCATCAGATTCTACACTGCTGAGATGGTCAGTTGTATCCAGTTTCTCCATTCTACGGGCATTATTCATCGGTAATTTAAAGCATCCTTTTCTGTGCTGTCTCATCCTCCCTCTGCTCAGGGCTGTCTATTTTCTGTCTTCTATATTGTGTATGGTCTCTCGCTGTGCTCAGGCTGTCTATTTTCCTCTCTCATATCTCAGCTCCACTCTCTGCTCCGGTCCATCTTTATTCTGTCTTTATATCTCAGTTCTGCTGTCACTCTGCTCAAGACGTCTTTCTATCACATCTCCTTATCCCTGCTCTCTTTCTGCACTCTGCTCAGGCCTGTCTCCTTTCCAGCCTTCTTGACTCTACTTACCTGCTGGGAATACCAACTCTTTCCAAACTCCCTTCCCCACAGTACTCACTAAAACCCTTATTGAAGCATTAAATGTATTGACCTTATATAAATAAAAATACACCCTCAGACCAAGCTCAGAGATTCTCTCTTCACAGGGACCTGAAGCCGGAGAACATATTAAAGGACAGTGTGGGCCACTTAAAGATGACAGACTTTGGGCTCGCGATATAAAACATCTATGGGAAACAGACCGTCAGCGAGGGTGTGGGGACCCTGGGATATATTGCCCCCGAGGGGAGAATTAGACCATTTCTCTATTGATATCTGATATATTTACATCAGTGTTTCTCAGCCAGGGAGTCCTGTCACCCAGGGGTGCCTAAGACTAATCTGAAGGCTGCCCCTAGGAAACCAAATGATGATGTAAACATGCAATATATTGCAGGCACCACAGGCAGTGAAAGAATTTATTGCTGATGGAACATTTTGCATTATATAAAAATGTAATAAGAACTGGAATTTACGGGGGCGCATGCGCAAAGTCATCCAAGACGGCCGCATGAGATCAGAGCTCTGCCCAGCACGCCAGACTACAGCGGATAACAGACATTTCCAGCATCACAAATAAGAAATAAAAGCAGTGACATGGTCACAGAAGGCAGCGGGATGCCACTTAAGAAAACCCAAAACCCGGAGGTCTCTTTGTTCTTTCGTATAGCCTGGGGAGGTGGTTTGGCTATATGCCGCAACTGCAGACAGCTATCGGGACCTTCAGTGCCGGTGCGCATGCGAGTGACGTCATCTGGATGCGACGTGACCAGCGGGTCTGCGATCAGGACAACAGCTAGCGTGACGGCGGCGTCTGAGCCCTGAAAGTACACTGTGGAGTCCCCAGATTGGGATCCAGCACAGAGGGAGAGATAAAGTTTCTATCAGCGCTGTTTGTTGGCCGCCCTGTCGTGAGTAGGATTCCAATTTTTACATCACCGGGTGGGATCTCCACAGTTCATGTTCCTCATGTCTATTTAGACAATTGTTTTATCTTTTATAGGTTTTTATTCTTAGTATTAAATAGCACCAGTTTTTTCAGTCAGTCGGTGTTATGTGAGTGTGTGTTTGTAAGTTGTTGTGGTCCTTTTTAGTTTGATTGTTTATACCAGTGTTGCACTATGATTTTTTTCTTTGTTTATTTCCACGTTATGAGACATCAATCAAGAATCATCTGATATTGATTGGGCACTAAGGACTGGTCTGATATTTGATCTGTGATCACCTTAGGTGGTGTATGGTAAATCTAGGCGCCAGTTATTTTGTGTTTTCTATGTGTTTATGTTGACCTGTATCGGTCATAGTTTCTAGGCAGCCTAGACCTTTAATATAGAGGCTTGTTTGTGTAATCACTTTAGTATTCATTTTTACTATATTGTTTTAAGCATTAGCGCTGTAAGCACTTATTTTCTTTATATTAACTAAGAGTTTGGGTTTTTATAGAATGCAAGTTAAAACCAAAATATTACTTAGCTTTAAAAAAAAAAAAAAAGTATATTATGTTTAAGATGCTCAAGTTAACTCGATGTTTTTATATAGTAGTCGCAGGATAAGGACATTTTCTTCAGGATGTAAGACGTACGACGTAAATGGCACATGCTGGAAATGTAGTGACAAGATCGTGCGATGTACAGACAAATGATCTCAGGTACCACAGTGCACCCCGAGCATACAGTATACACTATTAGACTCTGCATACCACAATTACCCCACAAGCAGAGTCAACGGCCAAAGCTGTACATGGGCTTCAACCCAACCCAAGACAAAACCCTTCTTTTTTCTCTTTATTATTTAATAATAGAAAATTTAAGAAAATTTAAGAAAAGAGCTAATAACTGTGTGATATCTGGAAGGCGCCTACCCATCGCCAAGGGAACCGTTGCCGGGTCTCCGTCCCGTAGGCATGATTCCCATTGGCCAGTTAAAATTTCCCACTCACCAGCAGCTACCTCCCCGAGGAGCGGTCCAGAGTGCCTAAGCTGGCTTCCTCCTCTGATTGGTCCAGCCGGACGAGCCCTCGTCCCCCGATTGGCTGCACCGTCACGATTCGTGTTCTGATCGGCCAGCAGCCCCTGCTCCATGAAAAGTATAGGAGACCAAGGGCTATGTAAGGAGCATGGACGTTCATAGTACCAGAACAGTTTTTGAGTTGATCGGGCACACAACTGGTGGGTTTTTCAAAAGTGCTATTGGCCGAATAGCACTGAGAAGCCGGAGAAGAATCTGTTCAGGGTAAGCCTACTGAAGCAGGCCCCTGCACCTAGTTGAGGTCTCCTGTGACAGATATAACATGTTTGAAGGACAAAACCTTCCCCCAATTTTTTCATTCACCGGTGCAAAACAAAAAAGCAGGAGTGGCTGTTTTGTTCAGAGCAACCGTGCCCTTCTCGTTGATACAGCTAAAAAGAGCCACATTGGGAAGAATAGTCACTCTTTGATAAAGTGCGGTTACCCGCACAAAACGCTTAAGAGGTTTCTCTTGCTACTTTTTATGTGCCTACAATAAATTTTTGTGTACCGTGAAGCCAGCAGTCCGGTCTCCATTATTCCTCTCATGGCAGCTGCACCGCCGTTCAAACCTCCTCCTTCATGCTGAATTCATCTGGTAGGAGCACGCCGACAGCACCCGGAGTGCCACGGCGTAATTGAATGAGTAACCATTATATTGGTATACCCTTAGACACTTGTTTGCTACAATCAAGTCACAGTTTAAAGAACACCGTTGCAAAGTTCATACAAGATCTAGCTAATGTACTAAGCTATTGAACACGCATATGAAGTGGTGTATTCTAAATGGCTGACAATGTGGGATGCTATATGAATGGGTTAATCAAGCTGTCTTTTGAGTAGGATCAAGGTTTAAGGTGCTACATTTTGCACGCTTATTTACATGGACATGTCTGGTTAGCATCACAGGGGGTTTCTTTCTCCCATTTCTCTTATCTAAAGAGAATACTCAAGTAGTAATAACCATTTTCTAAGGATTAAATGACTTTGAGCCACCTACAGTATTTAATGCAGAAGATTCGTGGATGGCAGTGTAGCTGCCTTGGAAAAAATGCGTGGGACCAAACTTGCAAAATACTGGGTACAAAAACGATTTATTGGCACATAAAAACGGCAACAGCAAATACTCTGGCGCGTTTCAGCCGCAACGGGCCTTTGTCAAAGACCCGTTGCGGCTGAAACGTGTCAGAGTATTTGCTGTTGCTGTTTTTTTTTTTTTTTCAACTTTTTCTTTTCATCATTTTCCAAGCATACAGCAGTGTAAAGACATTTTTTAGCCAATATTAGCTGAGGTTGCCACATAACTTGCTGAGTTTTTACACATAGCACATTGACTCAGGGGGGGAAGGGTAGTTACACATGGGGGGAGACACATGTCGGAAAGGGGGGGGTAACACGAGGGGGGGGGCAGAGTTGGGGTAGGGGGGGATGGGGAGGGGGGGTTGACATGTATTCCACAACTTCTTGCAACTCCTTGGAGCTCTCGGCTCATGTTGTGCAGCCCAGTGTTGGGCTGTTTCTTCCACGTCACCTCTCTGGTCTGTATCTGGGGCTCGTACTCACCCTGTTACCGTCCAGAAGGCGTCAAAGGAGAACTCACCTTCCATTATTACAGCCAAATGGTGGCATTGCTCACCCCTGTAATGTCAGTCTGTACCAACCAGGGGAACCAGACTTTTTGGAAATTTGCGCCAGTGTCGTTGACCAAACTAGTCAACTTCTCCATCTGGCAAACGAACCAAATTCTGTTCCGAATCTTTTCTAACGATGGAGTTGTATTTTGCTTCCACAATGCTGCCGTCTCACACCTCACTGCCGTCGCAAAATGAGCGATCAATTTGTTCCCCGCTCTCGTCAGGCCCTCTAGTGGCCGATTTAGGAGAAATAGCCAAGGGTCTAGAGGAATTTCGAGGCCCAAGATCCTCTTAAGCCAATTATGAATCTGTTACCATATTGGGCGCAGTCGAGGGCAAGACCACAGCATGTGCAGCAGGTCTCCGGACTCTCCACATTGTCTAGGGCACAAGGGGGAGTAACCCGTGACAAATTTTGATAATCTAACTGGAGTGAGATACCACCTCATTAACACCTTATATGAGTGCTCCTTCAACGTCGTGCAAATCGATGTTTTTGCTGTCGCCTCGAGTATGTCTGTCCAGTCCTCGTCCTCTAAAGGCTCCCCATTAGTCCCTCTCCCAGTGGGTCATGTAGTCAAGACGTGTGTTGGGGCCGGTCCCAGGATCGACTATCTCTCTGTACAACCTAGATGTAAGTCCCGAGGTGTTGTGCCCTCGTGCACAGAGCGATTCGAAATTCGTCACTTTAGGACGGTTCTTGTATTTGGTGTAGAATGCCCGGATCTGGAGGTATCTAAAAAATTCTGTGATGGGGATGCCTTTGTCAGCCTGAATTTGCGTGAATGTTTGAATAGTACTTATGCCCTCCAGATCCCTCAACCTCCCGTATCCCTTCTGCTTCCAGACTATAAAGTGTCCCTCTTCCAGCCCTGGAGCAAAATCTGGGTTGCCGAATAGTGGTGTCATCAGGGAGTATCACTTGGTTAAGGCGCACTTAAATTTAGTGGCTTCCCAAATCGAGAGTGAGTTGGTTATTGAGGATAGCGGTCTCGAGATTTTCTTTAACCTAAGTTTTGGGTACCAAATCAGATTCTGAATGTCCAATGGGGCACACAGCTCGCTCTCCAGCTTCATCCATCTACGGCGCTCAGGATCTATGTGCCAATGGATAATTTGGCTCAATTGGGCTGCTCTGTATTATGAGAACAAGCAAGGTACCGCCAGTCCGCCTGCTGTTTTGGGTTTAATCAGTGTTGTTGCTGGTATCCTAGCTTTCCTATTGTTCCAAATAAATTTAAAGATCTGAGCCTGCAAGTCACTTATCTCCGCACTATCTATGGGTATGGGGAGTGTCTGGAAAGGTATGAGTCTGGGCAGAAGGTTCATCTTTACGCTATAAATTCTTCCAATCCAGGAGATACCGAATGTTGCCCATTCCTTCAGCTCCTTTCTCAAAGATTGCAAGAGTTTGGGATAATTTGCCTTATATAGTGATTTGACCTCCTTCGTGAGATGAACTCCCAGGTATTTAATCATCTTGGGTTGCCAATTCAGATTGAAGTTAATCTCTACTAGTTTTTCGGTAGTTTTGGGGAGGTTCAGGCTTAGCGCCTCTGATTTTGATTGGTTGATTTTAAACCCCGAAACTGAGTTGAATGTGTCCAGGAGGTCAAAGAGGTTGGGTAGGGAGACTAGGGGCTTTGACAGTGTCAGGATAACATCATCGTATAACGCGCGTTTTGTACTCCTGAGACTGTATGTGGATTCCCGTGATGTCTTTATTACTGCGAATGTGATTTGCAAGTGGTTCCATTCATAGGATGAACAACAGTGGTGATAGTGGGCAGCCCTGTCTTGTACCACTTTTAATTTGCAGCGAGTCTGACGGGTACCCTTGATGGATTACCCGCGCTGTTGGATTAGTGTACAGCTCTTTGATTGCCCGTATCACCATGTCCCCCATTCCAAATGCTGCAAGTGTGGCATCCAGGTATGGCCAGTCGATTCTGTCAAAGGCTTTTTCCGCGTCTAAGCTTACAATCATTCCCGGGATCCTGTTGGCATTTATGTAATCTATAGTATCAATTAGCCTTCTAGTATTATCGGCCGCTTGCCTACCTGCGGTGAAGCCAACCTGATCTGGGTGAATCAGCCTAGGCAGAATCGAACTCAATCTATTGGCCAGTAATTTGGAGTAAATTTTAATATCTGAGTTAATCAAAGATATTGGCCGATAGCTTGGACAATTGGTGGGATCTTTGCCCTATTTATGGATCACTGAGATGGACGCTTGCAACATCATGTCTGAGAAGGAGCCCCCTGTCAAAATATGGTTGAACATCCTCAGCAAGTGCGGGGACAGGATTCCTATGTATTTTTTATAATACAAGTTAGAAAATCCATCTGGGCCTGCAGCTTTAGCAGGTTAAGGTTAACAACTACCTCTTTTAGTTCCTCCGCTGTGAACTCCTTACCAAGGAACTCCCGCTCCAACCTTGTCAGTTTTGGTAGGTTTGCTTTGGCTAAAAATTTGCCTAAAGCCTTATTTGTTTTAGCATTATGCCGAACCTTCTGGCCATCGTATAGCTTTGCATAGTATGCTCTAAACTCCTCGACTATGTGTTTGTGATTGGCTGTTAGCTCTCCTGTTCTAGTCTTAATCGCATGGATTGTGTAGTTGTGTTGTTTATTGCGAATTTTCCTCGTTAGCATGGTATCTGGCTTGTTCGATTTTTCAAAAAATTTCCTCTTTGTCCAACTCAGTTCTTTCTCAGCCTGGGAAGTGAGGAGGAGGTTAAGCTCTATTCTTATGTCCTTCAACTCCTTCAATATGTCTGCGTTCCCGGATTGGGTATGCTGTATAGAGAGCTCATGGAGCCTCTCCCTTAATGATTTTGTTTTAGCTTCCCTCACTTTTTTCTTACCCGCTGCTATATTTATCAGGACCCCTCGCATAGTAGCCTTGTGAGCCTCCCACAAGGTGATGTGAGATTCCACACTGCCGGTGTTAGCTTTAAAGGATTGTGAGATCTCGGCTTTAATTTGTTGCGCGGTCTCTGGGATCTTTAAAAAAGACTCATTTAGTTTCCAGTTTGCTCCCGGGCTGATCAGCTTGATCTGGGAGCACCTCAGCTCAATTGGTGCATGATCGGACCATGAAATATCATGTATCCCTGAGTAGGTGATCTGGGGGACCAGTCTAGCCGACACCAAGAAATAGTCGATCCTGCTGTAGCTGTCGTGTGGCTTTGAGTAAAATGTGTAACTCCGCTCCCCAGGGTGTTGTTCCCTCCAAATATCCACCAGTTGATTCTCTCTGATTCCCTGTCGGAGTGCTGTGACCCCTTCCGCTCTGTCTCTATGTTTCGTCTGTGTTCTGTCCATTTCTGGGTCCAAGCGTTTATTAAGGTCCCCAGCAAGTACTATACTGCCCTCTGCGATCCTATTTAGGATAGTGAAGAAAGATCTAAAGAACATTCGGATCGTTCTCGCATGGGGCATAGACTGAGGCCAAGGTCAATTTACTGTTTTGTATTGTCCCTATCAGAATAAGATATCTGCCTTCCACATCTCTTTTAATCTTATCTATTTTGAATGGGAAGTTATTGTGTAGGAGTATAGCCACCCCTTTCCTTTTTTCTCTTGCTGAGGCTAAATAAAACTGCCGGTATTGGGCATCTAGATATTTGGGGTTGTGTCTGGCCCTAAAGTGTGTTTCCTGTAGGAACAAAACATCTATTTTCTTTTTCTTATATTCAGAAAAGGCAACCCTCCGCTTCTGCGGACTATTAAAGCCTTTCACATTTTGGGATAACCAGGTTACAGACATTGTGGTATGTGTATAGATCTTCTTACCCTATTCTGTGCACTGATACGGGTGATTTTGCCGGACGATGGCTGAGTTGCCGTTAGACCGCGTGGCTCCGAATGCTCCTGTAGTCGCTCCATGTGGGGGGTCGGGATAGGGGGGAGGGGGATACGCAGAAAAACAGACAGGGGAGACAACACAACATGTGGTATAGACAGCATCATAATAGACAGCAATATCAACTCTTCTGAGCTTTTACCAGACCTTGCTGGTCTGAGCTCATGTGCCCGGGGACCCCGTGGCCTTGCGTCCACCGCGCCGTTCATCACTGCAAGGCTCCACTGCAATGTGGAGAAAGTCCACATTCCCCGGGTCTTGCCCAACTGACCCCAATGTACCCCGGTCAGTGTGGTTGAGGCCCATGCCTACTGCCAGGAGAGCGGAGCTACCTCCTACCCCCCCGCGCTGTGGAGCATTATCTTATGTACAACTAAATACCCTTATAGTGTATGCCACTGTGTAACTCTTCCACCCAGCTTTCCTGGGAAACCCAACTTGTTTCGAAACTTCAACTTCAACTTAAAACTTTACATTTTTTTTCTTTTTTTCCCCCTCTACACCCTTGTATGGAATAATTAACCTGTTGCGCTAACCCTGTGTTAACTTGTTTAGCTGCCTATCCTCTTTCCTGTGTTGTTATTTTTTGTTTTGTTTTACCTTCTTTTATAGTTTTACTCCTCCTATGTGTTTACATACCTCCTCTTTCCTGTCGGTCGCCAATGCTCCTGTTCACACTCCCCTTCTACTCTACTTCCCCCCCTATTCTCCTTCTTTTAGTCTTTTATTTCATTTAAGAACTTAGTCATGTCCTTCCGTAGGACGGGCTGCATCCCCGCTTCCTCCTCTGGGTCTCCCCTGCCCTGCATGGAGTCCGTGTCGGAACTCCCGCCCGCAGACATGGCCATCTCGTCCCTGGCCTTTACTTGCTCTGTGTGCCAGAAATAAGATCTCAGATCCAGGGACTTTCTCTTAGTGCTTTTTGTCGTGGCCAGAGTTATTGGCATAGCCGCCGCTTCAATGCTGCTGAGGGTATGTTTTGCGCCGAGTTTGGGTGGGTTTTTATTGTATGTATTGATTTAAATGCGCTGGGGATCGGAGGAGCTCTCGGATTAAGCTGCCATCTCCCAGTCCGTCGCGCACGCGCCTCCTCTGTTGCTGCTTTTATGTACCACTAAATCTTTTTTGTACCCAGTATTTTGCAAGTTTGGTCCCACGCATTTTTCCAAGGCAGCTGCACCGCCATCCACGAATCTTCTGCATTGCATACCTCTTCGGTAGGAGCACGCCTCACAGCACCTGGATCTTCAGTGATTAGTGAGTTTATTCTTACTTTACTTTATCCATTGTTATCACTGTACCTATAGCCAGTGACACCCATACAAAATATACCTCTTACAAAGGTTAGTGGGAGTCCACACAGAGTGGCTTTCAAAGGTTATAAGTGACATGGATATATGTACCTAACTACGCTGTATACTTATGGAAAGACAATTGCATGGTTTAAATTGATACATGGACACTCCTTGTGAGCATTGCATAGGAGTCTAATCTCCTATTCCTTCACCTCACCTACAGTATTTGACAGTGTTTTGCAACAGGGTAGGGTCCCTTAGATAATATGCATTGGTATTTTGCCCGGCCCAAATGGGATTTTATCATCAAAACAGGTGCCAAAACTGGGCATGGGCACCAATATTAAGCCATTTGAATAAGTAGATGAAGTAGTTCAAAGGTTAAATTACTTTGGGCCACCTATTTAGTAGTGGCTGTCGACAGAAGGGGCTCGCTTACATAAAATCCACTTCTATTTGGCCTGGCCAAAAAAGTATTTGAGCATTACAACAGGTGTCAAACCGGCCATGGGTGCCAATATTTACCAATTTGAGTAAGTAGCTGCAGTAGTTTAAGAGTTAAATGACTTTGGGTCGCCTATTTCACAGGGGTTATCAACAGAAGGTTCTACCTTATGTAAAATCTATTTGACCAAAAATAATTTGGCCATCAAAACAGGTCCCAAACTGGGCACGGATGCCACATCATAACAAATTGAATACATAGCTGTAGTATTTCAAGGGTTAAATGATTTTGGGACACCTATTCCACAAACATAAAACCTTACATGAAACCCATTTGTATTTAGCCGGGCCCAAAAGAGATTTGGGCATCAAACTGGCTGCTAAACTGAGAATGGGTGCCAATATTTACTCATTTGAATAAGTAGCTGCAGTGTTTCCAGGGGTTAATCGCTTTGAGTCACCTATTTCACAGTGGTTATGCACAAAGGGAGATCCCCTATGTAACCCCTATCTTGCCTGGCCCCCCCCAAAAAAAGAGTATGGGCATCAATAACAGTTGTTAAATTGGACACAGGTGCCTATTTTATTTTATTTTTTTAAACAATTTGAATAAGTAATTGTATTTTTCCAAGGGTTAAATGACTTTGGACCACGTATTGTACAGTGGCTATCGAAAGAGGGGGATCCCTTACATAAAACCTGTATTTAGCCGGGTATTGGCATCAAAACATGTGCCGAACTGGTCACGTGTATCCGAGTTTCATACAGTAGCTCTAACTACACGTATATTAATATAACTGGTAAGCAATGCACATTTAATACAGAACAGATATGAATGATACTTTTAGTAAGCAAAGAGAGTACGAAGTACTGTAAAAATAATCATTTCTTGAAAGCCTTTAAAACACGTAGGTGAACCATAAATTGATGCAGTATTATGCTTTGACTTTACAGACATCTTATAAATTAAAACAGCAAAATGCATAAGTTCCTTTTAAAGTTTTCATAAATTCAAATAATTACACATAGGTACCCTGTGTTGATATAAACTGGGGAAAAACATAACTGCCTGACCCAGTACATTTGTGGATATACAGTAGAATGTAGAATACTGTACATGGGCAAAAGTGACTTGCTCTTGGAAACCTGCAGATAATTACAGCCATCTGTTCTGATGGCCAAATTATTTTGGAGCCAGGCAAAATTGATGGTGGGCTTTAAATAGAGGACCAATTTCTACACTATAAAGAACCCTTGTGAAATATGTAGGCAAAAGTCATTTCATCCTTGAAATACTACAGCTGCTTCTTGAAATTATTTAAAATTGGCATCTGAGCCTAGTTTGCCACCTGTTTTGGTCCCCAAACCTTTTTTGGCTAAATACAAGTGTAACGGGTTTCCCCCCCCCCAATCGCAGATTTATACTGTGTGGGTGCAGGAACATACAATGTTACTCGGGTGTGGTGCGTTACCTGTTGGCTCACAGGAGGGCTGAGCTTCCGCCACGGGGAACCTGGGGCAATTATACTATCGGTGCAGCGCCTCCACCTGCGATGGCTCCCACCAAAGGGGGAGTGGTTCCTCGCAGGACAATCACAATAATCACATAGACAGTGCGTTATAACTAAGGACTTTACTACATGCAAGAATAACACATCACATGCATAATAACCTGTGTCCCTCTCACGAGGAGACACTAACCGTGACGTCTCGAAGGACGATTCCCCAACACCAGGTGATCCCACCCAGTGTCCAAAGAACCCCACCCAATGTCCCGTACTCTTACAGAGAGTCAATGGGTGACTGCGCAGTCACTAATTACGCTAAGGGCCCGGTGGTGCACTTATGTATTAGATACCTGCCGAGCACTCCGGTGCTCGGGTCAGCAATCTTCACAAAGGCTCAGTTGGCGATGACTCCTTCAACCCTCCAACCGAACTCCTGCACGTGGACCGTCCGGGCGGTCCCTCTCTGGAATAGTCTCTGCGGACCCCAACGTGGGTCCAACCACTTCACGGGAACAGCAATCTTCACTGTGTCCCTATCTATCTAAGGGGCCACTAACGTGACAGGAACCCTAACCTTGGGCCTGTCCCTGTAGTACCGCAACCTGTAGTGGCTTGGGAAACTCCTATGGCCTGTAGGGGGTAATGACCTGTCCCACTCCCCTAACTACCCAAGTCCCTTCAGCCTCACTACTTTCTAACTAGTCCCAGCGCCTACAGCAGCAAGCTGTAGCTCACTGGAGGCTGCAGCCAACGTGCTGCGCAACAAGGTGCCTGCCTGTCAGACCTCACAGCACTAACAGCCGTGACTCTGACAAGGCAGCACTCTAACCACTAAGGGCAGCGTCCCTATCTTGGGCCTCCCTCAGTAATTACCCACTACCCTAGTGGGGGGTTGGGGCCTACCTGGGGTGTGGGTACCTATAGGGCCGCAGGAGCTGTACTCGCTCCCCGCACCCTTCCTTCCCTCACAGCTCCCCTGCTCCAACGGACTAACCTGAGTGACAGGGTCCCTCTCTCTAGAGCAGTCCCTGGCAACACTCTCTCAGAGTAACTAACTACCTCAGACCCTGGGGGTGCTGGCCTAGTACAGTGAGTCCTGGACTCCTGTACCCTACCTCCTTCCTTGGGCTGCTCCGATCTCTGACTGCTGGCTAACGTGCTCCAAGCCTGCCAAATGTATCTCTTCTGCAGAGGCTCCCTAAGCCCTATTGGCTCCCTGGTGGCACATGGGGCATACAGAGGCTCATGGGATATGTAGTTACAGCTCAGAGCCTTCTCTGGTAGGCTAGGGCTTTGCGGGCTTTTGGCAAGCTCATCTGCGCCTGCGCGATCTATCTCGGGCTGCCCTAACCTCCCCTGGGCCTTCCCTGCTCTCGCGCGACTTTGTCCTGTCTCTGAGGCCTGTACTGCGCCTGCGCGATCACTGCGCATGCGCGAGCCTATCATCAATGGCGGCGCCCTCTTCGCCAGCCGCCGGGACCTTAGAGACGCGATCGCGGCCTTAGCAACGACCCGATCGCGTCCCCTGCAACCGGCCGCATGTGGGGGAAGCCGCGCTGCTCCCTGCTCCAGCCCCCACCCTTGGAAGCAGCCGTCCGGTCCGTCGGCACCCGCGACCGCGCTGCACAAGGGGAGGGGGGTCTCCAGGAGCCACGGGAGCTCCAGGCTACACAAGCTTTATGCAAAGGCTCCAACTCTGTCGATATCTACTGTGATATAGGTGGCCCAAAAGCTTTTATCCCTTCAAATACTGAAACTACTTTATTCAAATTGTACCTGTTTTGATGCACAAATATTGTTTGGGATGGGTTAGTGCAACTAGGTGTGACACAGGAATTCATCTTCTGTTGATAAACACAGTGGGATGTGACCCACATTCATTTAACCTTTAAAATACTGCAACTACTTATTCAAATGGATAAATATTGGTACCCGTACCCAGGGTGGCACCTGTTTTGATGCCCAAATTACTTTTGGGGCAGACGATATGCAAATGGGTGTTATGTAAGGGACTGGGAAATAGGTGGCTCAAAGTCATTTTAGTGTTGCACTGTAACTAGGCATAAAAGTCATAACCTTTTCATTCTCCCATATCTTATGATGTCATATAACACCAAAGATGTATTTATATATGGAAACAACATAATTATTGTTGAACGCCATTTAAAAATAAGCCTGTGTTTGCCGTACCTGCTATTAGTGCATTCACCTTTTTTGTATACTCTGAGGTAGATAAATACTAAAGATGCATCATTTGCATGTTACTTCCCAGAATCCCTGGCTGCAGTGGAAGCACTGTAGGCTAAAAGATAATGGTGAAAATCAGGGTTGCAGACCTGTCTAAGGCTGCGGTCCCAGTGACTGCCACAGCGCACGCCACGGTGTGCACTGTTGCGCACAAGCACCGGCCCCCGCAGTCACTCAGGGCCGAGTACATGCGTCGGCGCACATTCAGCAGCCGCGCTGTGCTGCAGGATTCCACACACTCAAACAAATTTGTGTGTGGAACTTGCGACGGAGCCCGTGGCCACGCCCCCCGCTGGCGGTTCAGCAAATGAGGGCGAACCAGCTGCGTGAGGTCATAGCCACGCCCCCCGCAAAAACCCGACCACGACCTCCTCCCGTCGCATCCTCTCCCTCTCTCCTGAAGACCGCAGATCGCGCTTAGCGCTGTGCACGCGCCGCCCCCGCCCGGGGCGGCGCGTGTCACAGTGTTGACTGGGACCGCAGCCTGAGACATGTGAATGTGCTCACAAATTATATTTTTATTAACTGCATTACCAAACTTTTGCCATGTATGATGAAAGAGATCTGTAAATAACATTATTTTTATATATTTATTTGCATACATCTACAATCACCTCCACAGGCAGAGACCATCTAAATTACTATATGCACCAGAAAATAATCTTAATATATAAATTCGAAAAGGTTAGTGCTAGATGCGGTGAATCTGATTGGTCCGTGGCCACCCCGACTCTCATTGGCCAAGAGGTACGCCCCACTGTGACACACACATAGACACTATGTCCGCCCTCCCATAGTCAGCCTCCCACATGACTTTCATTGGCCAAAAGGTACAGTGACATCACTGACACACACCTACTTCACTCTCATACACTTGCACTGACACCATACACCCAGAGAACCCCTGCGGAGTCCTTGGTAAGTTTACATCTCACACTCTCACCCCTGTCTACACACACACACACACACACACACACACACACACACACACACAGTCACCCCTATGTACAGAGGCGACCAACTTTATTCTAACTCGGCTAGTTCCGCAAATTTCAGAATATCCCGGTGATGTTCGGTTTTGTATCGTTTTCGCCCGGGAGTGTATTGCGTTATTTTCCCGGCTGTGATTTAAGCATTTTATTCCCGCTGGCTGCAATACTGCAATGCCGTGTAAAAACACATGGGGGCGTTTGCGAGCTGTTGTCTTTGAAGCCGTCCCCTATAACCCCTAACATACAGTACTGTACACATACAGTACTGTATATGCACATCAATGATACTATGGGCCGGCGGGGGCGAGATGTGTTTGCAGCAGAGAGAGATGCGCTGCTCTCTCTGCGCAAACATCGGCACATTAACAATTATTTAAAATACATTTTTATTCATAGTGTACATGTGCAGGGGGTCTCCGGAGCTGAACCGCGTTGGTTTCAGGTCCGGGGACCCCCCTGCTTCCCGAGATACAGCCCCCTTTATGAGGTGCCGGTATCCCTCTGCATTTGAAGGTCCCGATCACGTGACCGCGGGCCCTGTAAACCAAACAGAGGGATACCGGCACCCCCTAAAGGGGCCTGTATCTCGGGGAGCAGGGGGTCCCCGGACCTAAAACCAAAACGTTTTCTGCTCCGGAGACCATCTGCACATCTACAGTATGAATAAAACACATATATAAATAAACACTCGTTCCTTACCTTAGTGGCTATGTGCTATGGTAACGAAGCAGCATTTCTGTATTTTAATAATATTGTACAGTGAGCAAGGGGTTCCCTGAGCCAGAAACGAATGCTCAGGGGACCCCCTGCTCCTGCACAATATTATTAAAAAATTATTAAAAATACAGAAATGCTGCTTCATTACCATAGCTGATAGCCGCTAAGGCAATGAAGGGGTTAACCCACTGTGCCCGCTTTATTGTGGGTAGCGGGGGTGGGTGAAGGGGGTATTTGGCCCTTGGTGTGAGTTTAGGACTTGCGGGGGTTTGCGGGTGCACTTAACCCCTTCACGACCGTAGCAGTTAATACCGCTACGGTCATGAAGGGGGTTAACCCCTCCCGCTACCCCCCCCCGCAAGCCCTAAATAACCACCGTTATTAATAACCACACAGCTTCATCCCCGCAGACTACGGGTCGGCTGTGCCCCCACAGATGTGAGGCCACCGCTTCATCCCCGCATGTGGGCACCCGTTGAACCACCAGCCTGATACCCATGGGATACCCGAGGAGATCCACAGGTGGTCTCCAGAGGTCCCACACAGAACCACGGAACAAACCCTGAATGTAAAAAAAATAAACCTGGCCTATACATTCAATACATACACCCCCCCCCCCCCCCCCAACACCTACAGTACAATAATGTGCAAAATAACTATTATCCAGATATGGATAATAGATTAATTGCCCATTATTAAAAACATTAACTAGCATATTAAAATAAATAAAGTAGTACTGACCTCATCAGTACGAAGTGTCCGTCGCCAGCAACATCCTTGTCTTGCCCACAAAATACATAGCCAATACAAAGCCAATACATTGCAATTACATTCAGATATCAATTAACCCCTTAAACACCTTATCAGATAATAACCGCAAAGGTAATTAAGGGGTTAAGCCACACTGGCCCGATACCCCACCTTTCACCCATGAATTTGTACAGTGGCTTCATCATGCAACTATATATATATATATATATATATATATATATATATATTATATATACACACAGTATATACACACACATGATGAACCAATATACAAATAAATGTAGAAGGGTTATCAAAACCATACTGTCCTACAAATAACACTTCTCCATACAGACACACTACATTACAATGAATTTCCTTAATAATCCCTAACTGATCTTACAATCTAAATCATCAAATTCCAATGAAACACCTCACGTTCCAATCAATACATTGCATTTACATTGTATAAATGATGCATAAAATCTATGCACCATATACATTCTGCAAATGAATGTTAACAATATCATTGCAAGCAAAATACAAACACTTCCAAACAAGTAAACTATTTTAACCAATCAAGTAAACAAAAATCAATTAGCAATCATTATTTACATCCCTAAACAATTGACAGTCCATCCCGAACAATGAAACAATTAACTAATCCACGCACGCCTGGAGCAGAACAATTTAGCATGTGAAACAATAAAGTACCAACCAGAATACAAACTTTAAAACCAAGGCTATCCCTGACCTCCCTCAAACACACAACATTACAATACCAAGGATTACATCTATCTAATTTTAAAATACTTTAAACTCACAATAAAGCATAGCAGCATAGACAAATTAATTTAAAACACATCAAATCAAGCTTTTAAAACAACATAATTTCTTACCCTGTATGTATATATCTCTCTATACATACATATATACATACATACATACAGTGGCAAGAAATGATATACCACAAAAAAAAAAATACACATGTTAAAAAACCTTTAAAAAAAATTAACAAGTTAAATAAAATACATTTCTTTAGTTCACTTACCATTACTTGGCCCCACCGACTCCCCGTTGCGCAGCTTACTCACGAACCAATCCACCAGGCACAGGAACCCATAAAATAATAAACCATAAAAAAATAAACATTAAACTAAAAATCCAAATCAATCCACGGGTCTTCTATTTGTAATCCATCTTCATCTGTATTCTTCTTTCTTCTATCTTCTTCCGGGCGGGGTCTTCTTCCCGCCTTCGGCCACGCCCTTGTCTTCTTTCTTCTCCGGAGGTCCTTCCTCCGCCGCGTCTGGCTTCAAAATGAGACGACATAGGCTTTTAAAAGGCCTATGACGTCACATTTTCGTCATGGTTCCCACGGTCCTGATTGGGCCGTGAAAACCATGTGTTTTGGCCGATAAAATTAAAATGATGACGTCACTTAAAGGCAATGAAAGCACAGCCCAATCAGAATGGCTTTGCTTCAATTGCCTTTAAGATCACGTCATTAAAAGACACATGGCTGTGCACACATGGTACGGTAGCCAATCAGAGCGTGGGAACTCCATACCTACTCTGATTGGCTCTAGTATACCATGTGACAGAGGCTTGGGGGAGAAAGGATGTGACGTCAATGAAAACCTGTCACATGGTACGGGTAGCCAATCAGAGTAGGGATGGAGTTCCCACGCTCTGATTGGCTCTAGTACCATGTGACAGGTTTTCATTGACGTCACATCCTTTCTCCCCCAAGCCTCTGTCACATGGTATACTAGAGCCAATCAGAGTAGGTATGGAGTTCCCACGCTCTGATTGGCTACCGTACTGGGTGCTGAGCTCAAGGACTGACTCCAGAAAGGAGAATAACAGCAGCACTTCCAACAAAGAGGGACAAGTGCCTATCTGGGTGCCCCCTTCACATCACCCCCCTGCACCTCACATCGCCCCCTGCACCTCACATCACCCCCCCCCTTGCAAAATCAACCCCCCCTTCCCTTGTACATCACCCCCCCCCTTGAACATCAACCCTCCCTTGCACATCAACCCCCCCCTTCCCTTGCACATCAACCCCCCCTTCCCTTGCACATCACCCTCCCCCTTGCACATCAACCACCCCCCTTGCACATCAACCCTCCTTCCCTTGCACATCAATCCCCCCTTCCCTTGTACATCAACCCCCCCCTCCCTTCCTTGCACATATCCCCCTGCACATAACATCACCTCCTCGCCTCCGATCACGGCGGGACTGGCCGCGCGTCGCAAGCAGTGGGCACCGGAAAAGTGCCGCACTTGAGAGCGGGATCGGCTCCCCCGGGGAGGAAGGGGAGAGCGGGCTTGGCTCGCGGGGGGAGGGAGAGTGGGGCTCGGCTCGCGGGGGGCAGATAGAGCGGGCTCGGCTCGCGGGGGGGGGAGGGAGAGTGGGCTCGGCTCGCGGGGGGGAAGAGGGGAGAGCGGGCTCGGCTCCGCGGGGGGCAGATAGAGCGGGCTCGGCTCGCGGGGGCAGGGGAGAGGGGGCTCAGGAGGAGGAAAGCAGCCGCCGCCAGTGGGCCGCTTGATGTGCAGGCCTGCCCTATATCCATACCTCTCCAATCCCCGCCACTGCTCAGTGTTCAATGGGGGAGGTTGACGTCGGCGGAGTGACGTTGACGTCGGCGGCATGACATTGACGTCGGTGACCAGATTAGCCCTGCCTGCCGACACGCCCCACAACCCGCCTCCCAAGCGCGCTTGCTATCTCCTCTGCCAGGACAGCAAAAAGCTCCTGGTAGAGCGAGCGGCAGCAAGCAACAGCGAACAGCAGCACAAAAGTGCTTACTATGTCCCAGGCTCATACATCCAGTAGCGCAAGCACGCTGCCTAGGGGTCACACTCGACTCTCTCTCACATTCTCCTCTCACATTCAAAACGTATCTAAAACCTGTCGCATTTTCCTCCACAATATGTACAAAGATACGCCCTTTCCTCTGTTGCTCAACTGCTAAAACTCTGACACAGGCCCTTATTTTTCAATCTCGCCAGGGATCTTACCTGATCCGCAATCCCTCAAGGTACTATACTGGAGGGGAGGTGTTCTCTACCTGTCTTCCGATGTCTCCCGTGTGAAACTTGAGAGTCAGATCTGGAAGAAAGCAGTGTAGGTTATTTCGGTGTATGTATATGACAGTTAAGATAAGATAAAACAGAGAGAGAGTGGGTGGGGTGTGAGAGAGAGAGGGGGTGAGAGAGAGAGGGGGTGAGAGAGAGAGAGGGGGGAGAGAGAGGAGAGGAGGGGGGGAGAGAGGAGAGGGGGGGGGAGAGAGAGAGAGGGGGGGAGAGAGAGAGAGGGGGGGAGAGAGAGAGAGGGGGGGAGAGAGAGAGAGAGGGGGGGAGAGAGAGAGAGGGGGGGAGAGAGAGAGAGAGGGGGGAGAGAGAGAGAGGGGGGGAGAGAGAGAGAGAGAGAGGAGGGAGGGAGAGAGGGGGGGGGAGAGAGGAGAGAGAGAGAGGGGGGGGAGAGAGAGAGAGAGAGAGGGGGGGAGGAGAGAGAGAGAGAGGCGGGGGGAGAGAGAGAGAGAGAGAGGCCGGGGGAGAGAGAGAGAGAGGCGGGGGGAGAGAGAGAGGCTGTGTGGCTGTGTGTGTATCAGTGGCTGTGTGTATCAAGTGCTGTGTGTGCCTGTGTGTGTGTATCAGCCACTGATACACACACACAGCACTGATACACACACACAGCCACTGATACACACACACAGCCACTGATACACACACACACAGCCACTGATACACACACACACAGACACTGATACACACACACACACACACAGACACTGATACACACACAGCCACTGATACACACACAGCCACTGATACACACACAGACACTGATACACACACAGCCACTGATACACACACAGCCACTGATACACACACAGCCACTGATACACACACAGCCACTGATACACACACAGCCACTGATACACACACAGCCACTGACACACACACATCCACCGATACGCATACACAGCCACCGATACCCACACAGCCACCGATACACACACACACAGCCACCGATACACACACAGCCACCGATACACACACAGCCACCGATACACACACAGCCACCGGTACACACACAGCCACCGGTACACACACAGCCACCGGTACACACACAGCCACCGGTACACACACAGCCACCGGTACACACACAGCCACCGGTACACACACAGCCACCGGTACACACACAGCCACCGGTACACACACAGCCACCGGTACACACACAGCCACCGGTACACACACACAGCCACCGGTACACACACAGCCACCGGTACACACACATACAGCCACCGATACATACACACACAGCCACTGATACACACACACAGCCACCGATACACACACATACAGCCACCGATACATACACACACAGCCACTGATACACACACACAGCCACCGATACACACACACACACACACACACACACACTCCCCCCAATACAAAAACACACTCTCCCCAATACACACACAAAGTGGAGTACGGTCAGAGTCAGCGACGGATGTGAGTGTACAAGAAAAAACAAAAAATAATAATGCGCCAAATGGGATGTTACTACGAATATGGGCAATAAGCAAGATTGACAATAAAATATATATAAAAATAAAAAACAAAAAACAAAAAAACATGTGACATGAACCAGTCCGGTGCGTATAGGGTATTGCTGAAAAGAATATATATATGAGTGAGACAAACACAACCCAATGAATGGTGCAGCTTCTTTAAAACAGGGAACCCCCAGTCCCTGATATATACGTGGCAACAAAGAAGAAAAAAGTTAGAAGCGCAGTCAGTACGGGGTTGTGGTCAAACTCTATATCTTTATTAATATATCTTGTCCCAGGGATAAACCTCTAGGACAACAACAACATGAGAATTAATACATTGATAATAATAGTAAAAACTGTGCAGATGAAGCTGTTTGTGCAATTGCACTTGATGGGTCTCCAAGGGGTTAAAAACGGGAGTAGCCCGATAGTAAGTCTCAGTCCTGCAATCTGTGCACTGCCCGGGCAGGTTTAGGTAAAATAGGGGGTACCCCAGGGTTGAGACAATGCTCAAAATGCTCACCCTTGATCCACTTTGGTCCGTTGGTGTCCAGTAGTGTTCTTTGGTCCCGAAATCTGCTCCGTAGCAAGCTGCTCAGATGCGCTGGTGCGCACGATAGCAGACAGCCCTCCGGGTGTCCGGGTCTGATGTCACTTCCGGCTGTGACGCACAGACCCTTCCCGGTAGTCTCTGGGCTTCGTCTATCAGCTCTCCTCCTCCTGCTAGTTGCCGATCACCAGGCAAACAGGTTTTGATCAGCTGGAGCCCAGCGTGTGGTGTTAACAGCTCTACTCCACTGCACTGTATGGAAGCAACACCCTATTGCTCCTCCTCCTACGCGTTTCACCAAAAGGCTTCGTCAGGGATATCAATGCACCAGTGCCATATTAATTTATAGCCAAGTTAATTGCAATGGCTCAATTAGTGTGATAATGAACTTCCATATTGGTTCATTAAACCTATTTTCTTAATGGACTGGTGCTATTGATACAAATGACTGGTTCATGTCACAAACAAAGAAAAAAACAATACTTAAACAAAAAACATGATATAAAAAAGATTAATTACAATATAGGATAAATTAAAAATATTTTAAAATTTTTAAAAATGTAATAAAATATGAATTAAAAATACATTCTTTTATGAATTTTTCGGTGTTTGTCATTATTAAACAAATGGATTCATCAATATGTATTATAATAATTTAGCTATACAGTTAAAACACCTTATATAACCCACAGATATATATAATTGAATAACTGACTGACTTGATTACAAAAAAATCAATACATGAAATAGATAATATATTAAACACTCATAAATAGAATTTAAAACATTTAAAATCAGATAAAGAATAGAGATCATTTAAATCTCAATAGATAAATGGTTTATGAGACAGATAACAATTACTGAAAAGCTAAAAGATCCAGTTCTTCATTCAGACCCACTGGACTCATTGTTTGTAATTTGAAAATCCAGTAGGTCTCCTGTTTTCTAAGTTTTAAAAGCCTGTCACCCCTCATAGTTGTATGGCTAATGTGTTCAATACCGACAATGGATTATCCTCCTATATCTTTATTGTGGGCTGTTAAAAAATGACGTGAAACCCCATGTCCAAGGAAGCCTCTTAAGATGTTTCTCCTATGTTCAGTAAAGCGTTCCTTTAAACTTCTCTTGAACAATCATATAAAAACCCCAGTGACTCAGGGAGGAATGTAGCTGCCCCACAAAAATCTAAAAGTAGGGAAATTGAGAAACCCAATCATAACTTCTAACTTTTTTCTTCTTTGTTGCGACGGATGTGAGTGACTGGAGGGGGGCGGGAGAGAGAGGAAAGGCCGACGATCCGAGCAGGCGGCTCCCCACCTCCCCATGCACCTATCTCCCGCACCAAGGGGACCGGGGGCAAAGGGAGTGCAGGGGGGTGGGGGGCAAAGGAAGCACTAGGGGGGGCAAAGGGAGCGCCAGGTGGGGCAAAGGGAGCACCAGGGGGGCAAGGAGGGCAAAGGGAGAGCCAGGGGGGCAAAGGAGAGTCAGGGGGGCAAGGAGGGCAAAGGGAACACCAGGGGGGCAAAGGGAGAGCCAGGGGGGCAAGGAGGGCAAAGGGAGAGCCAGGGGGGCAAAGGGAGAGCCAGGGGGGCAAAGGGAGCGTCAGGGGGGCAAGGAGGGCAAAGGGAACACCAGGGGGGCAAAGGGAGAGCCAGGGGGGCAAGGAGGGCAAAGGGAGAGCCAGGGGGGCAAAGGGGGGCAAGGAGGGCAAAGGGAACACCAGGGGGGCAAAGGGAGAGACAGGGGGGCAAGTGGAGAGCCAGGGGGGGGACAAAGGGAGTGCCAGGTGGGGCAAAGGGAGCACCAGGGGGGGCAAAGGGAGCGCCAGGAGCACCAGGGAGGGGCAAAGGGAGCACCAGGGGGGGCAAAGGGAGCGCCAGTAGCACCAGGGGGGCAAGGCGAGCGCCAAGGGGGCAAAGGGAGCGCCAAGGGGGCAAAGGGAGCGCCAGGGGTGATACCCACACAGCCACCGATACCCACACAGCCACCGATACACACACACAGCCACCGATACACACACACACAGCCACCGATACACACACAGCCACCGATACACACACACAGCCACCGATACACACACAGCCACCGATACACACACACACAGCCACCGATACACACACACACAGCCACCGATACACACACACACAGCCACCGATACACACACACACAGCCACCGATACACACACACACAGCCACCGATACACACACACAGCCACCGATACACACACACAGCCACCGATACACACACACAGCCACCGATACACACACACACAGCCACCGATACACACACACACAGCCACCGATACACACACACAGCCACCGATACACACACACAGCCACCGATACACACACACAGCCACCGATACACACACAGCCACCGATACACACACACACAGCCACCGATACACACACACACAGCCACCGATACACACACACAGCCACCGATACACACACACAGCCACCGATACACACACACAGCCACCGATACACACACACAGCCACCGATACACACACAGCCACCGATACACACACAGCCACCGATACACACACAGCCACCGATACACACACAGCCACTGCACAGCAAAGGAATAGCCCGCGATCGCAAGTGTAGCCAGTTCCCCTGTCAGGGCTCAGAGCCCCTTCGGGTACTCACAGGGCAGTCAGCCCCCAGGGTGCACAGGGACAGAGTCACATGTCCCAAGGGAGCCAATAGGGCGGCAGCATGTCCCTGCAGGGAGATGGATACATTTCGCGGGCTGGCAGTTGGTGACAGTTGGTGACCGGAGCAGCTAAGGGAAGGAGGTCGGGTGCGGGACTCAGTGACTCCCTGCACTAGGCCAGCAGCCCCCCAGGCCCCAGATAGCCCTGAGTCACCAGTAGCTGAGTGCTATAGGGACAGGCCCTAGGTTAGGGACCCTGCCCCATTAGCTGTTTGATAGGGACACAGCGGACGCTGCGTTTCCTGCGGAGAGACTTGGGCTCAAGTCTCCGCCATTAAAGAGAGCTGGACTATCTTCAGGGTGGGATCGCCCCTGACGGATCACCACGCGGGTGGATCCTGGATGTCGTGTGGGAGCTCGTCTGATCCTTTGTGAAGCCATTGCAGGCCCGAGCACGGGAGCGCTCGGCAGGTAACCAGTAACAACAAGTGCACCAACAGAGTCCTCACGCGGGACTAGTGGCTGCGCAGTCACACACACACCCATATCATTTAAAGGGACACACTGTGTGGGGTCACTGGGTATCACGGGGCGGGATCACCCGGTGGGAGGAGGTTGCGTCCTGCGAGACGCCGTAGTAGTGTCGCCTCTAGAGAGGGACACCTGTTATTATATGCAAGTTCCTTCTATGCTCACAAGTAAAGTTATTGGTTGTAATATATATGCTGTTGTGTGATATATATATATATATATATATATATTGTCCTGCGATCACCCGGTGGGAGGAGGCCCGAGCAAATAATTATTTATTATTTTGTCCGAATTTGGGCTAGTATTACTCAGTCAAATGTATATCTTAGGGAGCTTCAGACAAACCCGACTATCCCTGTCAGGCCCCAAACCGCGCCCCTGCTCTCTTTCCTAAATCTGTCTCAGCGTCTCCCCTCCTGAAACCCCTCTCCTGGCTCCTGTCACACCCCGCACCTCACACCCAATCCTCCTCCTCCTCACTTTTACAGCTTTACCCCCCTCTGCCCCTCCTCACATCCCAGCCCTAATTTCTTCCTATGCTCCCTCCCGACCCGTGCGTTGTACCCCCTTTGTATGTAAAGCCCTCTCCCGCCTTAACCCTTTCTCACTGGCTGCCCCACACTCTGGGATGACCTTTAAGAGCCACCTTAAGGCACACCGGCTGAGAGAAGCCTATGAGTAGCCGCGCCGTGGCTAATACTATACACACGATACATGAAGCTCGGCGGCCCCCTGCAGGCGCACTTACCACAGCGCCCTCCTACTGTCTCTGTACCTTCTTCCTAACAATTAGAGTGTAAGCTCCTCGGAGCAGGGACGCTTCCGCAATGTAACTTTCTGTCTGAAGCGCTTATTCCCATGATCTGTTATTTGTATGTCGCCCCCTGTAAGCAGAACGGGCGACTTATCCTTCTACTACTGGGGTAAGCCCTGGTAAGGGCAGGCGCCAGTAGTGACCATGGGGTTTCCCCCCTCACCAAGCCCCGCCTCTGTGATAGAGGCAGGCCCCTGGCCCTGTGCAGGCCTAGACAGAGAGGAGGTCCTGCTGACATCACAGGGGGCGGGGCTGTGTCTCTTTAGTGGGCTGTCCCGTGGCTGTGTGTGGGAGAGAGGTCTGAGTGCAGCTCGGGGAGAATACTATTTAATAAGAATAGATATGACACGGCCTTCTCCTGCCGGCTCCTCTTAGTTTTATTTCCCCTTCTGTTATCCATATTCTGTATGTCCGGCTACAGGAAGGGTCAGGAGACAGGGGGGACAGAGGCAGGAGAACCCCATCTGGCTCCGGCCTTGCCTGTCCCTACTAATACAAACATACAACCCCTCACTGAATAACATAGCCCTAATCCCATGTGACAAGGAGGGGTAGGACAGGCACTGCTATCCTTCCTCTGCCATATAGGATGGGACCCTCCCCCCCCCCCCCCCCCCATGCTGTGACTCCTGTATGGGATGATACACTGGGGGAGATGCTGCAGGAGAGGAGGAAGCAATCAGAGGTCTCTCCCCCTCCCCCTGGGTATCACTGCAGCTTTCTGCCTGTCTGGGAGTCACAGCTCGCAACTATCGTCTGTGCAAGTCTGTATAGTAAAGATGGAGAGATGAGCACGTGCCTGGATAATAGTTATTGTGCCCATTACTGTGCTGTATGTGTTTGGTGGGGTGGGGGGAGCTGTATTCATGTAAATGTAGGCCATGTTTTTGTTTTTTTAAATACAGGATTGGTACAGCAGGCCAGCGGGGACCCACGGGGACAACCCAAGGACAACCCAAGGACAACCACAGGGACCACCTGAGGACCCACGAAGGACACCTGCGGGGAAGAACTGGTGGCCCCACAGCTGTGGGGGCCCCAGGCACCCACAGGGCCACCCGAGGGCCCCCCAGACACCCGTGGGAACCACCCGAGGGCCCCTAGACACCTGTGGGAACCACCTGAAAGCTCCCAGACAACCGCGTGGACGCCATTGGTGCCCACGGACACCCGCGGGGACCACCTGGAGGCCCACAGAGCCTAGCGGGGACAACCCGAAGTCCCCCAGACACCGGTGGGCACCCCCCAGGATGAACTGTGGAACCTGCGGACACCCATCTGGACCACCGGGGACCCCTGCTGGACTGCGGTATTAATCCTGTGTGTAAAAAAAATAATGGTTTTATGAATATTGTAATGGTTTATTAGGGACCTAGGAGGTGGCCAGTGGGGCTGTTATGTGTATTTTTGTTTATTGTGGGTAGCGGGGGTGAGTGAACGGGGTATTGGCCCCAAGGATGGGTGTTTAGGCCTACCGGGAGGGGGGATAGCGGGAGGGATTAACCCCTTCATTACCTTAGCGGTATTAACCGCTAAGTTAAAGAAGAGGTTAAGTCATCCCGCAACCCCCCGCAAGGCCTAAACACCCACCCAGGGCCAAATACCACCTTCACCCACCCCGCTACCCGCAATAAGCCTGGCACGGGTATATAACCCCTTCATTGCCTTGGCGGTAATGAAGTTGCCTGTAAATGCATTTTTTATGTATCGGATTCATGCCGGGGGTCTCTGGTGCTGATATTAATGGATATCAGCTCTGGGACACATGCATTTTATTTTCATCGCAGCTTCACCCCACCTTCTTGCCAACTTTTGTGACTGGACAATTTGGAGAAGAAACAGCAATTTTAAAGTGGCGATCAGCCGCAATAAGCTGATCAGGGCTTATAGAATTGAGCGTGTTTGAAAAACTGGCGATCAGTGCCGAAAAGTGGCTTATCACCGCGCGTCTGCCGATTTTATTTATTTATTTATTTTCCGGCAAAAAAAACGGTAATTTTTGCTCTTATCGCCAGCTTCTCTGGGCTTACTGAATCGCTGTAGGCGATTACTGCATGAGGGCCTTAGGGAGGATTTGTTCCTGTAAAGTACACCTACTGTAGTTTGGCATAGGATTTGGATGTCAGGGTATCAATGTGCAACCCAAATGTTAAATGGGAGTTGAATGATCAGATATTTCAAACAAGTAACAGGGGCTAGGATGGTTTTAGAGCTGGTTTTTATCTGAAGCTCTGTCATTGGTAGCTTTAGCAATTTAGCTCTGGTCCCAAATACCATTGTTACAGTCTTGTCAGTGTTTAAAATCAGTTTGTTTTGGGAAATCCAGTTTCAAGTCTCAAAAATCAGATTGAAGTACGTGTTCAAGGTCAGAGAGGCGAGGCTGCGTGCATATAGGATAAGATCTAAGGCCTCTCACAATAACCCGTTAGGAATATTAATTCCTCATCTATCCGACATAAGTATAAAATATAGTCTACCAAGACCCCTAATACAGAGTTACCCACCTTATACGGGAGCAGCTGCCAGACGAGTATAGTAAATGTATCTTATTTCTTTTGCCACTGGAGGGCAGCGTGGAGTTGCAAGGAGTGGCGCCCGTAAGGACGACGTGCCAGTTAGGCGGAAGGAGAAGCGCACACACTTTTATGTGAAACGGATATATTTGGGGAGGGATTTAGGAGTCTGAGTAAGAAAATTAACCATTTAAATATGTACAGATTTAATCCCACTTTTGGAAATTAGGGATGTTGCCTAAAAGTTTGAGAATGCATAAAGTGCCACCCATGGGCTTTAATGAAGCAGCATTTGTGGGCTAAATGGAACAGCATTCTGTATAAAGGTATTTTGGACTCGATATAAATAATTGATGCCAAAAACGAATATTAAGTAAATTGAGAATGGAAAAATCTTCAACACAAACGTACAGAATGTGATATTCTGAGAGATCTTACAGATGTTATCAAATCCCACAATGAATATATAGAAAATGTCTGTATAGAACGAGTCAAACAAGAATATGCCAATAAAACGTTTAATTGGGAGATACAGGGGCCACAATTCAGGTCATTTAGCTGAAAGAAGAGAAGCCGGTCAGCCGGTAGAGCAGGTCAGCCGGTCAGCCAGTAGAGCAGGTCAGCAGGTCAGCCAGAAGAGCAGGTCAGCCGGTCAGCCGGTAGAGCAGGTCAGCCGGTCAGCTCTGAGATCAGCATTACTTATATCCCCTAAACGTTGTCCCCTGCATGTAATGCTGCAGAACAGCCTACACTGCATATACTGTACATGAGATACTTAACCCTTTCTTTTCGCTCGACTAATCTGAATGATTTGCTAATTGGTTTGTAATTAGAGAGATATTTGTAGCAGAATCCCATGTATGTTATTTTTACCTTTTTAGATACCGTTTTGTGTAATAAAATATATGAGATCAGAGGGGCTTCCTGTTTGCACTCGTGTTTTGGCAGAAGTGTATATGTGACCCTATAAATCTCCCTCACACCTGGGCTTGGCAGCGTGACACTAGTGCAGCGTCCTGGGGAAGAATCACTGAGCTGTTAGCAATAGATACAACGGATAGAAAAGACACTACACATAGGTTTGATTAAAGAGAGTATTTTATTGAAATAATGAATCTCTTTGCTGGGAGGGGCCTGCAGCACATTGCAGAGCGATATAGTAACACGCAGAGCAATGCATTGCAGGCCCCTCCGGCAGCAAAGGGGTGAAGACCAATGCAGGGTGTATAAAGATCTCACTGATAATTCATGCACAAAGTGCAGTTTGTTGCTGTGATCCAGAGGAAGGCGAAACATAACCCCTGCTGTGCAATGGGGGAAAAAAATTCCTTCCTGACCCCATTAAATGGCGATCGGATGGTCCCTGGATCACTGCGCAGTGAGATCAGATGGAGCAGCACAGATCAGCGTTGTTATACACAGGGGCACACTCAGTATATAGAGATGCGGGTGATGGGGCCCTTGTGCCCCTGTGTATAACTCACCTGCTCCCCCATCCCCCTGCATATCTATCCCATTCACCCCTTTTCCTCCCGCATACCTCGCAGGGCCGGCCGGCCATTAGGCGGTCGCCTAGCGCGCAGAGGTCCTAGGGGCGCATTAATAATCATTATTATTTTTTCCTCTTATTATTTTATTTATTTATCTTTTTTTTAAAATTATTATTCTTTTTTTTATCCAGTATTTTGGCGCCCTTTTATTTTTATTTTGCGTTGCGCTGGGGTGCGGTCGCACCCCCCTGCAGCCCCGATATCTACGCCACTGTTTATTTTATTATATTATTTATCTTATTATTTTTTATACAACTGGGGCACAAATTTTAAGTTTTGCCTCGGGCGCATGAAACCCGTGCTCTGGCCCTGCTCCTTGTTCTCTCTCACCCTCTCACGCCCAATATCCCTATCTCCCTCTAGTACCTGCCCCTCCCTCAGCCTTCCTGATCTTATCTGCCTCTCCTGCGGTCAAACCAACTTCTCAGGGCCCCTAGAATACCCCTGTATCTACGCCCTGGCTCCTCTGCTACCTGCACCTGGCTTCTTCTCCGCCTAAAAAAGGTGAAGCAGCAGATCTGTCCGCACCTCTCGTATTCTCCTACCTGCTCCCGGGGTCTTCTCCTCCGCCTAAAAAAGGTGAAGCAGCAGATCCGGCCACACCTGTCGTATGCTCCTTGGTCATCGTACACCACGTCTGCGTCATCGGCCGCCTTGTAGCCCACCTCATTGTTCCACTTGACGCCCGCTTTGTCGTATGCCTCGTCGTCCGCCTCGTAGCCCGCCTCGTCGTCTGGTGGCACAAAGGGCACCACCTTCGTGTGTGTCCTGATCTGCAGGAGACATGAAGTGTTTGTAACCAGGGACAGTGATACTCTGTATCGCAAGAGCTCCTGTGCCACTTATACCCCATCCCCAATACCACGTTATACCGCCCTCCACAGGGCAAATACCCGTTATACCCACCTCCCCAGGCCCAGTACCCAGTTATACAACCTTCCCAAGGCCCAGTACCCTGTTATACGCCCCTCCCCAGGCCCAGTACTCGTTATACCCACCTCACCAGGCCCAGTACCCATTATATACCCCTCCCCAGAAGGTCATGTTTCTATTTATCAAAAATACATTGAGTTACCTCTGGTTTTCAGGCATGTCCTGGGGGAGTTATCACAGAGACACAGAAACGTCGCTGAGTTTGGGTTAGTAACTCCCTTAACTTCTCAGCAGTTGAATTCCCCATTAGGCGCTTAGCACGTTAAAAACAAGCGTTGCTATTTCTCTGCATGAAGTTGCAGGTAATTGGAAGAGTTACACAGTGACGGCTATTTCATCACTCACCTTCTTCCCCCGAAACGGTCTTTTCTGTCTTATTTCCGGCTTCACATCGGATATCCATATCCATTCTTGGCCTCTGATCTGTATGCAAGGCAATGCTTTAAGACAGGGTTGCACAACCTTTTCCCCCTGCTCCCCCCTCCACCTTCCCCACCTTGTCTCCGACGTTCTGATGTAACGACGTCATGTGATATCACGTTGCTATGGCAATGCCACATCATGTGACGCCACATTGCTGTCGCCAGAAGCCGCCGGAGACAAGGAAAGGGAACTTACAGAGGCCTTGCACGCGATCTCCGGCATTTAATTTAAATGCTGTGGGGAAGAGCGAGGGGCCTCTGTAAGCGCCGAGCCCCTCCTCCCAAGAAAATGTCGTGCCCCTTGATTTGCGCACCCCTGCTTTAAGAGATATTCTGGGACCCTCCAACTCCTCCATCGGACCCTTCCTCATATTGACTGACCTTGCAGTGCTCTGCACTGACTTGCACTGACCTGCTATGGTGCCTCTCAAAATACCATGCTAACTCATTCTGAACATACACTGGCGACACACTTTATTCGAGCTTGGCTAGTCCCACGAATTCGGGTATACCCGGGTGTATTGAGGTTTGTGACTGTTTTCTGCCCGAGTGCATTGAGGTATTTTCCAAGCAGGGATTGAAGCATTTTATTCCCGCTGGCTGCAATACTGCACAGTATATATATATATACTGCATTACAATTCATGAATTTATGCCATCTGGTAGACACGCGAAGCATTGCAGCCTATTAAATCCTAATCATTATCATTTAACAGATCAGCCGCCCATCAGCCAGGCATGAACCCAGGCTGGGAAGGCAAATGCAACGGGGCTTGTCAGAGGTGAGGAGTGGCGCATTCCAGGTATCTACCAGGTACATACCGGGTATTTGCTCGAATAAAGTGTGTCGGTGCAGTACATGTGTCCTTTTTACATGTTACTCAGCTTGTATGGGCCACAGACAGCTTTCCCGGGGTCCAGGACTAGTTTCCACCGGGGACACTCACCCATGGGTCGGCAACTTTGCGAGAACCCACCCCCCCCAACCTGTTTTCTCTTGCACTGCCATAGACAACAACATTTCGGCCTGCTGGTCTTTCTCAGGTAAAGTGGCTAAACCCACTAAATCCAGCAAAGAAAGGCCAGCAGCCGAAACATTGTAGTCTGTGGCACAATAAATTATCTTTTTTTATTCAAATCCGTGTGCCCTTTCCCATCAATCATATTGTATCCATTGGACGAAATGCCGGTCTTCCCTGAGACTAAGGGGCACCGGTAAAAGTATCACTACTTATTGTTTTTTTTTGGTGTGCAGCAAATCCCCATCATTTTTGCGTTCTCTTGCTCTGCCCCAATCTGACACACCACCTTGCTCTCTCACCCCCCTCTTAGACTCCCCTGTCACCCTTTCCTTCCTCAAAGGATGTCCTTTAATCAGATCTTACCCAAATTGTCTCCATCTCCCTTGGAAATGTTCTGTCTTTAAGCTGTGCGGCTCCTCTTGATCCGAACTTTCTTAGCTGACCCCTTTAGGTTTCGGCTCCGAGGGTCTAAAAAATAAGCGACTCCGAAAAGATGTGAAATATGCGCACGGGTCCTAATGGGGCACTGAGGGGGAGACTTAAATACTAGTAAATATAATCTACTGTGCTAACAAATATAATCTATTAACTAAGAAATATAACTTATTAAACTAAGAAATATAATTTATTAAACTAACAAATATAACTTATTAAACTAAGAAATATAACTTATTAAACTAAGAAATATATTTTATTAAACTAAGAAATATAACTTATTAAACTAAGAAATATAACTTATTAAACTTAGAAATATAATCTATTAAACTAAATAAATATCTATTAAACTAAATAAATATCTATTCAACTAAATAAATATAATCTATTTAAAAACAATACAATAAAAAGCTGGAGAAATGATACGTCAACCAAGCAACAGATGTGATGCCAATAAGCGTTGAACTCCTTGCAGATCCACCGTCAGCTGGTTGTGGCAGAAAGTGGTGACATACAGTAGAACAGAGTGGTTGAGCTGTAACCACGGCAGTCAGGTCAGAAATCAACACAATATTTTTTGAAATTTAGAATGAGAATGTTCTGTATGTCACATTCTGGGCTCAGACTCTGAGCCCTGTCACATGTTAGCAGCTTGTGATAATAGAAAGTATCCATATACTGGTATGTGATAAGAAACATGAAGGTCATTTTATAATGGGTCCCATAACCTGCTTTATATGAAGTATCATTTTACACTAATTAGTAGAGATGTTACATTTTGAAAAATAGCACTTCTGGCGACATTGTTCATTTTCTCTACAAATGATAAATGAAAAAGTTGGATAAAACGTTATATGTGTGTGTGCGCGCGCAATATATATATATAGAGGTATCAGTACCGTGTTAGCCGAGCTTCAATAATCAAAAAATAAATAGATAATACCGTTCTGTGGCTAACGAAATGCTTTTATTTGTGCGAGCTTTCGAGATACACTGATCTCTTCTTCCGGCGATGTTACAATGAATGAAGCAAGCAAAAGGTATACTTAAAAACAGTGTCTCTTGGAATGTTATCTGTGCTGGTCCTTCCCCCGGTGTGGATGTGTTTTATGCCTAGAGACAGCTGTGTGTGCATAGATATAGCACAGTATGTTAAATTACGCTGCGGGGTCATGTGACGTCACCCTCGTCAAATGCCGCTGCAGGTCACATGACGCCGCATCAAGGTAAGGGGGGGGGGGCGCGAGCACCGGCAGGGGGGCGAGCTGCAAAAGTTTGTGCTCCCCTGGTATAACCAATAAATAATATAGCTGATATAGCAATTTGGTTGTGGCTAGAGAGAGATTATAATGGCAGTGAGAATTAGTGGTCAGAATTAATAACAGTGCAATTACTAAAAAGTAGCTGTAATAAAATAATAATAAACACTATGCCTAAACACAATAAAAGTCCAGAAACCTAGCTCTAATAGCTATGTTATAACTCAATCATAAAAGGATCCAATTCGGGCGTCCTCTGGAGCCCTGGCAGCTCTCTTCAGGGAAACAACCACCTCCTCGATAGATATCTAAACAAAAAAAAGAAGAGAAAGCGCCCGCTCCATGTGTAAATTCGGTTTAACAATTTCATTTCCTGGACAAGATAAAAATAGCAAACTCACAAACATCCGTTTGGTAAAAGCATTGTGTGAGACAGGCTCGGGCTCCGTGGTAATCCGGTGGTCACTCCGCAGCTCCAGACTTTGGACGATGACCGGGAAACTCGATAGGCTGCGCCCCTCGCAGTGTGGTCCTCCAGCAATCTGTGGTATGTTGTGGTTCCACTGTAAATCCGGTGTCTCATCTTGGTCGCGTACCAACTTCCTTTCCGGCGTCAGGACGTATAGTGTGGCAATAGCAACGAGAAGAAAGTACTGAGGTGGGGTTGGATCCTCCTCGGTTATTTCTTGTTTTATTAATAAATAATTTACTATATTTTAATCTCTGGTGCGCATTGTGTGCATTTTTCTTCTTGTCTGCACAGTGCTTCAGATGCTGCATCTGAAAAAATGCCGGTGGATCGGGATGTGAGGTAGGAAAGTGACGTCCGCGCCGGAACGTTATTGCCACGCCTCCAAATATTTATTGCCACGCCCCCAATCGCACCCGCTGCATACCCTGCAAAGCCATAAAAAAGCTCAGGCTTCAGCAAGTGTATTGCAGCGTGTGTGCCTTCCCTCCGTCTGAAATACTATAGACGCAGCCTTATCGACGCTTACTAAATAGGCCCGTGTCTCTCTCTCTCTCTCTGTGTCTCTCTCTCTCTCTCTGTGTCTCTGTCTCTCTCTGTGTGTCTCTGTCTCTCTCTGTGTGTCTCTCTGTGTCTCTGTCTCTCTCTCTGTGTCTCTGTCTCTCTCTGTGTGTCTCTGTTTCTCTCTGTGTGTCTCTGTCAAAAGAACATTTCAGTATTGCCAAAGCGTGAGTAAAAGGGGGTGTGGGACAATGATTACACGAATACTAGGGGGTACGGTATAATGGTTATACAGTACATTACTTTTGTCTCTCTCTCCCTATGTCCCTCTCTCTGTCTCTCTCTCATTCTCTGTCTCTCTCTCTCTGTGTCTCTCTCTCATTCTCTGTCTCTCTCTCATTCTCTGTCTCTCATTCTCTGTCTCTCATTCTCTGTCTCTCTCTCATTCTCTGTCTCTCTCTCTCATCCCTGTATGATAGGTATGTTCCAACTCTATTTTTTGCTCTTCTTTTCCGTTTGAGAGGAGGGAGTCCCTCACCTCTTCAGCCACACACCAGGAACGCTGGGTTGCTTTCAGACGCTCGGAGAGGCGGATACAGTCGTGGATTGCAGGCACTGATTTATCTGGTAAGTACCGCAAACATGCTTGAACAAGGGCCGTAGACATTTTATTTGATGGTTTAGATTATCATTGTCTGTGGTTGTTAGTTATTGGTATTAGAGTTTTTTGATGTTGTTACGAATCAAATACATTTTGAAGTAGTAATCCCCTCCGAACTGGGCATTCCTGGCCAATAATGCCCTGGCTGTAAGAGTTGAAGGGCCCAAGCAAAGCCCCCACCTCTATACACACTAACACTGCAGGGGCATCAGAGTGTCTTGTTGTCATGGCAACAGGGGGTGTCACGTGATGTAATTTGTTTAATAAATTATTTTTTAAGGTGTCCCGGTTTTTCATTTTCGAAATCTGGTCACCCTATTGATCAAGCAGAAAAAGTGAAGAAACAATTGTAGTTTTGCTAATGGACGTCATTTTGGCATATCATTCGCTTTGAGGATACCCATTAATATGAAGAAAAATAACATCGATTCCCAATGTAGCCCCCCTTCCCTGGGCCAATCGCAGATCGGGCCCCCCTCCTCTGTACTAGGGTCTGGCTACGTGTCTGAGTGTGGTGCATACCTGCTGGCAACAGGGGGGCCTGAGTCTCCCGCGATGGTATGGGGGATGACAGGATCAGGTTTCTGGGGTGAATGCCTCCGTCTTATCAGAGCAGGATGAAATTTCTCTTCAGAAGGACTTGGAGAGACTGGAAACGTGGGCAGGTAAATGGCAAATGAGGTTTAATACAGATAAATATAAGGTTATGCATTTGGGATGCAAGAATAAAAAGGCGACTTACAAATTAAATGGAGATATATTGGGGGAATCCTTGATGGAGAAGGATTTAGGGGTGCTTGTAGACAGCAGGCTTAGCAATAGTGCCCAATGTCATGCAGTAGCTGCAAAGGCAAACAAGATCTTATCTTGCATCAAACGGGCAATTGATGGAAGGGAAGTAGACATAATTATGCCCCTTTACAAAGCATTAGTAAGACCACACCTTGAATATGGAGTACAATTTTGGGCACCAATCCTAAGAAAAGACATTATGGAACTAGAGAGAGTGCAGAGAAGAGCCACCAAATTAATAAAGGGGATGGACATTCTAACTTATGAGGAGAGGCTAGCTATATTGGATTTATTTACATTAGAAAAGAGGCGTCTAAGGGGATATGATAACTATATACAAATATATTCAGGGACAATACAAGGAGCTTTCAAAAGAACTATTCATCCCACGGGCAGTACAAAGGACTCGGGGCCATCCCTTAAGGTTGGAGGAAAGGAAATTTCACCAGCAACAAAGGAAAGGGTTCTTTACAGTAAGGGCAGTTAAAATGTGGAACTCATTACCCATGGAGACTGTGATGGCAGATACAATAGATTTGTTCAAAAAAAGGTTGGACATCTTTTTAGATGGGACAGGTATACAGGGATATACCAAATAAGTATATATGGGAAGGATGTTGATCCAGGGATTAATCCGATTGCCAATTCTTGGAGTCAGGAAGGAATTAATTTTTCCCCTTAATGGGGTTTTTTGTTTGCCTTCCTCTGGATCAATAAGTAAGTATCTGTTGTCTGAATTTAGCATAGGTTGAACTTGATGGACGTACGTCTTTTTTCAACCTCATCTATTATGTAACTATGTATGTAATGGTGCAGCGCCTCCATCTCTGAGCCCCAGGAATACGGGTGGAATCCTTCCAGAGAGTCCCCCCCCCCCCCCCCGGGGATGAGAGATTCCAGTCTCACACTGTATATCTTTAAAAGCAGCCGCAGCTCTTTATTCACAGCAGCAGAATAGCAGCAACAAGACTATATATCAGGTACAGGGTGTCTTCCTCCACACAGGACTGCTCTCCCTCAGGATGGTCTCTGTGTCCCTGCCACCACCCCAGGTCAAGGGCACCCAGGGTGGGGCTAGCTCTTCCCTCGCCCCCTAAACAGGGTGAGAGGAATTGGTCCACCTCCCTAACTAAGGTTGCATCAGCTCTACTCAGAGGCTGATGGCTCCCCTTCTCCAACGGCCAATTGATATAGGCTCTCTCTGTCACCCTGGGCCAGCCAGGTGACAGACTCAGCAGACTCTAACTCTGGACTGAACTCTTAACTCTGACACACACTTCTACTAAATAGGAAGTGCACTGCTCTTTATGATATTGGCAGGCACTGCCCCTGTGTCTCTGCCTACCACACAGGGTCAGGTACCAATTTCAGGAATGTACCGTTATTAGCGTAAACACAACAGAGTTCCATGGATCTAGCATTAAGACTGTAAGCTCTGCAGGCCAGGGATTTCCTTTCCTATTGTCTGATTTTGTTTGTTGCACTTATTGTACTATAATTCTCTGTACTGTATTGCCTCTCTTATAAAGCGCTATATAAATAAATATTTACATACATAATATATCTTAATGCATCTTAAGACACCTTAGAGTTCCCTCTATAAGACACTTTATGGTCCACTCAAGTGAATAGTCTGTAAGTAGGGTGACCATTCGTCCCGGTTTTGCCGGGACAGTCCCGTTTTTTTCTGCCCTGTCCCGATTTTAGCTTCGTCCCGGTTATGTCCCGATTTTTGTCCCTGGTCCCGGTATTGCGGGGCAGCGGCGGTGAGGAGAATGCGGCGGCCGGTAAGTATTTTCTATGTGTGTGTGTGAATGCTGCCGGGGAGACTGAATGAAGGAGAATGCCGGGGGCGGGACTTAGAATGCCGGCCGGCCCGCAGGGGATTGGTTGCAGGCAGGTCAGAGGAAGCCGGGGGCGGGACTTCCGCTTTGTGCAGAGCACAAGTGTCTTCCCGCTCCCGGCTCCTCTGTTCGCGGTGAGTGTCCCCTTTCTGTCCCGGGTCCCAGCCAGGGGGGGTAATAGGAGGTGGTAGCGGGGGTGCGCCTACCTTTGTACCACCTTGTACCTTTGCCCCCCTGGCGCTCCCACCATTGCCCCCCCGGCGCTCCCACCATTGCCCCATCGGCACTCCCACCTTTGCCCCCCGGCGCTCCCACCTTTGCCCCATCGGCACTCCCACCTTTGCCCCCCGGCGCTCCCACCTTTGCCCCCCCCCCGGCGCTCACACCTTTGCCCCCCGGCGCTCCCACCTTTGCCCCTCCGGCGCTCACAGCTTTGTGTGTGTGTGTGTGTGTGTGTGTGTGTGTGTGTGTGTGTGTGTGTGTGTGTGTGTGTGTGTGTGTGTGTGAATCAGTGGGTGTGTGTATCTGTGTGTGTGTGTATGTGTATCAGTGTGTGTGTGTGTGTGTGTGTGTGTGTGTGTGTGTGTGTGTGTGTATGTGTATCAGTGTGTGTGTGTGTGTGTGTGTGTGTGTGTATGTGTATCTGTGTGTGTGTATTTGTGTGTATGTGTGTGTGTGTGTGTGTATGTGTATCTCTGTGTGTTTGTGTATCTGTGTGTGTGTGTGTGTGTGTATCTGTGTGTGTGTGTATCTGTGTGTGTGTGTGTGTGTCAGTGTGTGTGTGTGTGTGTGTATCAGTGTGTGTGTGTGTGTGTGTGTGTGTGTGCGCGTGTTTCAGTGTGTGTGTGTGTTTCAGTGTGTGTGTGTGTTTCAGTGTGTGTGTGTGTATCAGTGGGTCTGTGTGTGTGTGTGTATCAGTGGGTCTGTGTGTGTGTGAATCAGTGTGTGTGTGTGTGTGTGTGTGTGTGTGTGTGTGAATCAGTGGGTGTGTGTGTGTGTGTGTGTGTGAATCAGTGTGTGTGTGTGTGTGTGTGTGTGTGTGTGTGTGTGTGTGTGTGTGTGTGTGTGTGTGTGTGTGTGTGTGTGTATCTGTGTGTGTGTGTGTGTGTGTGTGTGTATCAGTGCGTGTGTATCTGTGTGTGTGTGTATTGTATTGTATTGTATGTCTTTATTTATATAGCGCCATTAGTGTACATAGCGCTTCACAGTAGTAATACATGTGGTAATCAAATAAATAACAGATAATATAAAAAACATATCATGGGAATAAGTGCTTTAGACATAAAAGTAACATTTCGGAAGAGGAGTCCCTGCCCCGAGGAGCTTACAGTCTAATTGGTAGGTAGGGAGAACGTACAGAGACAGTAGGAGGGAGTTCTGGTAAGTGCGTCTGCAGGGGGTCAAGCATTATGTATCGTGTTTAGAATATCCACAGTGCTATTCATATGCTTCTTTAAGCAAGTGTGTCTTAAGGTGGGTCTTAAAGGTGGATAGAGAGGGTGCTAGTCGGGTACTGAGGGGAAGGGCATTCCAGAGATGTGGGGCAGTCAGTGAAAAAGGTTTAAGGCGGGAGAGGGCTTTAGATACAAAGGGGGTAGAAAGAAGACATCCTTGAGAAGAACGCAAGAGTCTGGATGGTGCATACCGAGAAATTAGGGATGAGATGTAAGGAGGGGCAGAAGAATGTAAAGCTTTAAAAGTGAGGAGAAGAATGGAGTGTGAGATGCGGGATTTGATCGGAAGCCAGGAGAGGGATTTCATGAGGGGAGATGCTGAGACAGATCTAGGAAAGAGTAGAGTGATTCTGGCAACAGCATTTAGGATAGATTGTAGGGGAGACAGGTGAGAGGCAGGAAGGCCGGACAGCAGGAGGTTACAGTAATCAAGACGGGAGAGAATGAGGGCCTGAGTCAGAGTTTTAGCAGTCGAACAACAGAGGAAAGGGCGTATCTTAGTTATATTGCGGAGGAAAAAGCGACAAGTTTTAGAAATGTTTTGAATGTGAGGGGCGAATGTGAGAGAGGAGTCGAACGTGACCCCTAGGCAGCGTGCTTGGGCTACTGGGTGAATGATTGTAGTTCCAACAGTAATGTGGAAGGAGGTATTAGGGCCAGGTTTGGGAGGAAGTATGAGGAGCTCTGTTTTAGCCATGTTGAGTTTAAGGCGTCGGAGGGCCATCCAGGATGATATAGCAGAGAGACATTCAGAAACTTTGGTTTGTACAGCAGGTGTAAGGTCAGGTGTTGAAAAGTATATTTGTGTGTCGTCGGCATAGAGGTGATAATTAAACCCAAAAGATGTTATTAGGTCACCTAGAGAGAGTGTGTACAGAGAAAAGAGAAGAGGTCCCAGGACAGAGCCCTGGGGTACCCCCACAGAGAGATCAATAGAGGAGGAGGAGGTGTTAGCAGAAGAGACACTAAAAGTACGATGGGAGAGGTAGGATGAGATCCAGGATAGAGCTTTGTTCCGAATACCTAGAGTATGGAGAATGTGGAGGAGAAGAGGGTGGTCCACGGTGTCAAATGCTGCAGAGAGGTCGAGTAATATGAGCAGAGTGTAATGACCTCTGTCTTTGGCAGCATGGAGGTCGTCAGTTATTTTAGTGAGGGTTGTTTCCGTGGAGTGAGCAGTGCGGAAGCCAGATTGTAGAGGGTCTAGGAGAGAATAAGTGTTGAGAAAATGGAGCAAGCGAGAGAATACAAGACGTTCAAGTAGTTTAGAGGCAAAAGGCAGGAGGGAGACAGGTCGATAGTTAGAAAGACAGGTAGGGTCAAGCTTGCTGTTTTTGAGTAATGGTATGACTGTTGCATGTTTGAAGGAGGATGGAAAGGTTCCAGAGCAGAGGGAGGAGTTAAAAATGTGTGTAAGCGTAGGGATTATAGTAGGAGATAGAGGTTTTAGGAGATGGGAGGGAATGGGGTCAAGAGGGCAAGTGGTAGAGGGAGAAGAGGAGATCAACAGCGACACATCCTCCTCTGAGACAGTGGAAAAAGACTCAAGGAAGGCAGGAGGAGAGTTAGGAAGAGGTGTAGGATGGGGGGAAGAAACAGGGGATGTTCTGCCGTATGGATTCCACCTTTTCCTTAAAATAGTCTGCAAAGTCCTGAGCGGAGATGGAGGAAGGAGAGGCAGCTGAGGGTGGTTTGAGTAGAGTATCAAAGACAGAGAACAGTCGGCGTGGGTTAGACTTGTGCATGTTATTAGTGCAGAAAAGTAGGCTTGTTTAGCTTGCGAGAGGGCAGAGTTGAAACAGGATAGCATAAATTTGTAGTGAAGGAAGTCTGCGAGAGTGTGAGACTTCCTCCAGAGGCGTTCAGAGGAACGAGTGGAGGAACGCAGCATGCGCGTGTGGGAATTTAGCCAGGGTCTAGGGTTAGAAGGGCGAGGGCGGCAGAGAGAAAGCGGGGCATGTAGATCAAGAGATGAGGACAAGACAGAGTTGTACTTTCTGACCAGGTTGTCAGGGTCTGTAGCAGAGCTGAGAGAGGAGAGGGAGGAGTGTAAAGTGGACTCAAAGTCAGGTAAGTGAATAGAGCGCAGGTTTCTGCAGAACCGGGGGGTAGATGGAGGTGGAGAAGGGGAGAAGCGAGATAAAGAGAATGAGATGAGATGATGGTCAGAGAGAGGAAAAGGGGAAATGGAGAAATCAGAGAGAGATAAGTTTTTAGTGAAAACCAGGTCTAAGTAGTGGCCATCCTTGTGGGTGCTGGCTGCAGTCCACTGTTGAAGGCCAAAAGAAGAGGTAAGAGAAAGAAAGCGGGAAGCCCAAGAGAGAGAGGGGTCATCAATGTGGCAATTGAAGTCCCCAAGGAGAAGAACAGGGGAGTCTGAGGAGAGAAAGAAAGAGAGCCAGGATTCAAAGTGAGAGAGAAAGGCAGAAGGGGGATGAGTAGAGGTAGGTGGGCGATAGATGACCGCCACATGAACAGGGAGAGGAGAGAAGATCTGGACAGTGTGAGCCTCAAAGGAGGGAAAAGCAAGAGAGGGGGGAATAGGAAGGGTTCGGTAACGGCAGACAGAGGAGAGCAGGAGCCCCACGCCTCCACCCCTGCCATCAGGGCGCGGTGTGTGTGTGTGTATCAGTGTGTCTGTATCTGTGTGTGTGTGTGTGTGTATCAGTGTGGCTTTTTTGGCGATAAGCTGGTGATAAGTGGCTTATCGCTGCTTACTGCATGAGGGCCTTAGGGAGGATTTGTTCCTTTAAAGTACACCTAGTTTGGCATAGGATTTGGATGTCAGGGTATCAATGTGCAACCCAAATGTTAAATGGGAGTTGAATGATCAGATATTTCAAACAAGTAACAGGGGCTAGGATGGTTTTAGAGCTGGTTTTTATCTGAAGCTCTGTCATTGGTAGCTTTAGCAATTTAGCTCTGGTCCCAAATACCATTGTTACAGTCTTGTCAGTGTTTAAAATCAGTTTGTTTTGGGAAATCCAGTTTCAAGTCTCAAAAATCAGATTGAAGTACGTGTTCAAGGTCAGAGAGGCGAGGGCTGCGTGCATATAGGATAAGATCTAAGGCCTCTCACAATAACCCGTTAGGAATATTAATTCCTCATCTATCCGACATAAGTATAAAATATAGTCTACCAAGACCCCCAATACAGAGTTACCCACCTTATACGGGAGCAGCTGCCAGACGAGTATAGTAAATGTATCTTATTTCTTTTGCCACTGGAGGGCAGCGTGGAGTTGCAAGGAGTGGCGCCCGTAAGGACGACGTGCCAGTTAGGCGGAAGGAGAAGCGCACACACTTTTATGTGAAACGGATATATTTGGGGAGGGATTTAGGAGTCTGAGTAAGAAAATTAACCATTTAAATATGTACAGATTTAATCCCACTTTTGGAAATTAGGGATGTTGCCTAAAAGTTTGAGAATGCATAAAGTGCCACCCATGGGCTTTAATGAAGCAGCATTTGTGGGCTAAATGGAACAGCATTCTGTATAAAGGTATTTTGGACTCGATATAAATAATTGATGCCAAAAACGAATATTAAGTAAATTGAGAATGGAAAAATCTTCAACACAAACGTACAGAATGTGATATTCTGAGAGATCTTACAGATGTTATCAAATCCCACAATGAATATATAGAAAATGTCTGTATAGAACGAGTCAAACAAGAATATGCCAATAAAACGTTTAATTGGGAGATACAGGGGCCACAATTCAGGTCATTTAGCTGAAAGAAGAGAAGCCGGTCAGCCGGTAGAGCAGGTCAGCCGGTCAGCCAGTAGAGCAGGTCAGCAGGTCAGCCAGAAGAGCAGGTCAGCCGGTCAGCCGGTAGAGCAGGTCAGCCGGTCAGCTCTGAGATCAGCATTACTTATATCCCCTAAACGTTGTCCCCTGCATGTAATGCTGCAGAACAGCCTACACTGCATATACTGTACATGAGATACTTAACCCTTTCTTTTCGCTCGACTAATCTGAATGATTTGCTAATTGGTTTGTAATTAGAGAGATATTTGTAGCAGAATCCCATGTATGTTATTTTTACCTTTTTAGATACCGTTTTGTGTAATAAAATATATGAGATCAGAGGGGCTTCCTGTTTGCACTCGTGTTTTGGCAGAAGTGTATATGTGACCCTATAAATCTCCCTCACACCTGGGCTTGGCAGCGTGACACTAGTGCAGCGTCCTGGGGAAGAATCACTGAGCTGTTAGCAATAGATACAACGGATAGAAAAGACACTACACATAGGTTTGATTAAAGAGAGTATTTTATTGAAATAATGAATCTCTTTGCTGGGAGGGGCCTGCAGCACATTGCAGAGCGATATAGTAACACGCAGAGCAATGCATTGCAGGCCCCTCCGGCAGCAAAGGGGTGAAGACCAATGCAGGGTGTATAAAGATCTCACTGATAATTCATGCACAAAGTGCAGTTTGTTGCTGTGATCCAGAGGAAGGCGAAACATAACCCCTGCTGTGCAATGGGGGAAAAAAATTCCTTCCTGACCCCATTAAATGGCGATCGGATGGTCCCTGGATCACTGCGCAGTGAGATCAGATGGAGCAGCACAGATCAGCGTTGTTATACACAGGGGCACACTCAGTATATAGAGATGCGGGTGATGGGGCCCTTGTGCCCCTGTGTATAACTCACCTGCTCCCCCATCCCCCTGCATATCTATCCCATTCACCCCTTTTCCTCCCGCATACCTCGCAGGGCCGGCCGGCCATTAGGCGGTCGCCTAGCGCGCAGAGGTCCTAGGGGCGCATTAATAATCATTATTATTTTTTCCTCTTATTATTTTATTTATTTATCTTTTTTTTAAAATTATTATTCTTTTTTTTATCCAGTATTTTGGCGCCCTTTTATTTTTATTTTGCGTTGCGCTGGGGTGCGGTCGCACCCCCCTGCAGCCCCGATATCTACGCCACTGTTTATTTTATTATTTTATTTATCTTATTATTTTTTATACAACTGGGGCACAAATTTTAAGTTTTGCCTCGGGCGCATGAAACCCGTGCTCTGGCCCTGCTCCTTGTTCTCTCTCACCCTCTCACGCCCAATATCCCTATCTCCCTCTAGTACCTGCCCCTCCCTCAGCCTTCCTGATCTTATCTGCCTCTCCTGCGGTCAAACCAACTTCTCAGGGCCCCTAGAATACCCCTGTATCTACGCCCTGGCTCCTCTGCTACCTGCACCTGGCTTCTTCTCCGCCTAAAAAAGGTGAAGCAGCAGATCTGTCCGCACCTCTCGTATTCTCCTACCTGCTCCCGGGGTCTTCTCCTCCGCCTAAAAAAGGTGAAGCAGCAGATCCGGCCACACCTGTCGTATGCTCCTTGGTCATCGTACACCACGTCTGCGTCATCGGCCGCCTTGTAGCCCACCTCATTGTTCCACTTGACGCCCGCTTTGTCGTATGCCTCGTCGTCCGCCTCGTAGCCCGCCTCGTCGTCTGGTGGCACAAAGGGCACCACCTTCGTGTGTGTCCTGATCTGCAGGAGACATGAAGTGTTTGTAACCAGGGACAGTGATACTCTGTATCGCAAGAGCTCCTGTGCCACTTATACCCCATCCCCAATACCACGTTATACCGCCCTCCACAGGGCAAATACCCGTTATACCCACCTCCCCAGGCCCAGTACCCAGTTATACAACCTTCCCAAGGCCCAGTACCCTGTTATACGCCCCTCCCCAGGCCCAGTACTCGTTATACCCACCTCACCAGGCCCAGTACCCATTATATACCCCTCCCCAGAAGGTCATGTTTCTATTTATCAAAAATACATTGAGTTACCTCTGGTTTTCAGGCATGTCCTGGGGGAGTTATCACAGAGACACAGAAACGTCGCTGAGTTTGGGTTAGTAACTCCCTTAACTTCTCAGCAGTTGAATTCCCCATTAGGCGCTTAGCACGTTAAAAACAAGCGTTGCTATTTCTCTGCATGAAGTTGCAGGTAATTGGAAGAGTTACACAGTGACGGCTATTTCATCACTCACCTTCTTCCCCCGAAACGGTCTTTTCTGTCTTATTTCCGGCTTCACATCGGATATCCATATCCATTCTTGGCCTCTGATCTGTATGCAAGGCAATGCTTTAAGACAGGGTTGCACAACCTTTTCCCCCTGCTCCCCCCTCCACCTTCCCCACCTTGTCTCCGACGTTCTGATGTAACGACGTCATGTGATATCACGTTGCTATGGCAATGCCACATCATGTGACGCCACATTGCTGTCGCCAGAAGCCGCCGGAGACAAGGAAAGGGAACTTACAGAGGCCTTGCACGCGATCTCCGGCATTTAATTTAAATGCTGTGGGGAAGAGCGAGGGGCCTCTGTAAGCGCCGAGCCCCTCCTCCCAAGAAAATGTCGTGCCCCTTGATTTGCGCACCCCTGCTTTAAGAGATATTCTGGGACCCTCCAACTCCTCCATCGGACCCTTCCTCATATTGACTGACCTTGCAGTGCTCTGCACTGACTTGCACTGACCTGCTATGGTGCCTCTCAAAATACCATGCTAACTCATTCTGAACATACATGTGTCCTTTTTACATGTTACTCAGCTTGTATGGGCCACAGACAGCTTTCCCGGGGTCCAGGACTAGTTTCCACCGGGGACACTCACCCATGGGTCGGCAACTTTGCGAGAACCCACCCCCCCCAACCTGTTTTCTCTTGCACTGCCATAGACAACAACATTTCGGCCTGCTGGTCTTTCTCAGGTAAAGTGGCTAAACCCACTAAATCCAGCAAAGAAAGGCCAGCAGCCGAAACATTGTAGTCTGTGGCACAATAAATTATCTTTTTTTATTCAAATCCGTGTGCCCTTTCCCATCAATCATATTGTATCCATTGGACGAAATGCCGGTCTTCCCTGAGACTAAGGGGCACCGGTAAAAGTATCACTACTTATTGTTTTTTTTTGGTGTGCAGCAAATCCCCATCATTTTTGCGTTCTCTTGCTCTGCCCCAATCTGACACACCACCTTGCTCTCTCACCCCCCTCTTAGACTCCCCTGTCACCCTTTCCTTCCTCAAAGGATGTCCTTTAATCAGATCTTACCCAAATTGTCTCCATCTCCCTTGGAAATGTTCTGTCTTTAAGCTGTGCGGCTCCTCTTGATCCGAACTTTCTTAGCTGACCCCTTTAGGTTTCGGCTCCGAGGGTCTAAAAAATAAGCGACTCCGAAAAGATGTGAAATATGCGCACGGGTCCTAATGGGGCACTGAGGGGGAGACTTAAATACTAGTAAATATAATCTACTGTGCTAACAAATATAATCTATTAACTAAGAAATATAACTTATTAAACTAAGAAATATAATTTATTAAACTAACAAATATAACTTATTAAACTAAGAAATATAACTTATTAAACTAAGAAATATATTTTATTAAACTAAGAAATATAACTTATTAAACTAAGAAATATAACTTATTAAACTTAGAAATATAATCTATTAAACTAAATAAATATCTATTAAACTAAATAAATATCTATTCAACTAAATAAATATAATCTATTTAAAAACAATACAATAAAAAGCTGGAGAAATGATACGTCAACCAAGCAACAGATGTGATGCCAATAAGCGTTGAACTCCTTGCAGATCCACCGTCAGCTGGTTGTGGCAGAAAGTGGTGACATACAGTAGAACAGAGTGGTTGAGCTGTAACCACGGCAGTCAGGTCAGAAATCAACACAATATTTTTTGAAATTTAGAATGAGAATGTTCTGTATGTCACATTCTGGGCTCAGACTCTGAGCCCTGTCACATGTTAGCAGCTTGTGATAATAGAAAGTATCCATATACTGGTATGTGATAAGAAACATGAAGGTCATTTTATAATGGGTCCCATAACCTGCTTTATATGAAGTATCATTTTACACTAATTAGTAGAGATGTTACATTTTGAAAAATAGCACTTCTGGCGACATTGTTCATTTTCTCTACAAATGATAAATGAAAAAGTTGGATAAAACGTTATATGTGTGTGTGCGCGCGCAATATATATATATAGAGGTATCAGTACCGTGTTAGCCGAGCTTCAATAATCAAAAAATAAATAGATAATACCGTTCTGTGGCTAACGAAATGCTTTTATTTGTGCGAGCTTTCGAGATACACTGATCTCTTCTTCCGGCGATGTTACAATGAATGAAGCAAGCAAAAGGTATACTTAAAAACAGTGTCTCTTGGAATGTTATCTGTGCTGGTCCTTCCCCCGGTGTGGATGTGTTTTATGCCTAGAGACAGCTGTGTGTGCATAGATATAGCACAGTATGTTAAATTACGCTGCGGGGTCATGTGACGTCACCCTCGTCAAATGCCGCTGCAGGTCACATGACGCCGCATCAAGGTAAGGGGGGGGGGGCGCGAGCACCGGCAGGGGGGCGAGCTGCAAAAGTTTGTGCTCCCCTGGTATAACCAATAAATAATATAGCTGATATAGCAATTTGGTTGTGGCTAGAGAGAGATTATAATGGCAGTGAGAATTAGTGGTCAGAATTAATAACAGTGCAATTACTAAAAAGTAGCTGTAATAAAATAATAATAAACACTATGCCTAAACACAATAAAAGTCCAGAAACCTAGCTCTAATAGCTATGTTATAACTCAATCATAAAAGGATCCAATTCGGGCGTCCTCTGGAGCCCTGGCAGCTCTCTTCAGGGAAACAACCACCTCCTCGATAGATATCTAAACAAAAAAAAGAAGAGAAAGCGCCCGCTCCATGTGTAAATTCGGTTTAACAATTTCATTTCCTGGACAAGATAAAAATAGCAAACTCACAAACATCCGTTTGGTAAAAGCATTGTGTGAGACAGGCTCGGGCTCCGTGGTAATCCGGTGGTCACTCCGCAGCTCCAGACTTTGGACGATGACCGGGAAACTCGATAGGCTGCGCCCCTCGCAGTGTGGTCCTCCAGCAATCTGTGGTATGTTGTGGTTCCACTGTAAATCCGGTGTCTCATCTTGGTCGCGTACCAACTTCCTTTCCGGCGTCAGGACGTATAGTGTGGCAATAGCAACGAGAAGAAAGTACTGAGGTGGGGTTGGATCCTCCTCGGTTATTTCTTGTTTTATTAATAAATAATTTACTATATTTTAATCTCTGGTGCGCATTGTGTGCATTTTTCTTCTTGTCTGCACAGTGCTTCAGATGCTGCATCTGAAAAAATGCCGGTGGATCGGGATGTGAGGTAGGAAAGTGACGTCCGCGCCGGAACGTTATTGCCACGCCTCCAAATATTTATTGCCACGCCCCCAATCGCACCCGCTGCATACCCTGCAAAGCCATAAAAAAGCTCAGGCTTCAGCAAGTGTATTGCAGCGTGTGTGCCTTCCCTCCGTCTGAAATACTATAGACGCAGCCTTATCGACGCTTACTAAATAGGCCCGTGTCTCTCTCTCTCTCTCTGTGTCTCTCTCTCTCTCTCTGTGTCTCTGTCTCTCTCTGTGTGTCTCTGTCTCTCTCTGTGTGTCTCTCTGTGTCTCTGTCTCTCTCTCTGTGTCTCTGTCTCTCTCTGTGTGTCTCTGTTTCTCTCTGTGTGTCTCTGTCAAAAGAACATTTCAGTATTGCCAAAGCGTGAGTAAAAGGGGGTGTGGGACAATGATTACACGAATACTAGGGGGTACGGTATAATGGTTATACAGTACATTACTTTTGTCTCTCTCTCCCTATGTCCCTCTCTCTGTCTCTCTCTCATTCTCTGTCTCTCTCTCTCTGTGTCTCTCTCTCATTCTCTGTCTCTCTCTCATTCTCTGTCTCTCATTCTCTGTCTCTCATTCTCTGTCTCTCTCTCATTCTCTGTCTCTCTCTCTCATCCCTGTATGATAGGTATGTTCCAACTCTATTTTTTGCTCTTCTTTTCCGTTTGAGAGGAGGGAGTCCCTCACCTCTTCAGCCACACACCAGGAACGCTGGGTTGCTTTCAGACGCTCGGAGAGGCGGATACAGTCGTGGATTGCAGGCACTGATTTATCTGGTAAGTACCGCAAACATGCTTGAACAAGGGCCGTAGACATTTTATTTGATGGTTTAGATTATCATTGTCTGTGGTTGTTAGTTATTGGTATTAGAGTTTTTTGATGTTGTTACGAATCAAATACATTTTGAAGTAGTAATCCCCTCCGAACTGGGCATTCCTGGCCAATAATGCCCTGGCTGTAAGAGTTGAAGGGCCCAAGCAAAGCCCCCACCTCTATACACACTAACACTGCAGGGGCATCAGAGTGTCTTGTTGTCATGGCAACAGGGGGTGTCACGTGATGTAATTTGTTTAATAAATTATTTTTTAAGGTGTCCCGGTTTTTCATTTTCGAAATCTGGTCACCCTATTGATCAAGCAGAAAAAGTGAAGAAACAATTGTAGTTTTGCTAATGGACGTCATTTTGGCATATCATTCGCTTTGAGGATACCCATTAATATGAAGAAAAATAACATCGATTCCCAATGTAGCCCCCCTTCCCTGGGCCAATCGCAGATCGGGCCCCCCTCCTCTGTACTAGGGTCTGGCTACGTGTCTGAGTGTGGTGCATACCTGCTGGCAACAGGGGGGCCTGAGTCTCCCGCGATGGTATGGGGGATGACAGGATCAGGTTTCTGGGGTGAATGCCTCCGTCTTATCAGAGCAGGATGAAATTTCTCTTCAGAAGGACTTGGAGAGACTGGAAACGTGGGCAGGTAAATGGCAAATGAGGTTTAATACAGATAAATATAAGGTTATGCATTTGGGATGCAAGAATAAAAAGGCGACTTACAAATTAAATGGAGATATATTGGGGGAATCCTTGATGGAGAAGGATTTAGGGGTGCTTGTAGACAGCAGGCTTAGCAATAGTGCCCAATGTCATGCAGTAGCTGCAAAGGCAAACAAGATCTTATCTTGCATCAAACGGGCAATTGATGGAAGGGAAGTAGACATAATTATGCCCCTTTACAAAGCATTAGTAAGACCACACCTTGAATATGGAGTACAATTTTGGGCACCAATCCTAAGAAAAGACATTATGGAACTAGAGAGAGTGCAGAGAAGAGCCACCAAATTAATAAAGGGGATGGACATTCTAACTTATGAGGAGAGGCTAGCTATATTGGATTTATTTACATTAGAAAAGAGGCGTCTAAGGGGATATGATAACTATATACAAATATATTCAGGGACAATACAAGGAGCTTTCAAAAGAACTATTCATCCCACGGGCAGTACAAAGGACTCGGGGCCATCCCTTAAGGTTGGAGGAAAGGAAATTTCACCAGCAACAAAGGAAAGGGTTCTTTACAGTAAGGGCAGTTAAAATGTGGAACTCATTACCCATGGAGACTGTGATGGCAGATACAATAGATTTGTTCAAAAAAAGGTTGGACATCTTTTTAGATGGGACAGGTATACAGGGATATACCAAATAAGTATATATGGGAAGGATGTTGATCCAGGGATTAATCCGATTGCCAATTCTTGGAGTCAGGAAGGAATTAATTTTTCCCCTTAATGGGGTTTTTTGTTTGCCTTCCTCTGGATCAATAAGTAAGTATCTGTTGTCTGAATTTAGCATAGGTTGAACTTGATGGACGTACGTCTTTTTTCAACCTCATCTATTATGTAACTATGTATGTAATGGTGCAGCGCCTCCATCTCTGAGCCCCAGGAATACGGGTGGAATCCTTCCAGAGAGTCCCCCCCCCCCCCCCCGGGGATGAGAGATTCCAGTCTCACACTGTATATCTTTAAAAGCAGCCGCAGCTCTTTATTCACAGCAGCAGAATAGCAGCAACAAGACTATATATCAGGTACAGGGTGTCTTCCTCCACACAGGACTGCTCTCCCTCAGGATGGTCTCTGTGTCCCTGCCACCACCCCAGGTCAAGGGCACCCAGGGTGGGGCTAGCTCTTCCCTCGCCCCCTAAACAGGGTGAGAGGAATTGGTCCACCTCCCTAACTAAGGTTGCATCAGCTCTACTCAGAGGCTGATGGCTCCCCTTCTCCAACGGCCAATTGATATAGGCTCTCTCTGTCACCCTGGGCCAGCCAGGTGACAGACTCAGCAGACTCTAACTCTGGACTGAACTCTTAACTCTGACACACACTTCTACTAAATAGGAAGTGCACTGCTCTTTATGATATTGGCAGGCACTGCCCCTGTGTCTCTGCCTACCACACAGGGTCAGGTACCAATTTCAGGAATGTCCCGTTATTAGCGTAAACACAACAGAGTTCCATGGATCTAGCATTAAGACTGTAAGCTCTGCAGGCCAGGGATTTCCTTTCCTATTGTCTGATTTTGTTTGTTGCACTTATTGTACTATAATTCTCTGTACTGTATTGCCTCTCTTATAAAGCGCTATATAAATAAATATTTACATACATAATATATCTTAATGCATCTTAAGACACCTTAGAGTTCCCTCTATAAGACACTTTATGGTCCACTCAAGTGAATAGTCTGTAAGTAGGGTGACCATTCGTCCCGGTTTTGCCGGGACAGTCCCGTTTTTTTCTGCCCTGTCCCGATTTTAGCTCCGTCCCGGTTATGTCCCGATTTTTGTCCCTGGTCCCGGTATTGCGGGGCAGCGGCGGTGAGGAGAATGCGGCGGCCGGTAAGTATTTTCTATGTGTGTGTGTGAATGCTGCCGGGGAGACTGAATGAAGGAGAATGCCGGGGGCGGGACTTAGAATGCCGGCCGGCCCGCAGGGGATTGGTTGCAGGCAGGTCAGAGGAAGCCGGGGGCGGGACTTCCGCTTTGTGCAGAGCACAAGTGTCTTCCCGCTCCCGGCTCCTCTGTTCGCGGTGAGTGTCCCCTTTCTGTCCCGGGTCCCAGCCAGGGGGGGTAATAGGAGGTGGTAGCGGGGGTGCGCCTACCTTTGTACCACCTTGTACCTTTGCCCCCCTGGCGCTCCCACCATTGCCCCCCCGGCGCTCCCACCATTGCCCCATCGGCACTCCCACCTTTGCCCCCCGGCGCTCCCACCTTTGCCCCATCGGCACTCCCACCTTTGCCCCCCAGCGCTCCCACCTTTGCCCCCCCCCCCGGCGCTCACAGCTTTGCCCCCCGGCGCTCCCACCTTTGCCCCTCCGGCGCTCACAGCTTTGTGTGTGTGTGTGTGTGTGTGTGTGTGTGTGTGTATGTGTATCAGTGTGTGTGTGTGTGTGTGTGTGTGTGTGTGTGTGTATGTGTATCAGTGTGTGTGTGTGTGTGTGTGTATCAGTGTGTGTGTGTGTGTGTGTGTGTGTGTATGTGTATCTGTGTGTGTGTGTATTTGTGTGTATGTGTGTGTGTGTGTGTGTATGTGTATCTCTGTGTGTTTGTGTATCTGTGTGTGTGTGTGTGTATCTGTGTGTGTGTGTGTATCTGTGTGTGTGTGTGTGTGTGTGTGTATCTGTGTGTGTGTGTGTGTGTGTGTGTGTGTGTGTGTGTGTGTGTGTGTGTGTGTGTGTTTCAGTGTGTGTGTGTGTTTCAGTGTGTGTGTGTGTTTCAGTGTGTGTTTCAGTGTGTGTGTGTGTGTGTGTGTATCAGTGGGTCTGTGTGTGTGTGTGTATCAGTGGGTCTGTGTGTGTGTGAATCAGTGGGTGTGGGTGTGTGTGTGTGTGAATCAGTGTGTGTGTGTGTGTGTGTGAATCAGTGTGTGTGTGTGTGTGTGTGTGTGTGTGTGTGTGTGTGTGTGTGTGTGTGTGTGTATGTGTATCAGTGTGTGTGTGTGTGTGTGTGTGTGTGTGTGTATGTGTATCAGTGTGTGTGTGTGTGTGTGTGTGTGTGTGTGTGTGTGTATGTGTATCTGTGTGTGTGTGTATTTGTGTGTATGTGTGTGTGTGTGTGTATGTGTATCTCTGTGTGTTTGTGTATCTGTGTGTGTGTGTGTGTATCTGTGTGTGTGTGTGTGTGTGTGTGTGTGTGTGTGTGTGTGTGTGTGTGTGTGCGTGTTTCAGTGTGTGTGTGTGTTTCAGTGTGTGTGTGTGTGTGTGTGTATCAGTGGGTCTGTGTGTGTGTGAATCAGTGGGTGTGTGTGTGTGTGTGTGAATCAGTGTGTGTGTGAATCAGTGTGTGTGTGTGTGTGAATCAGTGTGTGTGTGTGTGTGTGTGTGTGTGTGTGTGTGTGTGTGTGTGTGTGTATTAGTGGGTGGGTGTGTGTGTGTGTGTGTGTGTGTATCAGTGTGTCTGTATCTGTGTGTGTGTGTATTGTATTGTATTGTATGTCTTTATTTATATAGCGCCATTAGTGTACATAGCGCTTCACAGTAGTAATACATGTGGTAATCAAATAAATAACAGATAATATAAATAACAGATCATGGGAATAAGTGCTTTAGACATAAAAGTAACATTTCGGAAGAGGAGTCCCTGCCCCGAGGAGCTTACAGTCTAATTGGTAGGTAGGGAGAACGTACAGAGACAGTAGGAGGGAGTACTGGTAAGTGCGTCTGCAGGGGGTCAAGCATTATGTATCGTGTTTAGAATATCCACAGTGCTATTCATATGCTTCTTTAAGCAAGTGTGTCTTAAGGTGGGTCTTAAAGGTGGATAGAGAGGGTGCTAGTCGGGTACTGAGGGGAAGGGCATTCCAGAGATGTGGGGCAGTCAGTGAAAAAGGTTTAAGGCGGGAGAGGGCTTTAGATACAAAGGGGGTAGAAAGAAGACATCCTTGAGAAGAACGCAAGAGTCTGGATGGTGCATACCGAGAAATTAGGGATGAGATGTAAGGAGGGGCAGAAGAATGTAAAGCTTTAAAAGTGAGGAGAAGAATGGAGTGTGAGATGCGGGATTTGATCGGAAGCCAGGAGAGGGATTTCATGAGGGGAGATGCTGAGACAGATCTAGGAAAGAGTAGAGTGATTCTGGCAGCAGCATTTAGGATAGATTGTAGGGGAGACAGGTGAGAGGCAGGAAGGCCGGACAGCAGGAGGTTACAGTAATCAAGACAGGAGAGAATGAGGGCCTGAGTCAGAGTTTTAGCAGTCGAACAACAGAGGAAAGGGCGTATCTTAGTTATATTGCGGAGGAAAAAGCGACAAGTTTTAGAAATGTTTTGAATGTGAGGGGCGAATGTGAGAGAGGAGTCGAACGTGACCCCTAGGCAGCGTGCTTGGGCTACTGGGTGAATGATTGTAGTTCCAACAGTAATGTGGAAGGAGGTATTAGGGCCAGGTTTGGGAGGAAGTATGAGGAGCTCTGTTTTAGCCATGTTGAGTTTAAGGCGTCGGAGGGCCATCCAGGATGATATAGCAGAGAGACATTCAGAAACTTTGGTTTGTACAGCAGGTGTAAGGTCAGGTGTTGAAAAGTATATTTGTGTGTCGTCGGCATAGAGGTGATAATTAAACCCAAAAGATGTTATTAGGTCACCTAGAGAGAGTGTGTACAGAGAAAAGAGAAGAGGTCCCAGGACAGAGCCCTGGGGTACCCCCACAGAGAGATCAATAGAGGAGGAGGAGGTGTTAGCAGAAGAGACACTAAAAGTACGATGGGAGAGGTAGGATGAGATCCAGGATAGAGCTTTGTTCCGAATACCTAGAGTATGGAGAATGTGGAGGAGAAGAGGGTGGTCCACGGTGTCAAATGCTGCAGAGAGGTCGAGTAATATGAGCAGAGTGTAATGACCTCTGTCTTTGGCAGCATGGAGCTCGTCAGTTATTTTAGTGAGGGTTGTTTCCGTGGAGTGAGCAGTGCGGAAGCCAGATTGTAGAGGGTCTAGGAGAGAATAAGTGTTGAGAAAATGGAGCAAGCGAGAGAATACAAGACGTTCAAGTAGTTTAGAGGCAAAAGGCAGGAGGGAGACAGGTCGATAGTTAGAAAGACAGGTAGGGTCAAGCTTGCTGTTTTTGAGTAATGGTATGACTGTTGCATGTTTGAAGGAGGATGGAAAGGTTCCAGAGCAGAGGGAGGAGTTAAAAATGTGTGTAAGCGTAGGGATTATAGTAGGAGCTAGAGGTTTTAGGAGATGGGAGGGAATGGGGTCAAGAGGGCAAGTGGTAGAGGGAGAAGAGGAGATCAACAGCGACACATCCTCCTCTGAGACAGTGGAAAAAGACTCAAGGAAGGCAGGAGGAGAGTTAGGAAGAGGTGTAGGATGGGGGGAAGAAACAGGGGATGTTCTGCCGTATGGATTCCACCTTTTCCTTAAAATAGTCTGCAAAGTCCTGAGCGGAGATGGAGGAAGGAGAGGCAGCTGAGGGTGGTTTGAGTAGAGTATCAAAGACAGAGAACAGTCGGCGTGGGTTAGACTTGTGCATGTTATTAGTGCAGAAAAGTAGGCTTGTTTAGCTTGCGAGAGGGCAGAGTTGAAACAGGATAGCATAAATTTGTAGTGAAGGAAGTCTGCGAGAGTGTGAGACTTCCTCCAGAGGCGTTCAGAGGAACGAGTGGAGGAACGCAGCATGCGCGTGTGGGAATTTAGCCAGGGTCTAGGGTTAGAAGGGCGAGGGCGGCAGAGAGAAAGCGGGGCATGTAGATCAAGAGATGAGGACAAGACAGAGTTGTACTTTCTGACCAGGTTGTCAGGGTCTGTAGCAGAGCTGAGAGAGGAGAGGGAGGAGTGTAAAGTGGACTCAAAGTCAGGTAAGTGAATAGAGCGCAGGTTTCTGCAGAACCGGGGGGTAGATGGAGGTGGAGAAGGGGAGAAGCGAGATAAAGAGAATGAGATGAGATGATGGTCAGAGAGAGGAAAAGGGGAAATGGAGAAATCAGAGAGAGATAAGTTTTTAGTGAAAACCAGGTCTAAGTAGTGGCCATCCTTGTGGGTGCTGGCTGCAGTCCACTGTTGAAGGCCAAAAGAAGAGGTAAGAGAAAGAAAGCGGGAAGCCCAAGAGAGAGAGGGGTCATCAATGTGGCAATTGAAGTCCCCAAGGAGAAGAACAGGGGAGTCTGAGGAGAGAAAGAAAGAGAGCCAGGATTCAAAGTGAGAGAGAAAGGCAGAAGGGGGATGAGTAGAGGTAGGTGGGCGATAGATGACCGCCACATGAACAGGGAGAGGAGAGAAGATCTGGACAGTGTGAGCCTCAAAGGAGGGAAAAGCAAGAGAGGGGGGAATAGGAAGGGTTCGGTAACGGCAGACAGAGGAGAGCAGGAGCCCCACGCCTCCACCCCTGCCATCAGGGCGCGGTGTGTGTGTGTGTGTGTATCAGTGTGTCTGTATCTGTGTGTGTGTGTGTGTGTATCAGTGTGGCTTTTTTGGCGATAAGCTGGTGATAAGTGGCTTATCGCTGCTTACTGCATGAGGGCCTTAGGGAGGATTTGTTCCTTTAAAGTACACCTAGTTTGGCATAGGATTTGGATGTCAGGGTATCAATGTGCAAACAAAAGAAATTAGTGCGCAGCTAATACCTAGTAATTTACAAAAAGTGACCTGTGCACCGTGATTTAGGAAACAATATTGTTAACCTTGTGTGAGGGTGACACTTGACGTGGGTCTGCAGCCTCTCTTGGGGGTGGCTCGACACCCCAGGAACTATACAAAAAACAGAAAGACAAGGCGCACAACGCACATAGTGTAATAGAGTATAAAACGTGACTTTATGGTTAAAAATAAATAAATCTGCGTACATCAAGGTAATAGTTACAAGCAGTTGGTTGTTAGGTTTACCACACCATGTGATGACCGGAGGTAGCACCCTTGGTAAGTACCAGCAGGGGGTGTAACAGCAAGCGTCTCGTCTGCTTCTTACTTTACAGTTGCGGGGATCACAGCAGGGGATGTGTCAGCAAACGTCTCATCTGTTGTGGGCTCCAATGTTGTGTGAATGTCCTACAGTAGGAGTCCCAGAGCACACGGCTCCAAGCGGCGTGTTGCTTCTTGCGGGGCGCCCGGCGATGACGTCACAAATCGCCCAACAGCTTCCGGCAACCTTCTCCTGGAACGCACAGCGTGCGTGTCAAGTTCCCAACCGATCGGAGTGTACAGCGCACATGCGTCAAGTAAATAAGCTTACTGACAGTGTCCAGAGACGCTACAAAATACTTTGGGGAAACGAGCAAAGACACCCTTCTTTCCAACGCGTTTCGTAACACTAGGTTACTTCTTCAGGGAGTGTATGCATAATGATGGAGGTTGTGCATATATATACCAAACTTCCTCCAATCAAAGCTGCGGTGTCTAATTGCTGTATCATTGATTACATGTGTAGCTAATTGCTTGTGATTACAAACACAAATTGCTGTGTCTCACAAAGCTTAAAAATACAATCATTTCAATATAAAATATATAACATTGCATATCTAGGTCAAATAACACAAAAATTATACATATAACATATAAAATCGGCGCATGAAGAATGAATCTTCTGAAAGAGAAGAGCCAAAGTTAGAGGCACAGAATTACAATCATTCAAGATTCAGGGACAAATGAGAGCAATGGTAATAGATATGCTATGGATACGCATAGGATATCGTCGATATAGCGACGCCAGATGATTACTTGTTTACTAAAGGGATTGTTATTCCAAATCTTCTGTTCCTCCCACTGACCCATATACAGGTTTGCGAAACTAGGTGCAAATCTCGTGCCCATTGCAGTTCCGCAAACCTGTAGAAAAAACTCTGTTAGGAATAGTATATAGGCCGCACAAAAAGATGCCTAAAAACTAGGATTCAGGAACACATTAGGAACATAAAAGTAGGCTATGAGAAACATAGTCTCTCCCGTCATTTTGCACTACACCATAACAAAGACCCTTCTACTCTAAAATTTAAAGGTATCAAAGTAGTTCCCAATGAAAGAAGGGGAGGTGATAGGTTAAAAAATCTCTCACAACAAGAGACTTTTTGGATATATCAAATGAACTCATTGAGCCCTAAGGGGTTAAATGAGGACATTGATATATGGTCTTTATATTAGACCACAGTCTCTATCTATTACCATTGCTCTCATTTGTCCCTGAATCTTGAATGATTGTAATTCTGTGCCTCTAACTTTGGCTCTTCTCTTTCAGAAGATTCATTCTTCATGCGCCGATTTTATATGTTATATGTATAATTTTTGTGTTATTTGACCTAGATATGCAATGTTATATATTTTATATTGAAATGATTGTATTTTTAAGCTTTGTGAGACACAGCATTTTGTGTTTGTAATCACAAGCAATTAGCTACACATGTAATCAATGATACAGCAATTAGACACCGCAGCTTTGATTGGAGGAAGTTTGGTATATATATGCACAACCTCCATCATTATGCATACACTCCCTGAAGAAGTAACCTAGTGTTACGAAACGCGTTGGAAAGAAGGGTGTCTTTGCTCGTTTCCCCAAAGTATTTTGTAGCGTCTCTGGACACTGTCAGTAAGCTTATTTACTTGACGCATGTGCGCTGTACACTCCGATCGGTTGGGAACTTGACACGCACGCTGTGCGTTCCAGGAGAAGGTTGCCGGAAGCTGTTGGGCGATTTGTGACGTCATCGCCGGGCGCCCCGCAAGAAGCAACACGCCGCTTGGAGCCGTGTGCTCTGGGACTCCTACTGTAGGACATTCACACAACATTGGAGCCCACAACAGATGAGACGTTTGCTGACACATCCCCTGCTGTGATCCCCGCAACTGTAAAGTAAGAAGCAGACGAGACGCTTGCTGTTACACCCCCTGCTGGTACTTACCAAGGGTGCTACCTCCGGTCATCACATGGTGTGGTAAACCTAACAACCAACTGCTTGTAACTATTACCTTGATGTACGCAGAATTATTTATTTTTAACCATAAAGTCACGTTTTATACTCTATTACACTATGTGCGTTGTGCGCCTTGTCTTTCTGTTTTTTATCAATGTGCAACCCAATTGTTAAATGGGAGTTGAATGATCAGATATTTCAAACAAGTAACAGGGGCTAGGATGGTTTTAGAGCTGGTTTTTATCTGAAGCTCTGTCATTGGTAGCTTTAGCAATTAAGCTCTGGTCCCAAATACCATTGTTACAGTCTTGTCAGTGTTTAAAATCAGTTTGTTTTGGGAAATCCAGTTTCAAGTCTCAAAAATCAGATTGAAGTATGTGTTCAAGGTCAGAGAGGCGAGGGCTGCGTGCATATAGGATAAGATCTAAGGCCTCTCACAATAACCCGTTAGGAATATTAATTCCTCATCTATCCGACATAAGTATAAAATATAGTCTACCAAGACCCCTAATACAGAGTTACCCACCTTATACGGGAGCAGCTGCCAGACGAGTATAGTAAATGTATCTTATTTCTTTTGCCACTGGAGGGCAGCGTGGAGTTGCAAGGAGTGGCGCCCGTAAGGACGACGTGCCAGTTAGGCGGAAGGAGAAGCGCACACACTTTTATGTGAAACGGATATATTTGGGGAGGGATTTAGGAGTCTGAGTAAGAAAATTAACCATTTAAATATGTACAGATTTAATCCCACTTTTGGAAATTAGGGATGTTGCCTAAAAGTTTGAGAATGCATAAAGTGCCACCCATGGGTTTTAATGAAGCAGCATTTGTGGGCTAAATGGAACAGCATTCTGTATAAAGGTATTTTGGACTCGATATAAATAATTGATGCCAAAAACTAATATTAAGTAAATTGAGAATGGAAAAATCTTCAACACAAACGTACAGAATGTGATATTCTGAGAGATCTTACAGATGTTATCAAATCCCACAATGAATATATAGAAAATGTCTGTATAGAACGAGTCAAACAAGAATATGCCAATAAAACGTTTAATTGGGAGATACAGGGGCCACAATTCAGGTCATTTAGCTGAAAGAAGAGAAGCCGGTCAGCCGGTAGAGCAGGTCAGCCGGTCAGCCAGTAGAGCAGGTCAGCAGGTCAGCCAGAAGAGCAGGTCAGCCGGTCAGCTCTGAGATCAGCATTACTTATATCCCCTAAACGTTGTCCCCTGCATGTAATGCTGCAGAACAGCCTACACTGCATATACTGTACATGAGATACTTAACCCTTTCTTTTCGCTTGACTCTAATCTGAATGATTTGCTAATTGGTTTGTAATTAGAGAGATATTTGTAGCAGAATCCCATGTATGTTATTTTTACCTTTTTAGATACCGTTTTGTGTAATAAAAGATATGAGTTCAGAGGGGCTTCCTGTTTGCACTCGTGTTTTGGCAGAAGTGTATATGTGACCCTATAAATCTCCCTCACACCCGGGCTTGGCAGCGTGACACTAGTGCAGCGTCCTGGGGAAGAATCACTGAGCTGTTAGCAATAGATACAACGGGTAGAAAAGACACTACACATAGGTTTGATTAAAGAGAGTATTTTATTTAAATAATTAATCTCTTTGCTGGGAGGGGCCTGCAGCACATTGCAGAGCGATATAATAACACGCAGAGCAATGCACTGCAGGCCCCTCCGGCAGCAAAGGGGTGAAGACCAATGCAGGGTGTATAAAGATCTCACTGATAATTCATGCACAAAGGGCAGTTTGTTGCTGGGATCCAGAGGAAGGCGAAACATAACCCCTGCTGTGCAATGGGGGAAAAAATTCCTTCCTGACCCCATTAAATGGCGATCGGATGGTCCCTGGATCACTGCGCAGTGAGATCAGATGGAGCAGCACAGATCAGAGTTGTTATACACAGGGGCACACTCAGTATATAGAGATGCGGGTGATGGGGCCCTTGTGCCCCTGTGTATAACTCACCTGCTCCCCCATCCCCCTGCATATCTATCCCATTCACCCCTTTTCCTCCCGCATACCTCGCAGGGCCGACCGTCCATTAGGCGGTCGCCTAGCGCGCAGAGCTCCTAGGGGCGCATTAATAATCATTATTATTTTTTCCTCTTATTATTTCATTTATTTATATTTTTTTTTAAATTATTATTCTTTTTTTTATCCAGTATTTTGGCGCCCTTTTATTTTTATTTTGCGTCGCGCTGGGGTGCGGTCGCACCCCCTGCAGCCCCGATAGCTACGCCACTGTTTATTTTATTATTTTATTTATCTTATTATTTTTTATACAACTGGGGCACAAATTTTAAGTTTCGCCTCGGGCACATGAAACCCGTGCTCCGGCCCTGCTCCTTGTTCTCTCACCCTCTCACGCCCAATATCCCTATCTCCCTCTAGTACCTGCCCCTCCCTCAGCCTTCCTGATCTTATCTGCCTCTCCTGTGGTCAAACCAACTTCTCAGGGCCCCTAGAATACTCCTGTATCTACGCCCTGGCTCCTCTGCTACCTGCACCTGGCTTCTTCTCCGCCTAAAAAAGGTGAAGCAGCAGATCTGTCCGCACCTCTCGTATTCTCCTACCTGCTCCCGGGGTCTTCTCCTCCGCCTAAAAAAGGTGAAGCAGCAGATCCGGCCACACCTGTCGTATGCTCCTTGGTCATCGTACACCACGTCTGCGTCATCGGCCGCCTTGTAGCCCACCTCATTGTTCCACTCTCGTACACTACCGACACGCTTTATTGCGCATCAATTTCCCGGCTTGCTAGTGGCCGCCCCTCGGCATGACGCGCGGTCACGCGTCTTCTGGAGCCTGCGCCCCCTGCACGCGCGTCCAGGGCTCCCCGAGGGATCGCGGGACGGCGGCAGGGATTCCGGGGGACCCGGCGGACCCGGCAGCGGGAGGGAGAGCGCCCCGATCGGAGGGCGCTCTTCCGCTGCTTCGGCGCGCGCCCGGGCTACTGCTGCGGCCAAGAACGGGCAAATGCTCGAATAAACTTGGCCGCAGCAGTATTCTCCTACCTGCTCCCGGGGTCTTCTCCGCCTAAAAAAGGTGAAGCAGCAGATCCGGCCACACCTGTCGTATGCTCCTTGGTCATCGTACACCACGTCTGCGTCATCGGCCGCCTTGTAGCCCACCTCATTGTTCCACTTGACGCCCGCTTTGTCGTATGCCTCGTCGTCCGCCTCGTAGCCCGCCTCGTCGTCTGGTGGCACAAAGGGCACCACCTTCGTGCGTGTCCTGATCTGCAGGAGACATGAAGTGTTTGTAACCAGGGACAGTGATACTCTGTATCGCAAGAGCTCCTGTGCCACTTATACCCCATCCCCAATACCACGTTATACCGCCCTCCACAGGGCAAATACCCGTTATACCCACCTCCCCAGGCCCAGTACCCAGTTATACAACCCTCCCAAGGCCCAGTACCCTGTTATACGCCCCTCCCCAGGCCCAGTACTCGTTATACCCACCTCACCAGGCCCAGTACCCGTTATACCCACCTCACCAGGCCCAGTACCCATTATATACCCCACCCCAGAAGGTCATGTTTCTATTTATCAAAAATACATTGAGTTACCTCTGGTTTTCAAGCATGTCCTGGGGGAGTTATCACAGAGACACAGAAACGTCGCTGAGTTTGGGTTAGTAACTCCCTTAACCTCTCAGCAGTTGAATTCCCCATTAGGCGCTTAGCACGTTAAAAACAAGCGTTGCTATTTCTCTGCATGAAGTTGCAGGTAATTGGAAGAGTTACACAGTGACGGCTATTTCATCACTCACCTTCTTCCCCCGAAACGGTCTTTTCTGTCTTATTTCCGGCTTCACATCGGATATCCATATCCATTCTTGGCCTCTGATCTGTATGCAGGACAATGCTTTAAGACAGGGTTGCACAACCTTTCCCCCTGCTCCCCCCTCCACCTTCCCCACCTTGTCTCCGACGTTCTGATGTAACGACGTCATGTGATATCACGTTGCTATGGCAATGCCACATCATGTGACGCCACGTTGCTGTCGCCAGAAGCCGCCGGAGACAAGGAAAGGGAACTTACAGAGGCCTTGCGCGCGATCTCCGGCATTTAATTTAAATGCTGTGGGTAAGAGCGAGGGGCCTCTGTAAGCGCCGAGCCCCTCCTCCCAAGAAAATGTCGTGCCCCTCGATTTGCGCACCCCTGCTTTAAGAGATATTCTGGGACCCTCCAACTCCTCCATCGGACCCTTCCTCATATTGACTGACCTTGCAGTGCTCTGCACTGACTTGCACTGACCTGCTATGGTGCCTCTCAAAATACCATGCTAACTCATTCTGAACATACATGTGTCCTTTCTACATGTTACTCAGCTTGTATGGGCCACAGACAGCTTTCCCGGGGTCCAGGACTAGTTTCCACCGGAGATACTCACCCATGGGTCGGCGACTTTGCGAGAACCCACCCCCCCCAACCTGTTTTCTCTTGCACTGCCATAGACAACAACATTTTGGCCTGCTGGTCTTTCTCAGGTAAAGTGGCTAAACCCACTAAATCCAGCAAAGAAAGGCCAGCAGCCGAAACATTGTAGTCTGTGGCACAATAAATTATCTTTTTTTATTCAAATCCGTGTGCCCTTTCCCATCAATCATATTGTATCCATTGGACGAAATGCCGGTCTTCCCTGAGACTAAGGGGCACCGGTAAAAGTATCACTACTTATTGTTTTTTTTTGGTGTGCAGCAAATCCCCATCATTTTTGCGTTCTCTTGCTCTGCCCCAATCTGACACACCACCTTGCTCTCTCACCCCCCTCTTAGACTCCCCCGTCACCCTTTCCTTCCTCAAAGGATGTCCTTTAATCAGATCTTACCCAAATTGTCTCCATCTCCCTTGGAAATGTTCTTTCTTTAAGCTGTGCGGCTCCTCTTGATCCGAACTTTCTTAGCTGACCCCTTTAGGTTTCGGCTCCGAGGGTCTAAAAAATAAGCAACTCCGAAAAGATGTGAAATATGCGCACGGGTCCTAATGGGGCACTGAGGGGTAGACTTAAATACTAGTAAATATAATCTACTGTGCTAACAAATATAATCTATTAACTAACAAATATAACTTATTAAACTAAGAAATATAATTTATTAAACTAACAAATATAACTTATTAAACTAAGAAATATAACTTATTAAACTAAGAAATATAATTTATTAAACTAAGAAATATAACTTATTAAACTAAGAAATATAATTTATTAAACTAAGAAATATAACTTATTAAACTAAGAAATATAACTTATTAAACTTAGAAATATAATCTATTAAACTAAATAAATATCTATTAAACTAAATAAATATCTATTCAACTAAATAAATATAATCTATTTAAAAACAATACAATAAAAAGCTGGAGAAATGATACGTCAACCAAGCCACAGATGTGATGCCAATGAGCGTTGAACTCCTTGCAGATCCACTGTCAGCTGGTTGTGGCAGAAAGTGGTGACATACAGTAGAACAGAGTGGTTGAGCTGTAACCACGGCAGTCAGGTCAGAAATCAACACAATATTTTTTGAAATTTAGAATGAGAATGTTCTGTATGTCACATTCTGGGCTCAGACTCTGAGCCCTGTCACATGTTAGCAGCTTGTGATAATAGAAAGTATCCATATACTGGGATGTGATAAGAAACATGAAGGTCATTTTATAATGGGTCCCATAACCTGCTTTATATGAAGTATCATTTTACACTAATTAGTAGAGATGTTACATTTTGAAAAATAGCACTTCTGGCGGCATTGTTCATTTTCTCTACAAATGATAAATCAAAAAGTTGGATAAAACGTTATATGTGTGTGTGCGCGCGCAATATATATATAGAGGTATCAGTACCGTGTTAGCCGAGCTTCAATAATCAAAAAATAAATAGATGATACCGTTCTGTGGCTAACGAAATGCTTTTATTTGTGCGAGCTTTCGAGATACACTGATATCTTCTTCCGGCGATGTTACAATGAATGAAGCAAGCAAAAGGTATACTTAAAAAATGTGTCTCTTGGAATGTTATCTGTGCTGGTCCTTCCCCCGGTGTGGATGTGTTTTATGCCTAGAGGTGTCAAAAGGTTCCTTAAAGCAAGTGATGAAAGAGTGTGTATGTGTATCAGTGTGAATGAAAATGAATGGAGAGCCCACAGTATATACAGTGCTTTACAAAAGGTGTGTGTGGAGTGGGAGTGGATATAAATGGTGTGGGTGGGTGTGGAAATGTGACAGTTTGTAGCACAACTAAAAGTGTGTGGATACTTTGTGGTCCCTATTGATGTATAGGGATGTAAAAACAGTATTTGTATGTGTAAGAGACAGCTGTGTGTGCATACATATAGCACAGTATGTTAAATTACGCCGCATCAAGGTAAGGGGGGGGGGGGCGCGAGCACCAGCAGAGGGAAGGCAGGGGGGCGAGCTGCAAAAGTTTGTGCTCCCCTGGTATAACCAATAAATAATATAGCTGATATAGCAATTTGGTTGTGGCTAGAGAGAGATTATAATGGCAGTGAGAATTAGTGGTCAGAATTAATAACAGTGCAATTACTAAAAAGTAGCTGTAATGAAATAATAATAAACACTATGCCTAAACACAATAAAAGTCCAGAAACCTAGCTCTAATAGCTATGTTATAACTCAATCATAAAAGGATCCAATTCGGGTGTCCTCTGGAGCCCTGGCAGCTCTCTTCAGGGAAACAACCACCTCCTCGATAGATATCTAAACAAAAAAAAGAAGAGAAAGCGCCCGCTCCATGTGTAAATTCGGTTTAACAATTTCATTTCCTGGACAAGATAAAAATAGCAAACTCACAAACATCCGTTTGGTAAAAGCATTGTGTGAGACAGGCTCGGGCTCTGTGGTAATCCAGAAGTCACTCCGCAGCTCCAGACTTTGGACGATGACCGGGAAACTCGATAGGCTGCGCCCCTCGCAGTGTGGTCCTCCAGCAATCTGTGGTATGTTGTGGTTCCACTGTAAATCCGGTGTCTCGTCTTGGTCGCGTACCAACTTCCCTTCCGGCGTCAGGACGTATAGTGTGGCAATAGCAACGAGAAGAAAGTACTGAGGTGGGGTTGGATCCCCCTCGGTTATTTCTTGTTTTATTAATAAATAATTTACTATATTTTAATCTCTGGTGCGCATTGTGTGCATTTTTCTTCTTGTCTGCACAGTGCTTCAGATGCTGCATCTGAAAAAATACCGGTGGATCGGGATGTGAGGTAGGGAAGTGACGTCCGCGCCGGAACGTTATTGCCACGCCTCCAAATATTCATTGCCACGCCCCCAAATCGCGCCCGCTGCATACCCTGCAAAGCCATAAAAAAGCTCAGGCTTCAGCAAGTGTATTGCAGCGTGTGTGCCTTCCCTCCGTCTGAAATACTATAGACGCAGCCTTATCGACGCTTACTTAATAGGCCCCTGTGTCTCTCTCTCTCTCTGTGTCTCTCTCTCATTCTCTGTCTCTCTCTCATTCTCTGTCTCTCTCTCATTCTCTGTCTCTCTCTCATTCTCTGTCTCTCTCTCTCATCCCTGTATGATAGGTATGTTCCAACTCTATTTTTTGCTCTTCTTTTCCGTTTGAGAGGAGGGAGTCCCTCACCTCTTCAGCCACACACCAGGAACGCTGGATTGCTTTCAGACGCTCGGAGAGGCGGATACAGTCGTGGATTGCAGGCACTGATTTATCTGGTAAGTACCGCAAACATGCTTGAACAAGGGCCGTAGACATTTTATTTGATGGTTTAGATTATCATTGTCTGTGGTTGTTAGTTATTGGTATTAGAGTTTTTTGATGTTGTTACGAATCAAATACATTTTGAAGTAGTAATCCCCTCCGAACTGGGCATTCCTGGCCAATAATGCCCCGGCTGTAAGAGTTGAAGGGCCCAAGCAAAGCCCCCACCTCTATACACACTAACACTGCAGGGGCATCAGAGTGTCTTGTTGTTATGGCAACGGGGGGCGTCACGTGATGTCATTTGTTTAAAAAATTATTTTTTAAGGTGTCCCGGTTTTTAATTTTTTAAATCTGGTCACCCTATCCTCATGGAGTATTTAAGTGAAGTGGATTTATCGCAGCACCTGAAAGAGAAGAGACTACTTAAGATCAGCAGCGCAACGCAAGTGAAAAGGGGGGAGAAGGGAATATAGAGAAAGGAGGGTTAGAGGGGGGTGAGAGAAATTAGAGAGGGGGTTTGGGGAGGGGATATGATAAATATGCATAATATATATATGCATGCGAGTGACGTCATCTGGATGCGACGTGACCAGCGGGTCTGCGATCAGGACAACAGCTAGCGTGATGGCGACGTCTGAGCCCTGAAAGTACACTGTGGAGTCCCCAGATTGGGATCCAGCACGGAGGGAGAGACAAAGTTTCTATCAGCGCTGTTTGTTGGCCACCCTGTCGTGAGTAGGATTCCCATTTTTACATCACCGGGTGGGATCTCCACAGTTCATGTTCCTCATGTCTATTTAGACAATTGTTTTATCTTTTATAGGTTTTTATTGTTAGTATTAAATAGCACCAGTTTTTTCAGTCAGTCTGTGTTATGTGAGTGTGTGTTTGTAAGTTGTTGTGGTCCTTTTTAGTTTGATTGTGTATACCAGTGTTGCACTATGATTTTTTTCTTTGTTTATTTCCACGTTATGAGACATAAATCAAGAATCATCTGATATTGATTGGGCACTAAGGACTGATCTGATATTTGATCTGTGATCCCCTTAGGTGGTGAATGGTAAATCTAGGCGCCAGTTATTTTGTGTTTTCTATGTGTTTATGTTGACCTGTATCGGTCATAGTTTCTAGGTAGCCTAGACCTTTAATATAGAGGCTTGTTTGTGTAATCACTTTAGTATTTATTTTTACTATATTGTTTTAAGCATTAGCGCTGTAAGCACTTATTTTCTTTATATTATCTAAGAGTTTGGGTTTTTATAGAATGCAAGTTAAAACCAAAGTATTACTTACCATAAAAAAATAATTAAAAAAAAGTATATTATGTTTAAGATGCTCAAGTTAACTCGATGTTTTTATATAGTAGTCACAGGATAAGGACATTTTCTTCAGGATGTAAGACGTACGACGTAAATGGCACATGCTGGAAATGTAGTGACAAGATCGTGCGATGTACAGACAAATGATCTCAGGTACCACAGTGCACCCCGAGCATATACACTATTAGACTCTGCATACCACAATTACCCCATAAGCAGAGTCAACGGCCAAAGATGTACATGGGCTTCAACCCAAGATAAAACCCTTCTTTTTTCTCTTTATTATTTTCATTTTTACCCGTCCACCCATTCCCACTGTTCTAAACCCAGTGAGCGAGGCGACACTAACTTTTTCACTCGCCAAGCTGCGGGAGACCAACAAGACTAACGAGATAAAAACACGAGCCTTATGTAGCCAGGTCCCCCCTGCCTGTCAGCACCCCCCTCACCTTGCTGGCGATCGCGGGTGCCGCCGAGTCCAATGGCGGCCCCGCCAGCTGATCGCAAGGGTGAGGGCGGTCAGGCTCCTGCTCGGGAGTTGCCGGGGACACGTGCGGCCGGTTACCAAGACCGCGATCGCGTTGCAGGGCTCCCGGCGCTCCCGAAGCCGGGTGGCGAGGGCGCCGCCATCTTCTTGTGGTTCGCGCATGCGCAGAGTAGACCTAGGTGCGGTGGCCAGCAGGAGAGCTCGCGCATGCGCAGGGATGAGCCCGCGAAATCCTAGCCTACCAGGGAAGGCTCTAGGCAGGGACTACGAGTCCCATGAGCCTCTGCGCACCCCACGTGATGCCAGGGAGCCAATAGGGCTTAGGATCTCCCTAGAGGGGGAGAATAAATACATTTCGCGCGCGGCAGAACGTCAGTTGGAGCTGGGAGCTAGGAGGGAGCAGGAAGGGTGTAGGGAGCAAGTAAAGCTCCTGCACCAGGTAGGTCCCCCATATCCCAGGTAGGCCCCAACTCACCACCAGGCTAGTGGGTAATTGATAAGGGATGGCCCTAGGTTAGGGACACTGCCCTTAGGTTCGTGAGGTGCCTTATTGTCCGGTCACAGCGGTCAGTGCTGTGAGGGCGGACAAGAGGGCATAGTGTCAGGTTGCAGTGCGTTGCAGCCAGGATTAGGAAAGGTTAGGTAGGAGTGAGTCAGAGGGGACCCGGGTGGGTACGGGAGAGGTAGTGGGGGTGCAGGGGGTCAGGGACCCACCTGCATAGGATAGGCGACCCCATAAGCCCCCAGGAGTTTTCCCCAAAAGCCATTCAAGGTTGCTGTGCTGTAGGGACGGCCTATAGTACAGCGAGTGTCACCGTAGTTCGTAAGAGTCAGTTAGGGACTCAGCGGACGCTGCACATCCGTGCAGCGAGTTGGGCGGAGGTTTTCATTGCGGCTGCAGCAATCATCCGAGTGGGATCGTCCTGGAGGTGGTTCCGGTGTTCTTCGGTCGTCGGATCCTTTGCAAAGCCAGTTGCAGATCCGAGCATGGGAGTGCTCGGCAGGTACTTTAGATCTACAAGTGCACCAACGGGCCCATTAGTTTCCTTAGTGACTGCGCAGTCACCCATATCCTCTCTCTGCAAGAGTGCGGGACATTGGGTGGGGAATTATTGGACACGGGGTAGGATCACCCGGTGTTGGGGGAAGCGTCCGGTGAGACGCCTTGGTTAGTGTCTCCTCTAGAGAGGGACACCTGTTATTCTGTTGATGGTATATGTGTCGTATGTTCTCAAGTAAAAGGTATTGGTTATCATACACACGGTGTGCGAGTATTTGTATGTGTCCTGCGAGGAACAATTCCTGCTCTGCTGGGAACCATCGCAGGTGGAGTCGCTGCACCGAGTACAGGGTTACTCTTAGTATAATTGCACCGCACCAAGTACAGGATTACTCTTAATATAATTGCCCCAGGTTCCCCGTAGCGGAAGCTCAGCCCTCCTGTGAGCTTAACAGGTAAAGCACCACACCTGGTTACACTGTATGTTCTCCGCACCCACACTATAACTGCGATTGGGTGGGGGAATACCCGTTACATCTGGAGGCGCTGCTGAGATAAGACCTGGGGTGCCCTGTTCCATTTTTTTTTTTGTCAAATTGTCCCACCATGTTTGTGAAGTCCGGACGCAAGGGCTTTGAGGCAAGATTTTAGCCCCCGCCGTGTGGTGGCCGTAGGAGGCCTTCCCGCAAATATATCAGATGTGGAGGTCTGTAATCATACTGTATGCGTAAAATCCCCGGGTGGCCGGAGTGCCACGGCGTAATTGAATGAGTAACCATTATATTGGTATACCCTTAGACACTTGTTTGCTACAATCATAACAAATTTAATACATAGCTGTAGTATTTCAAGGGATAAATGATTTTGGGACACCTATTCCACAAGCATAAAACCTTACATGAAACCCATTTGTATTTATCTGGGCCCAAAAGAGATTTGGGCATCAAACTGGCTGCTAAACTGAGAATGGGTGCCAATATTTACTCATTTGAATAAGTAGCTGCAGTGTTTCCATGGGTTAATCGCTTTGAGTCACCTATTTCACAGTGGTTATGCACAAAGGGAGATCCCCTATGTAACCCCTATCTTGCCTGCCCCCCAAAAAAAGAGTATGGGCATCAATAACAGTTGTTAAATTGGACACAGGTGCCTATTTTTTTTTTTTTTTTTTTTTTAAACAATTTGAATAAGTGATTGTATTTTTCCAAGGGTTAAATGACTTTGTACCACCTACTGTACAGTGGCTATCGAAAGAAGGGGATCCCTTACATAAAACCTGTATTTAGCCGGGCCCAAAAAGGGTATTGGCATCAAAACATGTGCCGAACTGGTCACGTGTATCCGAGTTTCATACAGTAGCTCTAACTACACGTATATTAATATAACTGGTAAGCAATGCACATTTAATACAGAACAGATATGAATGATACTTTTAGTAAGCAAAGAGAGTACGAAGTACTGTAAAAATAATCATTTCTTGAAAGCCTTTTAAACACGTAGGTGAACCATCAATTGATGCAGTATTATGCTTTGACTTTACAGACATCTTATAAATTAAAACAGCAAAATACATAAGTTCCTTTTAAAGTTTTCATAAATTCAAATAATTACACATAGGTACCCTGTGTTGATATAAACTGGGGAAAAAACATAACTGCCTGACCCAGTACATTTGTGGATATACAGTAGAATGTAAAATACTGTACATGGGCAAAAGTGACTTGCTCTTGGAAACCTGCAGATAATTACAGCCATCTGTTCTGATGGCCAAATCATTTTGGAGCCAGGCAAAATTGATGGTGGGCTTTAAATAGAGGACCAATTTCTACACTATAAAGAACCCTTGTGAAATATGTAGGCAAAAGTCATTTCATCCTTGAAATACTACAGCTGCTTCTTGAAATTATTTAAAATTGGCATCTCAGACTAGTTTGCCACCTGTTTTGGTCCCCAAACCTTTTTTGGCTAAATACAAGCTTTATGCAAAGGCTCCAACTCTGTCAATATCTACTGTGATATAGGTGGCCCAAAAGCTTTTATCCCTTCAAATACTGAAACTACGTTATTCAAATTGTACCTGTTTTGATGCACAAATATTGTTTGGGATGGGTTAGTGCAACTAGGTGTGACACAGGAATTCATCTTCTGTTGATAAACACAGTGGGATGTGACCCACATTCATTTAACCTTTAAAATACTGCAACTACTTATTCAAATGGATAAATATTGTTACCCGTACCCAGGGTGGCACCTGTTTTGATGCCCAAATTCCTTTTGGGGCAGACGATATGCAAATGGGTGTTATGTAAGGGACTGGGAAATAGGTGGCTCAAAGTCATTTTAGTTTGCACTGTAACTAGGCATTAAAGTCATAACCTTTTCATTCTCCCATATCTTATGATGTCATATAACACCAAAGATGTATTTATATATGGAAACAACATAATTATTGTTGAACGCCATTTAAAAATAAGCCTGTGTTTGCCGTACCTGCTATTAGTGCATTCACCTTTTCTGTATACTCTGAGGTAGATAAATACTAAAGATGCATCATTTGCATGTTACTTCCCAGAATCCCTGGCTGCAGTGGAAGCACTGTAGGCTAAAAGATAATGGTGAAAATCAGGGTTGCAGACCTGTCTAAGGCTGCGGTCCCAGTGACTGCCACAGCGCACGCCACGGTGTGCACTGTGCGCACAAGCACCGGCCCCCCAGTCACTCAGGGCCGAGTACATGCGTCGGCGCACATTCAGCAGCCGTGCTGTACTGCAGGATTCCACACACTCAAAAAAATTGTGTGTGGAACTTGCGACGGAGCCGTGGCCACGCCCCCGCTGGCGGTTCAGCAAATGAGGGCGAACCAGCTGCGTGAGGTCATAGCCACGCCCCCGCAAAAACCCGACCACGCCTCCTCCCGTCGCATCCTCTCCCTCTCTCCTGAAGACCGCAGATCGCGGTTAGTGCTGTGCACGCGCCGCCACCCCGCCGGGCGCGCGTGTCACAGTGTTGACTGGGACCGCAGCCTGAGACATGTGAATCTGCTCACAAATTATATTTTTATTAACTGCATTACCAAACTTTTGCCATGTATGATGAAAGAGATCTGTAAATAACATTATTTTTATATATTTATTTGCATACATCTACAATCACCTCCACAGGCAGAGACCATCTAAATTACTATATGCACCAGAAAATAATCTTAATATATAAATTCGAAAGGTTAGTGCTAGATGCGGTGAATCTGATTGGTCCGTGGCCACCCGACTCTCATTGGCCAAGAGGTACGCCCCACTGTGACACACACATAGACACTATGTCCGCCCTCCCATAGTCAGCCTCCCACATGACTTTCATTGGCCAAAAGGTACAGTGACATCACTGACACACACCTACTTCACTCTCATACACTTGCACTGACACCATACACCCAGAGAACCCCTGCGGAGTCCTTGTTAAGTTTACATCTCACACTCTCACCCCTGTCTACACACACACACACACACACACACACACACACACACACACACACACACACACACACACACACACACACACACACACACACACAGTCACCCCTATGTACAGAGGCGACCAACTTTATTCTAACTCGGCTAGTTCCGCAAATTTCAGAATATCCCGGTGATGTTCGGTTTTGTATCGTTTTCGCCGGAGTGTATTGCGTTATTTTCCCGGCTGTGATTTAAGCATTTTATTCCCGCTGGCTGCAATACTGCAATGCCGTGTAAAAACACATGGGGGCGTTTGCGAGCTGTTGTCTTTGAAGCCGTCCCCTATAACCCCTAACATACAGTACATCAATGAAAACCTGTCACATGGTACTAGAGCCAATCAGAGTAGGGATGGAGTTCCCACGCTCTGATTGGCTCTAGTACCATGTGACAGGTTTTCATTGACGTCACATCCTTTCTCCCCCAAGCCTCTGTCACATGGTATACTAGAGCCAATCAGAGTAGGTATGGAGTTCCCACGCTCTGATTGGCTACCGTACCATGTGACAGGTTTTCATTGACGTCACATCCTTTCTCCCCCAAGCCTCTGTCACATGGTATACTAGAGCCAATCAGAGTAGGTATGGAGTTCCCACGCTCTGATTGGCTACCGTACTGGGTGCTGAGCTCAAGGACTGACTCCAGAAAGGAGAATAACAGCAGCACTTCCAACAAAGAGGGACAAGTGCCTATCTGGGTGCCCCCTTCACATAACCCCCCTGCACCTCACATCGCCCCCTGCACCTCACATCACCCCCCCCTTGCAAATCAACCCCCCTTCCCTTGCACATCACCCCCCCCCTTGAACATCAACCCCCCCTTGCACATCAACCCCCCCTTCCCTTGCACATCAACCCCCCCTTCCCTTGCACATCAACCCCCCCTTCCCTTGCACAACACCCTCCCCCTTGCACATCAACCACCCCCCTTGCACATCAACGCCTCCTTCCCTTGCACAACACCCTCCCCCTTGCACATCAACCACCCCCCTTGCACATCAACGCCTCCTTCCCTTGCACATCACCCCCCTTCCCTTGTACATCAACCCCCCCTCCCTTCCTTGCACATATCCCCCTGCACATAACATCACCTCCTCGCCTCCGATCACGGCGGGACTGGCCGCGCTCGCAAGCAGTGGGCACCGGAAAAGTGCCGCACTTGAGAGCGGGCTCGGCTCCCCCGGGGAGGAAGGGGAGAGCGGGCTTGGCTCGCGGGGGGAGGGAGAGCGGGCTCGGCTCGCGGGGGGAAGAGGGAGAGCGGGCTCGGCTCGCGGGGGCAGATAGAGCGGGCTCGGCTCGCGGGGGCAGGGAGAGCGGGCTCGGCTCGCGGGGGGAAGACCGAGAGCGGGCTCGGCTCGCGGGGGCAGATAGAGCGGGCTCGGCTCGCGGGGGCAGGGAGAGGGGGCTCAGGAGGAGGAAAGCAGCCGCCGCCGTGGGCCGCTTGATGTGCAGGCCTGCCCTATATCCATACCTCTCCAATCCCCGCCACTGCTCAGTGTTCAATGGGGGAGGTTGACGTCGGCGGAGTGACGTGGACGTCGGCGGCATGACATTGACGTCGGTGACAGATTAGCCCTGCCTGCCGACACGCCCACAACCCGCCTCCCAAGCGCGCTTGCTATCTCCTCTGCCAGGACAGCAAAAAGCTCCTGGTAGAGCGAGCGGCAGCAAGCAACAGCGAACAGCAGCACAAAAGTGCTTACTATGTCCCAGGCCTCATACATCCAGTAGCGCAAGCACGCTGCCTAGGGTCACACTCGACTCCTCTCTCACATTCTCCTCTCACATTCAAAACGTATCTAAAACCTGTCGCTTTTTCCTCCACAATATTACAAAGATACGCCCTTTCCTCTGTTGCTCAACTGCTAAAACTCTGACACAGGCCCTTATTTTTCAATCCGGCCAGGGATCTTACCTGATCCGCAGTCCCTCAATGTACTATACTGGAGGGGAGGTGTTCTCTACCTGTCTTCCGATGTCTCCCGTGTGAAACTTGAGAGTCAGATCTGGAAGAAAGCAGTGTAGGTTATTTCGGTGTATGTATATGACAGTTAAGATAAGATAAAACAGAGAGAGAGTGGGTGAGGGTGACAGGGAGAGAGAGGGGGTGAGAGAGAGAGGGGGGGAGAGAGAGAGAGATGGGGAGAGAGAGAGAGGGGGGAGAGAGAGAGGGGGGGGGGGAGAGAGAGAGAGGGGAGAGGGAAGGGGAAGAGACAGAGGGGGGAAGAGAGAGAGGGGGGGAGAGGGGGAGAGAGAGAGAGAGGGGAGAGAGAGAGAGGGGGGAGAGAGGGGAGAGGGAAGGGGAATAGACAGAGGGGGGAAGAGAGAGAGAGGGGGGGGAGAGAGAGGGAGGGGGGGAGAGAGGGAGGTGGGGGAGAGAGGTGGGGGAGAGAGAGAGGTGGGGGAGAGAGAGAGGTGGGGGAGAGAGAGAGGTGGGGGAGAGAGAGAGGTGGGGAGAGATAGGTGGGGGAGAGAGAGGTGGGGAGAGAGAGAGAGGTGGGGAGAGAGAGAGGTGGGGGAGAGAGAGAGGTGGGGGGAGAGAGAGAGGGGAGAGAGAGGGGAGAGAGAGAGGTGGGGGAGAGAGAGAGGGGAGAGACGGGGGAGAGAGAGAGGGGAGAGAGAGACGGGGAGAGAGAGACAGGAAGGAGAGGGTGGAGAGAGAGGGGGGGAGAGAGAGGGGGTTGAGAGAGGGGGGGAAAGAGGGGGAGAGAGAGAGAGTGGGGGGAGGGAGAGAGGGGGGAGAGAAGGGGGGGAGAGAGAGTGGGGGAGAGAGAGAGAGTGGGGGAGAGAAAGAGAGAGAGAGAGAGTGGGGGAAAGAGAGAGTATGGGAGTGAGAGGGAGGGGGGGAGAGAGAGGTGGGGGAGAGAGAGAGGTGGGGGAGAGACAGAGGTGGGGGAGAGAGAGAGGTGGGGGAGAGAGAGAGGTGGGGGAGAGAGAGAGGTAAGGGAGAGAGAGAGGTGGGGGGAGAGAGAGAGGTGGGGGGAGAGAGAGAGGGGAGAGAGAGAGGGGAGAGAGAGAGAGGGGAGAGAGAGAGGTGGGGGGAGAGAGAGGGGGAGAGACGGGGTGAGAGAGAGAGAGAGGGGAGAGGGAAGGGGAAGAGACAGGGGGGAGAGAGAGAGGGAGGGGGAGAGAGAGGTGGGGGAAGAGAGAGGTGGGGGGAGAGAGAGGGGAGAGAGAGAGGGGAGAGAGAGAGGTGGGGGGAGAGAGGGGGGAGAGACAGGGGGGGAGAGAGACGGGAGAGAGAGACAGGGGGGAGAGGGGGGGAAAGAGGGGGAGAGAGAGAGTGGGGGAGGGAGAGAGGGGGGAGAAAAGGGGGGAGAGAGAGAGGGGGGAGAGAGAGTGGGGGAGAGAAAGAGAGAGAGAGAGTGGGGGAAAGAGAGAGTATGGGAGAGAGAGAGAGATAGAGTGGGGGAGAGAGAGTGAGTGGGAGGAGAGAGAGTGGGGGGGAGAGAGAGTGTGGGGGAGAGAGTGGCTGTGTGGCTGTGTGTGTATCAGTTGCTGTGTGTATCATATCAGTGGCTGTGTGTGTGTGTGTGTGTGTGTGTGTGTGTGTGTGTGTGTGTGTGTGTGTGTATTGTGGCTGTGTGTGTGTGTATCAGTGGCTGTGTGTGCCTGTGTGTGTATCAGCCACTGATACACACACACACACACAGCCACTGATACACACACACACAGCCACTGATACACACACAGCCACTGATACACACACACAGACACTGATACACACACACACAGACACTGATACACACACACACAGCCACTGATACACACACAGTCACTGACACACACACACAGCCACTGACACACACACACAGCCACCGATACCCACACAGCCACCGATACCCACACAGCCACCGTTACCCACACAGCCACCGATACACACACACAGCCACCGATACACACACAGCCACCGATACACACACAGCCACTGCACAGCAAAGGAATAGCCCGCGATCGCAAGTGTAGCCAGGTCCCCTATCAGGGCTCAGAGCCCCTTCGGGTACTGGATGGGAGAGAGAGAGAGAGAGTGGGGGAGAGAAAGAGAGAGAGAGAGAGAGAGAGAGAGAGTGGGGGAAAGAGAGAGTATGGGAGTGAGAGGGAGGGGGGGAGAGAGAGGTGGGGGGGAGAGAGGTGGGGGAGAGAGAGAGGTGGGGGAGAGAGAGAGGTGGGGAGAGAGAGAGGTGGGGGAGAGAGAGAGGTGGGGGAGAGAGAGAGGTGGGGAGAGAGAGAGGTGGGGGAGAGAGAGAGGTGGGGGAGAGAGAGAGGTGGGGGAGAGAGAGAGAGGGGAGAGAGAGAGGGGAGAGAGAGAGGGGAGAGAGAGAGGGGAGAGAGAGAGGTGGGGGGAGAGAGAGAGGGGGAGAGACAGGGGGGGAGAGAGAGAGAGAGGGGAGAGGGAAGGGGAAGAGACAGGGGGGAAGAGAGAGAGAGAGGGGGGGAGAGAGAGGGAGGGGAGAGAGAGAGAGATGGGGGAGAGAGGTGGGGGGAGAGAGAGAGGGGAGAGAGAGAGGGGGAGAGACAGGGGGAGAGAGAGAGAGGGGGGAGAGAGACGGGGAGAGAGAGACAGGGGGGAGAGGGTGGAGAGAGAGAGGGGGTGGAGAGAGGGGGGGGAAAGAGGGGGAGAGAGGGGGGGGAAAGAGGGGGAGAGAGAGAGAGTGGGGGAGGGAGAGAGGGGGGAGAGAAGGGGGGAGAGAGAGAGAGTGGGGGAGAGAAAGAGAGAGAGAGAGTGGGGGAAAGAGAGAGTATGGGAGAGAGAGAGAGATAGAGTGGGGGAGAGAGAGTGAGTGGGAGGAGAGAGAGTGGGGGGGAGAGAAAGAGAGAGAGAGAGTGGGGGAAAGAGAGAGTATGGGAGAGAGAGAGAGAGTGAGTGGGAGGAGAGAGAGTGGGGGGGAGAGAAAGAGATAGAGTGGGGGAGAGAGAGTGTGGGGGAGAGAGTGGCTGTGTGGCTGTGTGTGTATCAGTTGCTGTGTGTATCATATCAGTGGCTGTGTGTGTGTGTATTGTGGCTGTGTGTGTGTGTATCAGTGGCTGTGTGTGCCTGTGTGTGTATCAGCCACTGATACACACACACACAGCCACTGATACACACACACACAGCCACTGATACACACACAGCCACTGATACACACACAGCCACTGATACACACACACAGACACTGATACACACACACAGCCACTGACACACACACACAGCCACTGACACAAACACACAGCCACCGATACCCACACAGCCACCGTTACACACACAGCCACCGATACACACACACAGCCACCGATACACACACAGCCACCGATACACACACACACACACACAGCCACTGATACACACACAGCCACTGGTACACACACATACAGCCACCGATACATACACACACAGCCACTGATACACACACACAGCCACCGATACACACACATACAGCCACCGATACATACACACACAGCCACTGATACACACACACAGCCACCGATACACACACACACACTCCCCCCAATACAAAAACACACTCTCCCCAATACACACACAAAGTGGAGTACAGTCAGAGTCAGCGACGGATGTGAGTGTACAAGAAAAAACAAAAAATAATAATGCGCCAAATGGGATGTTACTACGAATATGGGCAATAAGCAAGATTGACAATAAAATATATATAAAAATAAAAAACAAAAAACATGTGACATGAACCAGTCCGGTGCGTATAGGGTATTGCTGAAAAGAATATATATATGAGTGAGACAAACACAACCCAATGAATGGTGCAGCTTCTTTAAAACAGGGAACCCCCAGTCCCTGATATATACGTGGCAACAAAGAAGAAAAAAGTTAGAAGCGCAGTCAGTACGGGGTTGTGGTCAAACTCTATATCTTTATTAATATATCTTGTCCCAGGGATAAACCTCTAGGACAACAACAACATGAGAATTAATACATTGATAATAATAGTAAAAACTGTGCAGATGAAGCTGTTTGTGCAATTGCACTTGATGGGTCTCCAAGGGGTTAAAAACGGGAGTAGCCCGATAGTAAGTCTCAGTCCTGCAATCTGTGCACTGCCCGGGCAGGTTTAGGTAAAATAGGGGGTACCCCAGGGTTGAGACAATGCTCAAAATGCTCACCCTTGATCCACTTTGGTCCGTTGGTGTCCAGTAGTGTTCTTTGGTCCCGAAATCTGCTCCGTAGCAAGCTGCTCAGATGCGCTGGTGCGCACGATAGCAGACAGCCCTCCGGGTGTCCGGGTCTGATGTCACTTCCGGCTGTGACGCACAGACCCTTCCCGGTAGTCTCTGGGCTTCGTCTATCAGCTCTCCTCCTCCTGCTAGTTGCCGATCACCAGGCAAACAGGTTTTGATCAGCTGGAGCCCAGCGTGTGGTGTTAACAGCTCTACTCCACTGCACTGTATGGAAGCAACACCCTATTGCTCCTCCTCCTACGCGTTTCACCAAAAGGCTTCGTCAGGGATATCAATGCACCAGTGCCATATTAATTTATAGCCAAGTTAATTGCAATGGCTCAATTAGTGTGATAATGAACTTCCATATTGGTTCATTAAACCTATTTTCTTAATGGACTGGTGCTATTGATACAAATGACTGGTTCATGTCACAAACAAAGAAAAAAACAATACTTAAACAAAAAACATGATATAAAAAAGATTAATTACAATATAGGATAAATTAAAAATATTTTAAAATTTTTAAAAATGTAGTAAAATATGAATTAAAAATACATTCTTTTATGAATTTTTCGGTGTTTGTCATTATTAAACAAATGGATTCATCAATATGTATTATAATAATTTAGCTATACAGTTAAAACACCTTATATAACCCACAGATATATATAATTGAATAACTGACTGACTTGATTACAAAAAAATCAATACATGAAATAGATAATATATTAAACACTCATAAATAGAATTTAAAACATTTAAAATCAGATAAAGAATAGAGATCATTTAAATCTCAATAGATAAATGGTTTATGAGACAGATAACAATTACTGAAAAGCTAAAAGATCCAGTTCTTCATTCAGACCCACTGGACTCATTGTTTGTAATTTGAAAATCCAGTAGGTCTCCTGTTTTCTAAGTTTTAAAAGCCTGTCACCCCTCATAGTTGTATGGCTAATGTGTTCAATACCGACAATGGATTATCCTCCTATATCTTTATTGTGGGCTGTTAAAAAATGACGTGAAACCCCATGTCCAAGGAAGCCTCTTAAGATGTTTCTCCTATGTTCAGTAAAGCGTTCCTTTAAACTTCTCTTGAACAATCATATAAAAACCCCAGTGACTCAGGGAGGAATGTAGCTGCCCCACAAAAATCTAAAAGTAGGGAAATTGAGAAACCCAATCATAACTTCTAACTTTTTTCTTCTTTGTTGCGACGGATGTGAGTGACTGGAGGGGGGCGGGAGAGAGAGGAAAGGCCGACGATCCGAGCAGGCGGCTCCCCACCTCCCCATGCACCTATCTCCCGCACCAAGGGGACCGGGGGCAAAGGGAGTGCAGGGGGGTGGGGGGCAAAGGAAGCACTAGGGGGGGCAAAGGGAGCGCCAGGTGGGGCAAAGGGAGCACCAGGGGGGCAAGGAGGGCAAAGGGAGAGCCAGGGGGGCAAAGGAGAGTCAGGGGGGCAAAGGGAGCGTCAGGGGGGCAAGGAGGGCAAAGGGAACACCAGGGGGGCAAAGGGAGAGCCAGGGGGGCAAGGAGGGCAAAGGGAGAGCCAGGGGGGCAAAGGGAGAGTCAGGGGGGCAAAGGGAGCGTCAGGGGGGCAAGGAGGGCAAAGGGAACACCAGGGGGGCAAAGGGAGAGCCAGGGGGGCAAGGAGGGCAAAGGGAGAGCCAGGGGGGCAAAGGGAGCGTCAGGGGGGCAAGGAGGGCAAAGGGAACACCAGGGGGGCAAAGGGAGAGACAGGGGGGCAAGTGGAGAGCCAGGGGGGGGACAAAGGGAGTGCCAGGTGGGGCAAAGGGAGCACCAGGGGGGGCAAAGGGAGCGCCAGGAGCACCAGCGAGGGGCAAAGGGAGCACCAGGGGGGGCAAAGGGAGCGCCAGTAGCACCAGGGGGGCAAGGCGAGCGCCAAGGGGGCAAAGGGAGCGCCAAGGGGGCAAAGGGAGCGCCAGGGGTGATACCCACACAGCCACCGATACCCACACAGCCACCGATACACACACACAGCCACCGATACACACACACACAGCCACCGATACACACACAGCCACCGATACACACACACAGCCACCGATACACACACAGCCACCGATACACACACACACAGCCACCGATACACACACAGCCACCGATACACACACACAGCCACCGATACACACACACAGCCACCGATACACACACACAGCCACCGATACACACACACAGCCACCGATACACACACACAGCCACCGATACACACACACAGCCACCGATACACACACACAGCCACCGATACACACACACAGCCACCGATACACACACAGCCACCGATACACACACAGCCACTGCACAGCAAAGGAATAGCCCGCGATCGCAAGTGTAGCCAGGTCCCCTGTCAGGGCTCAGAGCCCCTTCGGGTACTGGATGGGAGAGAGAGAGAGTGGGGGAGAGAAAGAGAGAGAGAGAGAGAGTGGGGGAAAGAGAGAGTATGGGAGTGAGAGGGAGGGGGGGAGAGAGAGGTGGGGGAGAGAGAGAGGTGGGGGAGAGAGAGAGGTGGGGGAGAGAGAGAGGTGGGGGAGAGAGAGAGGTGGGGGAGAGAGAGAGGTGGGGGAGAGAGAGAGGTGGGGGAGAGAGAGAGGTGGGGGAGAGAGAGAGGTGGGGGAGAGAGAGAGGTGGGGGAGGAGAGAGAGAGGTGGGGGAGAGAGAGAGGTGGGGGAGAGAGAGAGGTGGGGGAGAGAGAGAGGTGGGGGAGAGAGAGAGGTGGGGGAGAGAGAGAGGTGGGGGAGAGAGAGAGGTGGGGGAGAGAGAGAGGTGGGGGAGGAGAGAGAGAGGTGGTGGAGAGAGAGGTGGGGGAGAGAGAGAGGTGGGGGAGAGAGAGAGGTGGGGGAGAGAGAGAGGTGGGGGGAGAGAGAGAGGGGAGAGAGAGAGGGGAGAGAGAGAGGGGAGAGAGAGAGGTGGGGGGAGAGAGAGGGAGGGGGGGGAGAGAGAGGGAGGGGGGGGAGAGAGAGGGAGGGGGAGAGAGAGAGGTGGGGGAGAGAGAGAGGTGGGGGGAGAGAGAGAGGGGAGAGAGGGTGGAGAGAGAGTGGGGGGAGGGAGAGGGGGGAGAGAAGGGGGGAGAGAGAGAGGGGGGGAGAGAGAGAGGGGGTGAGAGAGAGAGGGGGTGAGAGAGAGAGGGGGTGAGAGAGAGAGGGGGGGAGAGAGAGTGGGGGAGAGAGAGAGTGGGGGAGAGAAAGAGAGAGAGAGAGTGGGGGAAAGAGAGAGTATGGGAGAGAGAGAGAGATAGAGTGGGGGAGAGAGAGTGAGTGGGAGGAGAGAGAGTGGGGGGGAGAGAGTGGCTGTGTGGCTGTGTGTGTATCAGTTGCTGTGTGTATCATATCAGTGGCTGTGTGTGTGTGTGTGTGTGTGTATTGTGGCTGTGTGTGTGTGTATCAGTGGCTGTGTGTGCCTGTGTGTGTATCAGCCACTGATACACACACACACAGCCACTGATACACACACATACAGCCACTGATACACACACAGCCACTGATACACACACAGCCACTGATACACACACACAGACACTGATACACACACACACAGACACTGATACACACACACAGCCACTGATACACACACAGTCACTGACACACACACACAGCCACTGACACACACACAGCCACCGATACACATACACAGCCACCGATACCCACACAGCCACCGATACCCACACAGCCACCGTTACCCACACAGCCACCGATACACACACACAGCCACCGATACACACACAGCCACCGATACACACACAGCCACTGGTACACACACATACAGCCACCGATACATACACACACAGCCACTGATACACACACACAGCCACCGATACACACACAGCCACCGATACACACACATACAGCCACCGATACATACACACACAGCCACTGATACACACACACAGCCACCGATACACACACACTCCCCCCAATACAAAAACATACTCTCCCCAATACACACACAAAGTGGAGTACGGTCAGAGTCAGCGACGGATGTGAGTGTACAAGAAAAAACAAAAAATAATAATGCGCCAAATGGGATGTTACTACGAATATGGGCAATAAGCAAGATTGACAATAAAATATATATAAAAACAAAAAACAAAAAACATGTGACATGAACCAGTCCGGTGCGTATAGGGTATTGCTGAAAAGAATATATATATGAGTGAGACAAACACAACCCAATGAATGGTGCAGCTTCTTTAAAACAGGGAACCCCCAGTCCCTGATATATACGTGGCAACAAAGAAGAAAAAAGTTAGAAGCGCAGTCAGTACGGGGTTGTGGTCAAACTCTATATCTTTATTAATATATCTTGTCCCAGGGATAAACCTCTAGGACAACAACAACATGAGAATTAATACATTGATAATAATAGTAAAAACTGTGCAGATGAAGCTGTTTGTGCAATTGCACTTGATGGGTCTCCAAGGGGTTAAAAACGGGAGTAGCCCGATAGTAAGTCTCAGTCCTGCAATCTGTGCACTGCCCGGGCAGGTTTAGGTAAAATAGGGGGTACCCCAGGGTTGAGACAATGCTCAAAATGCTCACCCTTGATCCACTTTGGTCCGTTGGTGTCCAGTAGTGTTCTTTGGTCCCGAAATCTGCTCCGTAGCAAGCTGCTCAGATGCGCTGGTGCGCACGATAGCAGACAGCCCTCCGGGTGTCCTGGTCTGATGTCACTTCCGGCTGTGACGCACAGACCCTTCCCGGTAGTCTCTGGGCTTCGTCTATCAGCTCTCCTCCTCCTGCTAGTTGCCGATCACCAGGCAAACAGGTTTTGATCAGCTGGAGCCCAGCGTGTGGTGTTAACAGCTCTACTCCACTGCACTGTATGGAAGCAACACCCTATTGCTCCTCCTCCTACGCGTTTCACCAAAAGGCTTCGTCAGGGATATCAATGCACCAGTGCCATATTAATTTATAGCCAAGTTAATTGCAATGGCTCAATTAGTGTGATAATGAACTTCCATATTGGTTCATTAAACCTATTTTCTTAATGGACTGGTGCTATTGATACAAATGACTGGTTCATGTCACAAACAAAGAAAAAAACAATACTTAAACAAAAAACATGATATAAAAAAGATTAATTACAATATAGGATAAATTAAAAATATTTTAAAATTTTTAAAAATGTAATAAAATATGAATTAAAAATACATTCTTTTATGAATTTATCGGTGTTTGTCATTATTAAACAAATGGATTCATCAATATGTATTATAATAATTTAGCTATACAGTTAAAACACCTTATATAACCCACAGATATATATAATTGAATAACTGACTGACTTGATTACAAAAAAATCAATACATGAAATAGATAATATATTAAACACTCATAAATAGAATTTAAAACATTTAAAATCAGATAAAGAATAGAGATCATTTAAATCTCAATAGATAAATGGTTTATGAGACAGATAACAATTACTGAAAAGCTAAAGGATCCAGTTCTTCATTCAGACCCACTGGACTCATTGTTTGTAATTTGAAAATCCAGTAGGTCTCCTGTTTTCTAAGTTTTAAAAGCCTGTCACCCCTCATGGTTGTATGGCTAATGTGTTCAATACCGACAATGGATTATCCTCCTATATCTTTATTGTGGGCTGTTAAAAAATGACGTGAAACCCCATGTCCAAGGAAGCCTCTTAAGATGTTTCTCCTATGTTCAGTAAAGCGTTCCTTTAAACTTCTCTTGAACAATCATATAAAAACCCCAGTGACTCAGGGAGGAATGTAGCTGGCCCACAAAAATCTAAAAGTAGGGAAATTGAGAAACCCAATCATAACTTCTAACTTTTTTCTTCTTTGTTGCGACGGATGTGAGTGACTGGAGGGGGGCGGGAGAGAGAGGAAAGGCCGACGATCCGAGCAGGCGGCTCCCCACCTCCCCATGCACCTATCTCCCGCACCAAGGGGACCGGGGGCAAAGGGAGTGCAGGGGGGTGGGGGGCAAAGGAAGCACTAGGGGGGGCAAAGGGAGCGCCAGGTGGGGCAAAGGGAGCACCAGGGGGGCAAGGAGGGCAAAGGGAGAGTCAGGGGGGCAAAGGGAGCATCAGGGGGGCAAGGAGGGCAAAGGGAACACCAGGGGGGCAAAGGGAGAGCCAGGGGGGCAAGGAGGGCAAAGGGAGAGCCAGGGGGGCAAAGGGAGAGTCAGGGGGGCAAGGAGGGCAAAGGGAACACCAGGGGGGCAAAGGGAGAGCCAGGGGGGCAAGGAGGGCAAAGGGAGAGCCAGGGGGGCAAAGGGAGCGTCAGGGGGGCAAGGAGGGCAAAGGGAACACCAGGGGGGCAAAGGGAGAGACAGGGGGGCAAGTGGAGAGCCAGGGGGGGGACAAAGGGAGTGCCAGGTGGGGCAAAGGGAGCACCAGGGGGGGCAAAGGGAGCGCCAGGAGCACCAGGGAGGGGCAAAGGGAGCACCAGGGGGGCAAGGCGAGCGCCAAGGGGGCAAAGGGAGCACCAAGGGGGCAAAGGGAGCGCCAGGGGTGATACCCACACAGCCACCGATACCCACACAGCCACCGATACACACACACAGCCACCGATACACACACACACAGCCACCGATACACACACAGCCACCGATACACACACACAGCCACCGATACACACACAGCCACCGATACACACACACACAGCCACCGATACACACACACAGCCACCGATACACACACACAGCCACCGATACACACACACAGCCACCGATACACACACACAGCCACCGATACACACACACAGCCACCGATACACACACAGCCACCGATACACACACAGCCACCGATACACACACAGCCACCGATACACACACAGCCACCGATACACACACAGCCACTGCACAGCAAAGGAATAGCCCGCGATCGCAAGTGTAGCCAGGTCCCCTATCAGGGCTCAGAGCCCCTTCGGGTACTGGATGGGAGAGAGAGAGAGTGGGGGAGAGAAAGAGAGAGAGAGAGAGAGTGGGGGAAAGAGAGAGTATGGGAGTGAGAGGGAGGGGGGGAGAGAGAGGTGGGGGAGAGAGAGAGGTGGGGGAGAGAGAGAGGTGGGGGAGAGAGAGAGGTGGGGGAGAGAGAGAGAGGTGGGGGAGAGAGAGGTGGGGGAGAGAGAGAGAGGTGGGGGAGAGAGAGAGGTGGGGGAGAGAGAGAGGTGGGGGAGAGAGAGAGGTGGGGGAGAGAGAGAGGTGGGGGAGAGAGAGAGGTGGGGGAGAGAGAGAGGTGGGGGAGAGAGAGAGGTGGGGGAGAGAGAGAGGTGGGGGGAGAGAGAGAGGGGAGAGAGAGAGGGGAGAGAGAGAGGTGGGGGGAGAGACAGGGGGGGAGAGAGAGAGGGGAGAGGGAAGGGGAAGAGACAGGGGGGAAGAGAGAGAGAGAGGGAGGGGGAGAGAGAGGGAGGGGGAGAGAGAGAGATGGGGGAGAGAGGTGGGGGGAGAGAGAGAGGGGAGAGAGAGAGGGGGAGAGACAGGGGGAGAGAGAGAGAGGGGGGAGAGAGACGGGGAGAGAGAGACAGGGGGGAGAGGGTGGAGAGAGAGAGGGGGGTGGAGAGAGGGGGGGGAGAGAGGGGGGGGAAAGAGGGGGAGAGAGAGAGAGAGAGTGGGGGGAGGGAGAGAGGGGGGAGAGAAGGGGGGAGAGAGAGAGAGTGGGGGAGAGAAAGAGAGAGAGAGAGTGGGGGAAAGAGAGAGTATGGGAGAGAGAGAGAGAGTGAGTGGGAGGAGAGAGAGTGGGGGGGAGAGAAAGAGATAGAGTGGGGGAGAGAGAGTGTGGGGGAGAGAGTGGCTGTGTGGCTGTGTGTGTATCAGTTGCTGTGTGTATCATATCAGTGGCTGTGTGTGTGTGTGTGTGTGTGTGTGTGTGTGTGTGTGTGTGTGTGTGTGTGTGTGTATTGTGGCTGTGTGTGTGTGTATCAGTGGCTGTGTGTGCCTGTGTGTGTATCAGCCACTGATACACACACACACAGCCACTGATACACACACACACAGCCACTGATACACACACAGCCACTGATACACACACAGCCACTGATACACACACACAGACACTGATACACACACACACAGCCACTGACACACACACACAGCCACCGATACACATACACAGCCACCGATACCCACACAGCCACCGATACCCACACAGCCACCGTTACCCACACAGCCACCGATACACACACACAGCCACCGATACACACACAGCCACCGATACACACACACACACACAGCCACTGATACACACACAGCCACTGGTACACACACATACAGCCACCGATACATACACACACAGCCACTGATACACACACACAGCCACCGATACACACACATACAGCCACCGATACATACACACACAGCCACTGATACACACACACAGCCACCGATACACACACACACACTCCCCCCAATACAAAAACACACTCTCCCCAATACACACACAAAGTGGAGTACAGTCAGAGTCAGCGACGGATGTGAGTGTACAAGAAAAAACAAAAAATAATAATGCGCCAAATGGGATGTTACTACGAATATGGGCAATAAGCAAGATTGACAATAAAATATATATAAAAATAAAAAACAAAAAACATGTGACATGAACCAGTCCGGTGCGTATAGGGTATTGCTGAAAAGAATATATATATGAGTGAGACAAACACAACCCAATGAATGGTGCAGCTTCTTTAAAACAGGGAACCCCCAGTCCCTGATATATACGTGGCAACAAAGAAGAAAAAAGTTAGAAGCGCAGTCAGTACGGGGTTGTGGTCAAACTCTATATCTTTATTAATATATCTTGTCCCAGGGATAAACCTCTAGGACAACAACAACATGAGAATTAATACATTGATAATAATAGTAAAAACTGTGCAGATGAAGCTGTTTGTGCAATTGCACTTGATGGGTCTCCAAGGGGTTAAAAACGGGAGTAGCCCGATAGTAAGTCTCAGTCCTGCAATCTGTGCACTGCCCGGGCAGGTTTAGGTAAAATAGGGGGTACCCCAGGGTTGAGACAATGCTCAAAATGCTCACCCTTGATCCACTTTGGTCCGTTGGTGTCCAGTAGTGTTCTTTGGTCCCGAAATCTGCTCCGTAGCAAGCTGCTCAGATGCGCTGGTGCGCACGATAGCAGACAGCCCTCCGGGTGTCCGGGTCTGATGTCACTTCCGGCTGTGACGCACAGACCCTTCCCGGTAGTCTCTGGGCTTCGTCTATCAGCTCTCCTCCTCCTGCTAGTTGCCGATCACCAGGCAAACAGGTTTTGATCAGCTGGAGCCCAGCGTGTGGTGTTAACAGCTCTACTCCACTGCACTGTATGGAAGCAACACCCTATTGCTCCTCCTCCTCCTACGCGTTTCACCAAAAGGCTTCGTCAGGGATATCAATGCACCAGTGCCATATTAATTTATAGCCAAGTTAATTGCAATGGCTCAATTAGTGTGATAATGAACTTCCATATTGGTTCATTAAACCTATTTTCTTAATGGACTGGTGCTATTGATACAAATGACTGGTTCATGTCACAAACAAAGAAAAAAACAATACTTAAACAAAAAACATGATATAAAAAAGATTAATTACAATATAGGATAAATTAAAAATATTTTAAAATTTTTAAAAATGTAATAAAATATGAATTAAAAATACATTCTTTTATGAATTTATCGGTGTTTGTCATTATTAAACAAATGGATTCATCAATATGTATTATAATAATTTAGCTATACAGTTAAAACACCTTATATAACCCACAGATATATATAATTGAATAACTGACTGACTTGATTACAAAAAAATCAATACATGAAATAGATAATATATTAAACACTCATAAATAGAATTTAAAACATTTAAAATCAGATAAAGAATAGAGATCATTTAAATCTCAATAGATAAATGGTTTATGAGACAGATAACAATTACTGAAAAGCTAAAAGATCCAGTTCTTCATTCAGACCCACTGGACTCATTGTTTGTAATTTGAAAATCCAGTAGGTCTCCTGTTTTCTAAGTTTTAAAAGCCTGTCACCCCTCATGGTTGTATGGCTAATGTGTTCAATACGACAATGGATTATCCTCCTATATCTTTATTGTGGGCTGTTAAAAAATGACGTGAAACCCATGTCCAAGGAAGCCTCTTAAGATGTTTCTCCTATGTTCAGTAAAGCGTTCCTTTAAACTTCTCTTGAACAATCATATAAAAACCCCAGTGACTCAGGGAGGAATGTAGCTGCCCCACAAAATCTAAAAGTAGGGAAATTGAGAAACCCAATCATAACTTCTAACTTTTTTCTTCTTTGTTGCGACGGATGTGAGTGACTGGAGGGGGGCGGGAGAGAGAGGAAAGGCCGACGATCCGAGCAGGCGGCTCCCCACCTCCCCATGCACACTATCTCCCGCACCAAGGGGACCGGGGGCAAAGGGAGTGCAGGGGGGTGGGGGGCAAAGGAAGCACTAGGGGGGCAAAGGGAGCGCCAGGTGGGGCAAAGGGAGCACCAGGGGGGCAAGGAGGGCAAAGGGAGAGCCAGGGGGGCAAAGGAGAGTCAGGGGGGCAAAGGGAGCGTCAGGGGGGCAAGGAGGGCAAAGGGAACACCAGGGGGGCAAAGGGAGAGCCAGGGGGGCAAGGAGGGCAAAGGGAGAGCCAGGGGGGCAAAGGGAGAGCCAGGGGGGCAAAGGGAGCGTCAGGGGGGCAAGAAGGGCAAAGGGAACACCAGGGGGGCAAAGGGAGAGCCAGGGGGGCAAGGAGGGCAAAGGGAGAGCCAGGGGGGCAAAGGGAGCGTCAGGGGGGCAAGGAGGGCAAAGGGAACACCAGGGGGGCAAAGGAGAGACAGGGGGGCAAGTGGAGAGCCAGGGGGGGGACAAAGGGAGTGCAAGGTGGGGCAAAGGGAGCACCAGGGGGGGCAAAGGGAGCGCCAGGAGCACCAGGGAGGGGCAAAGGGAGCACCAGGGGGGGCAAAGGGAGCGCCAGTAGCACCAGGGGGGCAAGGCGAGCGCCAAGGGGGCAAAGGGAGCGCCAAGGGGGCAAAGGGAGCGCCAGGGGTGATACCCACACAGCCACCGATACCCACACAGCCACCGATACACACACACAGCCACCGATACACACACACAGCCACCGATACACACACACACAGCCAACCGATACACACACACAGCCACCGATACACACACAGCCACCGATACACACACAGCCACCGATACACACACACACAGCCACCGATACACACACACACAGCCACCGATACACACACACACAGCCACCGATACACACACACAGCCACCGATACACACACAGCCACCGATACACACACACACAGCCACCGATACACACACACACAGCCACCGATACACACACACACAGCCACCGATACACACACACACAGCCACCGATACACACACACAGCCACCGATACACACACACAGCCACCGATACACACACAGCCACCGATACACACACAGCCACCGATACACACACACAGCCACCGATACACACACACAGCCACCGATACACACACAGCCACCGATACACACACAGCCACCGATACACACACAGCCACCGATACACACACAGCCACTGCACAGCAAAGGAATAGCCCGCGATCGCAAGTGTAGCCAGGTCCCCTGTCAGGGCTCAGAGCCCCTTCGGGTACTCACAGGGCAGTCAGCCCCCAGGGTGCACAGGGACAGAGTCACATGTCCCAAGGGAGCCAATAGGGCGGCAGCATGTCCCTGCAGGGAGATGGATACATTTCGCGGGCTGGCAGTTGGTGACAGTTGGTGACCGGAGCAGCTAAGGGAAGGAGGTCGGGTGCGGGAGTCAGTGACGCCCTGCACTAGGCCAGCAGCCCCCCAGGCCCCAGATAGCCCTGAGTCACCAGTAGCTGAGTGCTATAGGGACAGGCCCTAGGTTTGGGACCTGCCCCATTAGCTGTTTGATAGTTGGGGACACAGCGGACGCTGCGTTTCCTGCGGAGAGACTTGGGCTCAAGTCTCCGCCATTAAAGAGAGCTGGACTATCTTCAGGGTGGGATCGCCCCTGACGGATCACCACGCGGGTGGATCCTGGATGTCGTGTGGGAGCTCGTCTGATCCTTTGTGAAGCCATTGCAGGCCCGAGCACGGGAGCGCTCGGCAGGTAACCAGTAACAACAAGTGCACCAACAGAGTCCTCACACGGGACTAGTGGCTGCGCAGTCACACACACACCCATATCATTTAAAGGGACACATTGTGTGGGGTCACTGGGTATCACGGGGCGGGATCACCCGGTGGGAGGAGGTTGCGTCCTGCGAGACGCCGTAGTAGTGTCGCCTCTAGAGAGGGACACCTGTTATTATATGCAAGTTCCTTCTATGCTCACAAGTAAAGTTATTGGTTGTAATATATATGCTGTTGTGTGATATATATATATATATATATATATATATATATATATATATATATATATATATATATATATATATATATATATATATATTGTCCTGCGATCACCCGGTGGGAGGAGGCCATTGTGTGGGGTCACTGGGTATCACGGTAAGCCCTGGTAAGGGCAGGCGCCAGTAGTGACCATGGGGTTTCCCCCCTCACCAAGCCCCGCCTCTGTGATAGAGGCAGGCCCCTGGCCCTGTGCAGGCTTAGACAGAGAGGAGGTCCTGCTGACATCACAGGGGGCTGGGCTGTGTCTGTTTAGTGGGCTGTCCCGTGGCTGTGTGTGGGAGAGAGGTCTGAGTGCAGCTCGGGGAGAATACTATTTAATAAGAATAGATATGACACGGCCTTCTCCTGCCGGCTCCTCTTAGTTTTATTTCCCCTTCTGTTATCCATATTCTGTATGTCCGGCTACAGGAAGGGTCAGGAGACAGGGGGGACAGAGGCAGGAGAACCCATCTGGCTCCGGCCTTGCCTGTCCCTACTAATACAAACATACAACCCCATACAACTATTTACCCTATTTCCTCGATTGTAAGACGCACCCTTGATTTAATAAAAAAAAAATTGGGAAAAAAAATCCCACTATATTACATGTGCAGAATTTTTGTGTTTATTTTTTAACTAGGCAGGGTCACATGACACTTCAATAACCAATGGGGAGAGAGAGGCAGACACAGAATGGGGAGCGACAGGCAGAATGGGGGGAGAGAAACTGGAGGGAAGGGGGGGAGGGAATGTGAGGGAAGGGGGGGGGAGGGAATGTGAGGGAAGGGGGGGGTGGAATGTGAGGGAAGGGGGGGTGGAATGTGAGGGAAGGGGGGGGTGGAATGTGAGGGAAGGGGGGGAGGGAATGTGAGGGAAGGGGGGGGTGGAATGTGATGGAAGGGGGGGAGGGAAGGGGGGATGGAATGTGATGGAAGGGGGGGGAGAGAATGTGAGGGAAGGGGGGGATGGAATGTGAGGGAAGGGGGGGGTGGAATGTGAGGGAAGGGGGGGGGTGGAATGTGAGGGAAGGGGGGGAGGGAAGGGGGGATGGAATGTGAGGGAAGGGGGGGGAGAGAATGTGAGGGAAGGGGGGGATGGAATGTGAGGGAAGGGGGGGGTGGAATGTGAGGGAAAGGGGGGGAGGAATGTGAGGGAAGGGGGGGGAGGGAATGTGAGGGAAGGGGGGAGAGAATGTGAGGGAAGGGGGGGAGAGAATGTGAGGGAAGGGGGGGGAGAGAATGTGAGGGAAGGGGGGGGAGAGAATGTGAGGAAGGGGGGGAAGAGAATGTGAGGGAAGGGGGGGGAGAGAATGTGAGGGAAGGGGGGGGGAGAGAATGTGAGGGAAGGAGGGGGAGAGAATGTGAGGGGAAGGGGGGAGGAGAGAATGTGAGGGAAGGGGGGGGGAGAGAATGTGCAGGGAATGGGGGGGAGAGAATGTGAGGGAAGGGGGGGGAGAGAATGTGAAGGAAGGGGGGGGAGAGAATGTGAGGGAAGGGGGGGAGAGAATGTGAGGAAGGGGGGGAGAGAAAATGTGAGGGAAGGGGGGGGGAGAGAATGTGAGGGAAGGGGGGGGAGAGAATGTGAGGGAAGGGGGGGGAGAGAATGTGAGGGAAGGGGGGGGAGAGAATGTGAGGGAAGGGGGGGGAGAGAATGTGTGGGAAGGGGGGGGAGAGAATGTGAGGGAAGGGGGGGAGAGAATGTGAGGGAAGGGGGGGGAGAGTATGTGAGGGAAAGGGGGGGGGAGAGAATGTGAGGGAAGGGGGGGGAGAGAATGTGAGGGAAGGGGGGGAGAGAATGTGAGGGAAAGGGGGGGGAGAGAATGTGAGGGAAAGGGGGGGGAGAGAATGTGAAGGAAAGGGGGGGGGAGAGAATGTGAAGGAAGGGGGGGAGAGAATGTGAGGGAAGGGGGGGGAGAGAATGTGAGGGAAGGGGGGGGAGAGAATGTGAGGGAAGGGGGGGGAGAGAATGTGAGGGAAGGGGGGGGAGGGAATGTGAGGAAGGGGGGGGAGAGAATGTGAGGGAAAGGGGGGGGAGAGAATGTGAGGAAGGGGGAGAGAATGTGAGGGAAGGGGGAGAGAGAATGTGAGGGAAGGGGGAGAGAGAATGTGAGGGAAGGGGGAGAGATAATGTGAGGAAGGGGGAGAGAATGGGAGGGAGAGAATGGGAGGGAAGGGGGGGAGAGAATGGGAGGGAAGGGGGGGAGAGAATGTGAGGGAAGGGGGGGGGGAGAATGGGAGGGAAGGGGGGGGGAGAATGGGAGGGGAAGGGGGGGGGAGAATGGGAGGGAAGGGGGGGGGAGAGAATGGAGGGAAGGGGGGGGGAGAGAATGGGAGGGAAGGGGGGGGAGAGAAGGGGGGGGAGAGAATGGGAGGGAGAGAATGGGAGGGAAGGGGGGGGGGGAGAGAATGGGAGGGAAGGGGGGGGAGAGAAGGGAGGGAAGGGGGGGGGAGAATGGGAGGGAAGGGGGTGAGAATGGGAGGGATGGGGGGGAGAGAATGGGAGGGGAAGGGGGGGTGAGAATGGGAGGGAAGGGGGGGGGAGAGAATGGGAGGGAAAGGGGGGGGGAGGGAAGGGGGGGAGGGAAGGGGGGGGAGAATGGGAGGGAAGGGGGAGGGAGAGAATGGGAAGGAAGGGGGAGAATGGGAGGGAAGGGGGAGAGATTGGAGGGATGGGGGGGAGGGGGGAGAGGATGGGGGGGAGGGGGCACACACAGACCAGAGAGAGACAGATATGGCAGGGGCAGTGGCAGTGTGGGGGGGATTTTTCTTAACCCTTTGCTGTTAGAGCAGCCAGCATCAGATTTCAAAGCAGTGAGAGAGGGGAGCATGAGAGAGCAGTAAGAACAGGACGGGCAGGAAGGTGTCCGGGATAAATAAACACACGAGCCATTTACATTTAGTGGCCCTTATTATGATGTTACCAAGTACCTTTTTATTCCTGTACTCATTGCTTTCCTTAAAGTAAAAAGAACATGTTCTAACAATCTCCTATCCTGCTTTTGCTAGCAGAGACACACACACACACACACACACACACACACACACACACACACACACACACACATACACACACACACACACACACACACACACAGTGACACACACACACAGTGACACACACACATACAGACACACACACATACAGACACACACACACACACACACGCACACACACACACACACACACACACACACAGTGACAAACACATACAGAGACACACACAGAGAGACACACACAGAGAGACACACACACACACACACACACACACACACACACACACACACACACACACACACACACACACACAGTGACACACACACACACACACACACACAATGACAAACACATACAGAGACACAGAGAGAGAGACACACAAACACATCCAGAAAGACACAGCTACCTCTGCACCTCCTGCATTTCACACGGGGATTCGGAGGGCATTCGGAGGGCGGGGGCTTCTGGGCAATGTTGATGTGCCCTGACAGACCTCTCCGATCCCTCTGCACCTCATGGGGAGGGGAGGGGAGGGGGGGGGAGGGGATGGGGGGAAGGGGAGGGGGAGAGAATGGGAGGGGAGGGGAGGGGGATGATCGCAGCCATGTGATGTTCATGCACACTGTGAATATCCTGGCCGGCATCTGCAGCAGCGCCCCCTAGCGGATTTTTTTTTAAATACATCGATTCTAAAACGCAGACCTATTTCAGCCTGTGAAAATAGGGGAAAAAAGTGCGTCCTAGAATCGAGGAAATACGGTAATAAGAATAGATATGACACGGCCTTCTCCTGCCGGCTCCTCTTAGTTTTATTTCCCCTTCTGTTATCCATATTCTGTATGTCCGGCTACAGGAAGGGTCAGGAGACAGGGGGGACAGAGGCAGGAGAACCCCATCTGGCTCCGGCCTTGCCTGTCCCTACTAATACAAACATACAACCCCTCACTGAATAACATAGCCCTAATCCCATGTGACAAGGAGGGGTAGGACAGGCACTGCTATCCTTCCTCTGCCATATAGGATGGGACCCTCCCCCCCCCCCCCCCCCCCCCCATGCTGTGACTCCTGTATGGGATGATACACTGGGGGAGATGCTGCAGGAGAGGAGGAAGCAATCAGAGGTCTCTCCCCCTCCCCCTGGGTATCACTGCAGCTTTCTGCCTGTCTGGGAGTCACAGCTCGCAACTATCGTCTGTGCAAGTCTGTATAGTAAAGATGGAGAGATGAGCACGTGCCTGGATAATAGTTATTGTGCCCATTACTGTGCTGTATGTGTTTGGTGGGGTGGGGGGAGCTGTATTCATGTAAATGTAGGCCATGTTTTTGTTTTTTTAAATACAGGATTGGTACAGCAGGCCAGCGGGGACCCACGGGGACAACCCAAGGACAACCCAAGGACAACCACAGGGACCACCTGAGGACCCACGAAGGACACCTGCGGGGAAGAACTGGTGGCCCCACAGCTGTGGGGGCCCCAGGCACCCACAGGGCCACCCGAGGGCCCCCCAGACACCCGTGGGAACCACCCGAGGGCCCCTAGACACCTGTGGGAACCACCTGAAAGCTCCCAGACAACCGCGTGGACGCCATTGGTGCCCACGGACACCCGCGGGGACCACCTGGAGGCCCACAGAGCCTAGCGGGGACAACCCGAAGTCCCCCAGACACCGGTGGGCACCCCCCAGGATGAACTGTGGAACCTGCGGACACCCATCTGGACCACCGGGGACCCCTGCTGGACTGCGGTATTAATCCTGTGTGTAAAAAAAATAATGGTTTTATGAATATTGTAATGGTTTATTAGGGACCTAGGAGGTGGCCAGTGGGGCTGTTATGTGTATTTTTGTTTATTGTGGGTAGCGGGGGTGAGTGAACGGGGTATTGGCCCCAAGGATGGGTGTTTAGGCCTACCGGGAGGGGGGATAGCGGGAGGGATTAACCCCTTCATTACCTTAGCGGTATTAACCGCTAAGTTAAAGAAGAGGTTAAGTCATCCCGCAACCCCCCGCAAGGCCTAAACACCCACCCAGGGCCAAATACCACCTTCACCCACCCCGCTACCCGCAATAAGCCTGGCACGGGTATATAACCCCTTCATTGCCTTGGCGGTAATGAAGTTGCCTGTAAATGCATTTTTTATGTATCGGATTCATGCCGGGGGTCTCTGGTGCTGATATTAATGGATATCAGCTCTGGGACACATGCATTTTATTTTCATCGCAGCTTCACCCCACCTTCTTGCCAACTTTTGTGACTGGACAATTTGGAGAAGAAACAGCAATTTTAAAGTGGCGATCAGCCGCAATAAACTGATCAGGGCTTATAGAATTGAGCGTGTTTGAAAAACTGGCGATCAGTGCCGAAAAGTGGCTTATCACCGCGCGTCTGCCGATTTTATTTATTTATTTATTTTCCGGCAAAAAAAACGGTAATTTTTGCTCTTATCGCCAGCTTCTCTGGGCTTACTGAATCGCTGTAGGCGATTACTGCATGAGGGCCTTAGGGAGGATTTGTTCCTGTAAAGTACACCTAGTTTGGCATAGGATTTGGATGTCAGGGTATCAATGTGCAACCCAAATGTTAAATGGGAGTTGAACTATATGCCCAGATATTTCAAACCTGTAACGGGCTAGGATGGTATTAGAGTTGGTTTTTATCTGAAGCTCTGTCATTGGCAGCTTTAGCAATTTAGCTCTGGTCCCAAATACTATTGTTACAGTCTTGTCAGTGTTTAAAATCAGTTTGTTTTAAGAAATCCAGTTTCAAGTCTCAAAAAATCAGATTGAAGTATGTGTTCAAGGTCAGAGAGGCGAGGGCTGCGTGCATATAGGATAAGATCTAAGGCCTCTCACAATAACCCGTTAGGAATATTAATTCCTCATCTATCCGACATAAGTATAAAATATAGTCTACCAAGACCCCTAATACAGAGTTACCCACCTTATACGGGAGCAGCTGCCAGACGAGTATAGTAAATGTATCTTATTTCTTTTGCCACTGGAGGGCAGCGTGGAGTTGCAAGGAGTGGCGCCCGTAAGGACGACGTGCCAGTTAGGCGGAAGGAGAAGCGCACACACTTTTATGTGAAACGGATATATTTGGGGAGGGATTTAGGAGTCTGAGTAAGAAAATTAACCATTTAAATATGCACAGATTTAATCCCACTTTTGTAAATTAGGGATGTTGCCTAAAAGTTTGAGAATGCATAAAGTGCCACCCATGGGCTTTAATGAAGCAGCATTTGTGGGCTAAAGGGAGCAGCATTCTGTATAAAGGTATTTTGGGCTCGATATAAATAATTGAAGCCAAAATCTAATATTAAGTAAATTGAGAATGGAAAAATCTTCAACACAAACGTACAGAATGTGATATTCTGAGAGATCTTACAGATGTTATCAAAACCCACAATGAATATATAGAAAATGTCTGTATAGAACGAGTCAAACAAGAATATGCCAATAAAACGTTTAATTGGGAGATACAGAGGCCACAATTCAGGTCATTTAGCTGAAAGAAGGGAAGCCGGTCAGCCAGTAGAGCAGGTCAGCCGGTCAGCCAGTAGAGCAGGTCAGCAGGTCAGCCAGTAGAGCAGGTCAGCAGGTCAGCCAGTAGAGCAGGTCAGCCGGTAGAGCAGGTCAGCCGGTCAGCTCTGAGATCAGCATTACTTATATCCCCTAAACGTTGTCCCCTGCATGTAATGCGCAGAACAGCCTACACTGCATATACTGTACATGAGATACTTAACCCTTTCTTTTCGCTCGACTCTAACCTGAATGATTTGCTAATTGGTTTGTAATTAGAGAGATATTTGTAGCAGAATCCCATGTATGTTCTTTTTACCTTTTTAGATACCATTTTGTGTAATAAAAGATATGACAGATCAGAGGGGCTTCCTGTTTGCACTAGTGTTTTGGCAGAAGTGTATATGTGACCCTATAAATCTCCCTCACACCCGGGCTTGGCAGCGTGACACTAGTGCAGCGTCCTGGGGAAGAATCACTGAGCTGTTAGCAATAGATACAACGGATAGAAAAGACACTACACATAGGTTTGATTAAAGAGAGTATTTTATTGAAATAATGAATCTCTTTGCTGGGAGGGGCCTGCAGCACATTGCAGAGCGATATAGTAACACGCAGAGCAATGCATTGCAGGCCCCTCCGGCAGCAAAGGGGTGAAGACCAATGCAGGGTGTATAAAGATCTCACTGATAATTCATGCACAAAGGGCAGTTTGTTGCTGTGATCCAGAGGAAGGCGAAACATAACCCCTGCTGTGCAATGGGGGAAAAAAATTCCTTCCTGACCCCATTAAATGGCGATCGGATGGTCCCTGGATCACTGCGCAGTGAGATCAGATGGAGCAGCACAGATCAGCGTTGTTATACACAGGGGCACACTCAGTATATAGAGATGCAGGTGATGGGGCCCTTGTGCCCCTGTGTATAACTCACCTGCTCCCCCATCCCCCTGCATATCTATCCCATTCACCCCTTTTCCTCCCGCATACCTCGCAGGGCCGGCCGGCCATTAGGCGGTCGCCTAGCGCGCAGAGGTCCTAGGGGCGCATTAATAATCATTATTATTTTTTCCTCTTATTATTTTATTTATTTATCTTTTTTTTTAAATTATTATTCTTTTTTTTATCCAGTATTTTGGCGCCCTTTTATTTTTATTTTGCGTCGCGCTGGGTTGCGGTCGCACCCCCTGCAGCCCCGATATCTACGCCACTGTTTATTTTATTATTTTATTTATCTTATTATTTTTTATACAACTGGGGCACAAATTTTAAGTTTCGCCTCGGGCGCATGAAACCCGTGCTCTGGCCCTGCTCCTTGTTCTCTCTCACCCTCTCACGCCCAATATCCCTATCTCCCTCTAGTACCTGCCCCTCCCTCAGCCTTCCTGATCTTATCTGCCTCTCCTGCGGTCAAACCAACTTCTCAGGGCCCCTAGAATACCCCTGTATCTACGCCCTGGCTCCTCTGCTACCTGCTCCTGGCTTCTTCTCCGCCTAAAAAAGGTGAAGCAGCAGATCTGTCCGCACCTCTCGTATTCTCCTACCTGCTCCCGGGGTCTTCTCCTCCGCCTAAAAAAGGTGAAGCAGCAGATCCGGCCACACCTGTCGTATGCTCCTTGGTCATCGTACACCACGTCTGCGTCATCGGCCGCCTTGTAGCCCACCTCGTCGTCTGGTGGCACAAAGGGCACCACCTTCGTGCGTGTCCTGATCTGCAGGAGACATGAAGTGTTTGTAACCAGGGGCAGTGATACTCTGTATCGCAAGAGCTCCTGTGCCACTTATACCCCATCCCCAATACCACGTTATACTGCCCTCCACAGGGCAAATACCCGTTATACCCACCTCCCCAGGCCCAGTACCCAGTTATACAACCCTCCCAAGGCCCAGTACCCTGTTATACGCCCCTCCCCAGGCCCAGTAATCGTTATACCCACCTCACCAGGCCCAGTACTCGTTATACCCACCTCACCAGGCCCAGTACCCATTATATACCCCACCCCAGAAGGTCATGTTTCTATTTATCAAAAATACATTGAGTTACCTCTGGTTTTCAGGCATGTCCTGGGGGAGTTATCACAGAGACACAGAAACGTCGCTGAGTTTGGGTTAGTAACTCCCTTAACCTCTCAGCAGTTGAATTCCCCATTAGGCGCTTAGCACGTTAAAAACAAGCGTTGCTATTTCTCTGCATGAAGTTGCAGGTAATTGGAAGAGTTACACAGTGACGGCTATTTCATCACTCACCTTCTTCCCCCGAAACGGTCTTTTCTGTCTTATTTCCGGCTTCACATCGGATATCCATATCCATTCTTGGCCTCTGATCTGTATGCAAGGCAATGCTTTAAGACAGGGTTGCACAACCTTTTCCCCCTGCTCCCCCCTCCACCTTCCCCACCTTGTCTCCGACGTTCTGATGTAACGACGTCATGTGATATCACGTTGCTATGGCAATGCCACATCATGTGACGCCACGTTGCTGTCGCCAGAAGCCACCGGAGACAAGGAAAGGGAACTTACAGAGGCCTTGCGCGCGATCTCCGGCATTTAATTTAAATGCTGTGGGGAAGAGCGAGGGGCCTCTGTAAGCGCCGAGCCCCTCCTCCCAAGAAAATGTTGTGCCCCTCGATTTGCGCACCCCTGCTTTAAGAGATATTCTGGGACCCTCCAACTCCTCCATCGGACCCTTCCTCATATTGACTGACCTTATTTATTTTCCGGCAAAAAAAACGGTAATTTTTGCTCTTATCGCCAGCTTCTCTGGGCTTACTGAATCGCTGTAGGCTTTTGTGGCGATAAGCTGGTGATAAGTGGCTTATCAATGCTTACTGCATGAGGGCCTTAGGGAGGATTTGTTCCTATAAAGCAGGGGTGGGGAACGTCCGGCCCGCGAAAATCATTTGGTCCGGCCCCCGGGAAGCAAGCCTGCAGGAATGGTTTAAACAAAAAAAACTCCCCCTCTCCTGATTGGCTGCCCGTGCTGTCACTCTGCCAAGATTTGTTTTTTGGCCCGCCTCTTCATACATGGAGCAAGTGTAGGGTGCAAGCCGGGCCTCCCCTTCCCTCAGCACTGCCCCCCTCCCTTCTCTCCTCCAGTAATACCGGCCCTCCCCTTCCCTCAGCAGTACCCCCCTCCCTTCTCTCCTCCAGTAATGCCGGGCCTCCCCTTCCCTCAGCACTGCCCCCCTCCCTTCTCTCCTCCAGTAATGCCGGGCCTCCCCTTCCCTCAGCACTGCCCCCCTCCCTTCTCTCCTCCAGTAATGCCGGCCCTCCCCTTCCCTCAGCACTGCCCCCCTCCCTTCTCTCCTCCAGTAATGCCGGCCCTCCCCTTCCCTCAGCACTGCCCCCCTCCCTTCTCTCCTCCAGTAATGCCGGCCCTCCCCTTCCCTCAGCACTGCCCCCCTCCCTTCTCTCCTCCAGTAATGCCGGGCCCTCCCCTTCCCTCAGCACTGCCCCCCTCCCTTCTCTCCTCCAGTAATGCCGGGCCTCCCCTTCCCTCAGCACTGCCCCCCTCCCTTCTCTCCTCCAGTAATGCCGGGCCTCCCCTTCCCTCAGCACTGCCCCCCTCCCTTCTCTCCTCCAGTAATGCCGGGCCTCCCCTTCCCTCAGCACTGCCCCCCTCCCTTCTCTCCCCCAATAATGCCGGGTCCTCCCCTTCCCTCAGCACTGCCCCCTCCCTTCTCTCCTCCAGTAATGCCGGGCCTCCCCTTCCCTCAGCACTGCCCCCCTCCCTTCTCTCCTCCAGTAATGCCGGGCCTCCCCTTCCCTCAAGTAATGCCGGGCCCTCCCCTTCCCTCAGCACTGCCCCCCTCCCTTCTCTCCTCCAGTAATGCCGGGCCTCCCCTTCCCTCAGCACTGCCCCCCTCCCTTCTCTCCCCCAGTAATGCCGGGCCTCCCCTTCCCTCAGCACCGCCCCCCTCCCTTCTCTCCTCCAGTAATGCCGGGCCCTCCCCTTCCCTCAGCACTGCCCCCCTCCCTTCTCTCCTCCAGTAATGCCGGGCACTCCCCTTCCCCCTCAGCACTGCCCCCCTCCCTTCTCTCCTCCAGTAATGCCGGGCCTCCCCTTCCCTCAGCACCGCCCCCCTCCCTTCTCTCCTCCAGTAATGCCGGGCCCTCCCCTTCCCTCAGCACTGCCCCCCTCCCTTCTCTCCTCCAGTAATGCCGGGCCCTCCCCTTCCCTCAGCACTGCCCCCCTCCCTTCTCTCCTCCAGTAATGCCGGGCCTCCCCTTCCCTCAGCACTGCCCCCCTCCCTTCTCTCCCCCAGTAATGCCGGGCCTCCCCTTCCCTCAGCACCGCCCCCCTCCCTTCTCTCCTCCAGTAATGCCGGGCCCTCCCCTTCCCTCAGCACTGCCCCCCTCCCTTCTCTCCTCCAGTAATGCCGGGCCCTCCCCTTCCCTCAGCACTGCCCCCCTCCCTTCTCTCCTCCAGTAATGCCGGGCCTCCCCTTCCCTCAGCACTGCCACCCTCCCTTCTCTCCTCCAGTAATGCCGGGCCTCCCCTTCCCTCAGCACTGCCCCCCTCCCTTCTCTCCTCCAGTAATGCCGGGCCTCCCCTTCCCTCAGCACTGCCCCCCTCCCTTCTCTCCCCCAGTAATGCCGGGTCCTCCCCTTCCCTCAGCACTGCCCCCTCCCTTCTCTCCTCCAGTAATGCCGGGCCTCCCCTTCCCTCAGCACTGCCCCCCTCCCTTCTCTCCTCCAGTAATGCCGGGCCCTCCCCTTCCCTCAGCACTGCCCCCTTCCCTTCTCTCCTCCAGTAATGCCGGGCCTCCCCTTCCCTCAGCATTGCCCCCCTCCCTTCTCTCCTCCAGTAATGCCGGGCCCTCCCCTTCCCTCAGCACTGCCCCCCTCCCTTCTCTCCTCCAGTAATGCCGGGCCTCCCCTTCCCTCAGCACTGCCCCCCTCCCTTCTCTCCTCCAGTAATGCCGGGTCTCCCCTTCCCTCAGCACTGCCCCCCTCCCTTCTCTCCTCCAGTAATGCCGGGCCCTCCCCTTCCCTCAGCACTGCCCCCCTCCCTTCTCTCCTCCAGTAATGCCGGGCCCTCCCCTTCCCTCAGCACTGCCCCCCTCCCTTCTCTCCTCCAGTAATGCCGGGCCTCCCCTTCCCTCAAGTAATGCCGGGCCTCCCCTTCCCTCAGCACTGCCCCCCTCCCTTCTCTCCTCCAGTAATGCCGGGCCCTCCCCTTCCCTCAGCACTGCCCCCCTCCCTTCTCTCCTCCAGTTATGCCGGGCCTCTCCTTCCCTCAGCACTGCCCCCCTCCCTTCTCTCCTCCAGTAATGCCGGGCCTCCCCTTCCCTCAGCACTGCCCCCCTCCCTTCTCTCCTCCAGTAATGCCGGGCCTCCCCTTCCCTCAGCACTGCCCCCCTCCCTTCTCTCCCCCAGTAATGCCGGGTCCTCCCCTTCCCTCAGCACTGCCCCCCTCCCTTCTCTCCTCCAGTAATGCCGGGCCTCCCCTTCCCTCAGCACTGCCCCCCTCCCTTCTCTCCTCCAGTAATGCCGGGCCTCCCCTTCCCTCAGCACTGCCCCCCTCCCTTCTCTCCTCCAGTAATGCCGGGCCTCCCCTTCCCTCAGCACTGCCCCCCTCCCTTCTCTCCTCCAGTAATGCCGGGCCCTCCCCTTCCCTCAGCACTGCCCCCTTCCCTTCTCTCCTCCAGTAATGCCGGGCCTCCCCTTCCCTCAGCACTGCCCCCCTCCCTTCTCTCCTCCAGTAATGCCGGGCCCTCCCCTTCCCTCAGCACTGCCCCCCTCCCTTCTCTCCTCCAGTAATGCCGGGCCTCCCCTTCCCTCAGCACTGCCCCCCTCCCTTCTCTCCTCCAGTAATGCCGGGTCTCCCCTTCCCTCAGCACTGCCCCCCTCCCTTCTCTCCTCCAGTAATGCCGGGCCCTCCCCTTCCCTCAGCACTGCCCCCCTCCCTTCTCTCCTCCAGTAATGCCGGGCCTCCCCTTCCCTCAGCACTGCCCCCCTCCCTTCTCTCCTCCAGTAGTGTCGGGCCTCCCCTTCCCTCAGCACTGCCCCCCTCCCTTCTCTCCCCCAGTAATCCCGGGCCCTCCCCTTCCCTCAGCACTGCCCCCCTCCCTTCTCTCCTCCAGTAATGCCGGGCCTCCCCTTCCCTCAGCACTGCCCCCCTCCCTTCTCTCCTCCAGTAATGCCGGGCCTCCCCTTCCCTCAGCACTGCCCCCCTCCCTTCTCTCCTCCAGTAATGCTGGGCCTCCCCTTCCCTTAGCACTGCCCCCTCCCTTCTCTCCTCCAGTAATGCCGGGCCTCCCCTTCCCTCAGCACTGCCCCCCTCCCTTCTCTCTCCAGTAATGCCGGGCCTCCCCTTCCCTCAGCACTGCCCCCCTCCCTTCTCTCCTCCAGTAATGCCGGGCCTCCCCTTCTCTCAGCACTGTCCCCCTCCCTTCTCTCCTCCAGTAATGCCGGGCCTCCCCTTCTCTCAGCACTGTTCCCCTCCCTTCTCTCCCCCAGTAATGCCGGGCCTCCCCTTCCCTCAGCACTGCCCCCCTTGCTGCTCTCCTCCAGTAATGCCGGGCCTCCCCTTCCCTCAGCACTGCCCCCTCCCTTCTCTCCTCCAGTAATCGCATAGTGCAATATGTTAACAATACACATACACAGGCAGAGCTCTCATAAGAGCACAGTGAGGCTAGATATTAATGATCACTAAGTATCAGAAATATTAGCTGTGTATGGGCATCTCTAATGACCCATACACACAGGAACATAAATAGGAGGTAGGAATCCAAAAGAGAGACACCAATCCAATACTTAAAAAATGTAGATATTTATCCAGCATTGATAAAAATTGGAGGCTTACAGGATTCCGGAAAGGTAACAGCAAGTTTGTACACATGAAGGTTCACTCGAGTCGCGTTCTCGGGATCTCTGCACGATGCTGCTTCCTCATCCGGTCTCCGACCTGCGCTGCTTCAGGGGGCCGATACGTCACTTCCGGGTTCTTCAACTCGTATTGCGGACGCCACCGGAACTCCACAGCAGGCTCTCTCCCTCTGGATCTCACACGAGGGGTTACGCTCTACTAGTTTCGCCGTACGTAGTGACGGCTTCGTCAGGAGTGATGTTACCCCATAAAGAGATGCTATTTGTACCCTTTACTTAATGCTGACCTTTCCTCCTATTGGACAGCAAGTAAATTGGTGATTGACTACATATGTCCTCCCAATCTTCACAACACTGTTATACAATTAACCTTTAAAATACACAACAATGTTTATACACTTCAAAGTAAAATACATCTTTATTAATAAAAAACCCATTCTAAAAATTCACGAAGTGGCCTAATATACAACTGTGCTATTTTTGGAATTGTATATATATACCATTAGAGATGCCCATACACAGCTAATATTTCTGATACTTAGTGATCATTAATATCTAGCCTCACTGTGCTCTTATGAGAGCTCTGCCTGTGTATGTGTATTGTTAACATATTGCACTATGCGAGTATCACATTTTTTCCTTAGGCACTGACGCTCCCCTGATTCCTTTTCCTGTTACTTTGCGGACCGTGAAACAGTCCTTAAGGGTTTGAGTGTCTATTTATCACTTCATGCACTTTATTTTTGATTTATTTTTGATATCACTAGTCACTATATATCACTGCATGGTTTAAGTTGTGTGTTTTTTAGAGTGTATGAGCGCCATCTAGTGTTTTTTTGTATAGTCTCCTCCAGTAATGCCAGGCCTCCCCTTTCTTCAGCACTGCCCCCCTCCCTTCTCTCCTCCAGTAATGCCGGGCCCTCCCCTTCCCTCAGCACTGCCCCCCTCCCTTCTTTCCTCCAGTAATGCCGGGCCTCCCCTTCCCTCAACACTGCCCCCCTCCCTTCTCTCCTCCAGTAATGCCGGGCCTCCCCTTCCCTCAGCACTGCCCCCTCCCTTCTCTCCTGCAGTAATGCCGGGCCTCCCCTTCCCTCAGCACTGCCCCCCTCCCTTCTCTTCTCCAGTAATGCCGGGCCTCCCCTTTCTTCAGCACTGCCCCCCTCCCTTCTCTCCTCCAGTAATGCCGGGCCCTCCCCTTCCCTCAGCACTGCCCCCCTCCCTTCTTTCCTCCAGTAATGCCGGGCCCTCCCCTTCCCTCAGCACTGCCCCCCTCCCTTCTCTCCTCCAGTAATGACGGGCCTCCCCTTCCCTCAGCACTGCCCCCTCCCTTCTCTCCTGCAGTAATGCCGGGCCTCCCCTTCCCTCAGCACTGCCCCTCTCCATTCTCTCCTCCAGTCTGTGTGTGTGTGTGACTGCCCCCTCCTAGTCTGTATGTGTGTGTGTGACTGCCCCCCTGCCAGTCTGTGTGTGTATGACTGCCCCCCTCCCAGTGTGTGTGTGACTGCCCCCCTCCCAGTGTGTGTGTGACTGCCCCCTCCCAGTCTTTGTGTGACTGCCCCCCCTCCCAGTGTGTGTGTGACTGCCCCCCTCCCAGTGTGTGTGTGACTGCCCCCCTCCCAGTGTGTGTGTGACTGCCCCCCTCCCAGTCTGTGTGTGTGACTGCCCCCCCTCCCAGTCTGTGCGTGTGTGACTGCCCCCCCTCCCAGTCTGTGTGTGTGTGACTGCCCCCCCTCCCAGTCTGTGTTTGTGTGACTGCCCCCCCCCCTCCCAGTCTGTGTGTGTGTGACTGCCCCCCTCCCAGTCTGTGTGTGTGTGACTGCCCCCCTCCCAGTTTGTGTGTGTGTGACTGCCCCCCCTCCCAGTGTATGTGTGACTGCCCCCTCCCAGTCTGTGTGTCTGTGTGTGTGTCTGTCTGCCCCCTCCCACTGTGTGATGCCCCTCTCCCAGTGTGTGTATGTGCCCCCTCCAAGTCTGTGTGTGTGTGTGTGTCTGCCCCCTCCCATTCTGTGTGTGTGTCTGCCCCCCTCCCATTCTGTGTGTGTGTGTGTGTGTGACTGCCCCCCTCCCAGTCTTTGTGTGTGTGACTGCCCCCCCCTCCCAGTGTGTGTGTGTGTGACTGCCCCCCCCTCCCAGTGTGTGTGTGTGACTGCCCTCCCTCTCAGTCTGTGTGTGTGTGACTGCCCCCCTCCCAGTCTGTGTGTGTGACTGCCCCCCCTCCCAGTCTGTGTGTGTGTGACTGCCCCCCTCCCAGTCTGTGTGTGTGTGTGACTGCCCCCCCTCCCAGTGTATGTGTGACTGCCCCCTCCCAGTCTGTGTGTCTGTGTCTGTCTGCCCCTTCCCACTGTGTGATGCCCCTCTCCCAGTGTGTGTATGTGCCCCCTCCAAGTCTGTGTGTGTGTATGTCTGCCCCCTCCCATTCTGTGTGTGTGTGTGTGTGTGTGTGACTGCCACCCCCAGTGTGTGTGTGACTGCCCCCCTCACAATGTCTGTGTGTATCAGTGACAGAATGTATACAGACACCAACCCACTCACCCACGTGTCAGTCAGTCACCCACCCATATGTCAGGCAGTCAGTCACCCACCCACCCACGTGTCAGGCAGTCTAACGTGTCAGGCAGTCTACCACCCACCCACGTGTCAGTCAGTCACCCACCCACGTGTCAGGCAGTCAACCCAAGTGTCAGGCAGTCACCCACCCAAGTGTCAGGCAGTCTCCCATGAGTTTCAGGCAGTCTCCCAAAAAGTCCCCCACACAAGTGTCAGGCAGTCTCCCACCCACCCACCCACCCATCCAAATGTCAGGCAGTCACTCACACCCACACACGCACGCACGCACACACACACACACACATGTAACAAGGTTAGTAAAGTATAAGTGTAATACAATAAATAAACTGTTAATGTAAAAAAAAAATGTTTTAAAATAAATAATATAATTGTGTCCCCCGGTTTTTAATTTTCAAAATCTGGTCACCCTAAGAATAGATATGACACGGCCTTCTCCTGTCGGCACCTCTTAGTTTTATTTCCCCTTCTGTTATCAATATTCTGTATGTCCGGCTACAGGAAGGGTCAGGAGACAGGGGGGACAGAGGCAGGAGAACCCCATCTGGCTCCGGCCTTGCCTGTCCCTACTAATACAAATATACAACCCCCCACTGAATAACATAGCCCTAATCCCATGTAATAATCCTGGGTGTAAACAAAATAATGGTTTTATGAATATTGTAATGGTTTATTAGGGACCTAGGAGGTGGCCAGTGGGGCTGTTATGTGTATTTTTGTTTATTGTGGGTAGCGGGGGTGGGTGATCGGGGTATTGGCCCCAAGGATGGGTGTTTAGGCCTACCGGGTGGGGGGGTAGCGGGAGGGGTTAACCCCTTCATTACCTTAGCGGTATTAACCGCTAAGTTAAAGAAGAGGTTAAGTCATCCCGCAACCCCCTGGCAAGGCCTAAACATTCACCCAGGGCCAAATACCACCTTCACCCACCCCCGCTACCCGCAATAAGCCTGGCACGGTTATATAACCCCTTCATTGCCTTGGCGGTAATGAAGTTGCCTGTAAATGCATTTTTTATGCATCGGATTCATGCCGGGGGTCTCTGGTGCTGATATTAATGGATATCAGCTCTGGGACACATGCATTTTATTTTCATCGCAGCTTCACCCCACCTTCTTGCCAACTTTTGTGACTGGACAATTTGGAGAAGAAACAGCAATTTTAAAGTGGCGATCAGCCGCAATAAGCAGATCAGGGCTTATAGAATTGAGCGTGTTTGAAAAACTGGCGATCAGTGCCGAAAAGTGCAGAGGATTCATTGGCAATCTTTGAATGCAGATACCCATGGTAGCCTCATCGTGTATGCGGTTTTTCCTAAATGTAAGTTAATATATGCTGCTTTTTTTAACAATAAATTGACTTGTTTTAACCCTGGAATCTCTTCTTCTCTGCGCTCCAACTCCTTTTTCTTGTACATTGGCAGCTTTAGCAATTTAGCTCTGGTCCCAAATACCATTGTTACAGTCTTGTCAGTGTTTAAAATCAGTTTGTTTTGGGAAATCCAGTTTCAAGTCTCAAAAAATCAGATTGAAGTACGTGTTCAAGGTCAGAGAGGCGAGGGCTGCGTGTATATAGGATAAGATCTAAGGCCTCTCACAATAACCCGTTAGGAATATTAATTCCTCATCTATCCGACATAAGTATAAAATATACTCTACCAAGACCCCTAATACAGAGTTACCCACCTTATACGGGAGCAGCTGCCAGACGAGTATAGTAAATGTATCTTATTTCTTTTGCCACTGGAGGGCAGCGTGGAGTTACATGGAGTGGCGCCCGTAAGGACGACGTGCCAGTTAGGCGGAAGGAGAAGCGCACACACTTTTAAGTGAAACGGATATATTTGGGGAGGCATTTAGGAGTCTTTGAGAAAATTTATATTTTGTCACAATGGAAAAATTAACCATTTAAATATGCACAGATTTTATCCCACTTTTGGAAATTAGGGATGTTGCCTAAAAGTTTGAGAATGCATAAAGTGCCACCCATGGGCTTTAATGAAGCAGCATTTGTGGGCTAAATGGAACAGCATTCTGTATAAAGGTATTTTGGACTCGATATAAATAATTGATGCCAAAAACTAATATTAAGTAAATTGAGAATGGAAAAATCTTCAACACAAACGTACAGAATGTGATATTCTGAGAGATCTTACAGATGTTATCAAATCCCACAATGAATATATAGAAAATGTCTGTATAGAACGAGTCAAACAAGAATATGCCAATAAAACGTTTAATTGGAAGATACAGGGGCCACAATTCAGGTCATTTTGCTGAAAGAAGAGAAGCCGGTCAGCCGGTAGAGCAGGTCAGCCGGTCAGCCAGTAGAGCAGGTCAGCAGGTCAGCCAGAAGAGCAGGTCAGCCGGTCAGCCGGTAGAGCAGGTCAGCCGGTCAGCTCTGAGATCAGCATTACTTATATCCCCTAAACGTTGTCCCCTGCATGTAATGCTGCAGAACAGCCTACACTGCATATACTGTACATGAGATAATTAACCCTTTCTTTTCGCTCGACTAATCTGAATGATTTGCTAATTGGTTTGTAATTAGAGAGATATTTGTAGCAGAATCCCATGTATGTTATTTTTACCTTTTTAGATACCGTTTTGTGTAATAAAATATATGAGATCAGAGGGGCTTCCTGTTTGCACTCGTGTTTTGGCAGAAGTGTATATGTGACCCTATAAATCTCCCTCACACCTGGGCTTGGCAGCGTGACACTAGTGCAGCGTCCTGGGGAAGAATCACTGAGCTGTTAGCAATAGATACAACGGATAGAAAAGACACTACACATAGGTTTGATTAAAGAGAGTATTTTATTGAAATAATGAATCTCTTTGCTGGGAGGGGCCTGCAGCACATTGCAGAGCGATATAGTAACACGCAGAGCAATGCATTGCAGGCCCCTCCGGCAGCAAAGGGGTGAAGACCAATGCAGGGTGTATAAAGATCTCACTGATAATTCATGCACAAAGTGCAGTTTGTTGCTGTGATCCAGAGGAAGGCGAAACATAACCCCTGCTGTGCAATGGGGGAAAAAAATTCCTTCCTGACCCCATTAAATGGCGATCGGATAGTCCCTGGATCACTGCACAGTGAGATCAGATGGAGCAGCACAGATCAGCGTTGTTATACACAGGGGCACACTCAGTATATAGAGATGCGGGTGATGGGGCCCTTGTGCCCCTGTGTATAACTCACCTGCTCCCCCATCCCCCTGCATATCTATCCCATTCACCCCTTTTCCTCCCGCATACCTCGCAGGGCCGGCCGGCCATTAGGCGGTCGCCTAGCGCGCAGAGGTCCTAGGGGCGCATTAATAATCATTATTATTTTTTCCTCTTATTATTTTATTTATTTATCTTTTTTTTTAAATTATTATTCTTTTTTTTATCCAGTATTTTGGCGCCCTTTTATTTTTATTTTGCGTTGCGCTGGGGTGCGGTCGCACCCCCCTGCAGCCCCGATATCTACGCCACTGTTTATTTTATTATTTTATTTATCTTATTATTTTTTATACAACTGGGGCACAAATTTTAAGTTTTGCCTCGGGCGCATGAAACCCGTGCTCTGGCCCTGCTCCTTGTTCTCTCTCACCCTCTCACGCCCAATATCCCTATCTCCCTCTAGTACCTGCCCCTCCCTCAGCCTTCCTGATCTTATCTGCCTCTCCTGCGGTCAAACCAACTTCTCAGGGCCCCTAGAATACCCCTGTATCTACGCCCTGGCTCCTCTGCTACCTGCACCTGGCTTCTTCTCCGCCTAAAAAAGGTGAAGCAGCAGATCTGTCCGCACCTCTCGTATTCTCCTACCTGCTCCCGGGGTCTTCTCCTCCGCCTAAAAAAGGTGAAGCAGCAGATCCGGCCACACCTGTCGTATGCTCCTTGGTCATCGTACACCACGTCTGCGTCATCGGCCGCCTTGTAGCCCACCTCATTGTTCCACTTGACGCCCGCTTTGTCGTATGCCTCGTCGTCCGCCTCGTAGCCCGCCTCGTCGTCTGGTGGCACAAAGGGCACCACCTTCGTGTGTGTCCTGATCTGCAGGAGACATGAAGTGTTTGTAACCAGGGACAGTGATACTCTGTATCGCAAGAGCTCCTGTGCCACTTATACCCCATCCCCAATACCACGTTATACCTCCCTCCACAGGGCAAATACCCGTTATACCCACCTCCCCAGGCCCAGTACCCAGTTATACAACCTTCCCAAGGCCCAGTACCCTGTTATACGCCCCTCCCCAGGCCCAGTACTCGTTATACCCACCTCACCAGGCCCAGTACCCATTATATACCCCTCCCCAGAAGGTCATGTTTCTATTTATCAAAAATACATTGAGTTACCTCTGGTTTTCAGGCATGTCCTGGGGGAGTTATCACAGAGACACAGAAACGTCGCTGAGTTTGGTTAGTAACTCCCTTAACTTCTCAGCAGTTGAATTCCCCATTAGGCGCTTAGCACGTTAAAAACAAGCGTTGCTATTTCTCTGCATGAAGTTGCAGGTAATTGGAAGAGTTACACAGTGACGGCTATTTCATCACTCACCTTCTTCCCCCGAAACGGTCTTTTCTGTCTTATTTCCGGCTTCACATCGGATATCCATATCCATTCTTGGCCTCTGATCTGTATGCAAGGCAATGCTTTAAGACAGGGTTGCACAACCTTTTCCCCCTGCTCCCCCCTCCACCTTCCCCACCTTGTCTCCGACGTTCTGATGTAACGACGTCATGTGATATCACGTTGCTATGGCAATGCCACATCATGTGACGCCACATTGCTGTCGCCAGAAGCCGCCGGAGACAAGGAAAGGGAACTTACAGAGGCCTTGCACGCGATCTCCGGCATTTAATTTAAATGCTGTGGGGAAGAGCGAGGGGCCTCTGTAAGCGCCGAGCCCCTCCTCCCAAGAAAATGTCGTGCCCCTTGATTTGCGCACCCCTGCTTTAAGAGATATTCTGGGACCCTCCAACTCCTCCATCGGACCCTTCCTCATATTGACTGACCTTGCAGTGCTCTGCACTGACTTGCACTGACCTGCTATGGTGCCTCTCAAAATACCATGCTAACTCATTCTGAACATACATGTGTCCTTTTTACATGTTACTCAGCTTGTATGGGCCACAGACAGCTTTCCCGGGGTCCAGGACTAGTTTCCACCGGGGACACTCACCCATGGGTCGGCGACTTTGCGAGAACCCACCCCCCCCAACCTGTTTTCTCTTGCACTGCCATAGACAACAACATTTCGGCCTGCTGGTCTTTCTCAGGTAAAGTGGCTAAACCCACTAAATCCAGCAAAGAAAGGCCAGCAGCCGAAACATTGTAGTCTGTGGCACAATAAATTATCTTTTTTTATTCAAATCCGTGTGCCCTTTCCCATCAATCATATTGTATCCATTGGACGAAATGCCGGTCTTCCCTGAGACTAAGGGGCACCGGTAAAAGTATCACTACTTATTGTTTTTTTTTGGTGTGCAGCAAATCCCCATCATTTTTGCGTTCTCTTGCTCTGCCCCAATCTGACACACCACCTTGCTCTCTCACCCCCCTCTTAGACTCCCCTGTCACCCTTTCCTTCCTCAAAGGATGTCCTTTAATCAGATCTTACCCAAATTGTCTCCATCTCCCTTGGAAATGTTCTGTCTTTAAGCTGTGCGGCTCCTCTTGATCCGAACTTTCTTAGCTGACCCCTTTAGGTTTCGGCTCCGAGGGTCTAAAAAATAAGCGACTCCGAAAAGATGTGAAATATGCGCACGGGTCCTAATGGGGCACTGAGGGGGAGACTTAAATACTAGTAAATATAATCTACTGTGCTAACAAATATAATCTATTAACTAAGAAATATAACTTATTAAACTAAGAAATATAATTTATTAAACTAACAAATATAACTTATTAAACTAAGAAATATAACTTATTAAACTAAGAAATATATTTTATTAAACTAAGAAATATAACTTATTAAACTAAGAAATATAACTTATTAAACTTAGCAATATAATCTATTAAACTAAATAAATATCTATTAAACTAAATAAATATCTATTCAACTAAATAAATATAATCTATTTAAAAACAATACAATAAAAAGCTGGAGAAATGATACGTCAACCAAGCAACAGATGTGATGCCAATAAGCGTTGAACTCCTTGCAGATCCACCGTCAGCTGGTTGTGGCAGAAAGTGGTGACATACAGTAGAACAGAGTGGTTGAGCTGTAACCACGGCAGTCAGGTCAGAAATCAACACAATATTTTTTGAAATTTAGAATGAGAATGTTCTGTATGTCACATTCTGGGCTCAGACTCTGAGCCCTGTCACATGTTAGCAGCTTGTGATAATAGAAAGTATCCATATACTGGTATGTGATAAGAAACATGAAGGTCATTTTATAATGGGTCCCATAACCTGCTTTATATGAAGTATCATTTTACACTAATTAGTAGAGATGTTACATTTTGAAAAATAGCACTTCTGGCGACATTGTTCATTTTCTCTACAAATGATAAATGAAAAAGTTGGATAAAACGTTATATGTGTGTGTGTGCGCGCGCGCAATATATATATATAGAGGTATCAGTACCGTGTTAGCCGAGCTTCAATAATCAAAAAATAAATAGATAATACCGTTCTGTGGCTAACGAAATGCTTTTATTTGTGCGAGCTTTCGAGATACACTGATCTCTTCTTCCGGCGATGTTACAATGAATGAAGCAAGCAAAAGGTATACTTAAAAACAGTGTCTCTTGGAATGTTATCTGTGCTGGTCCTTCCCCCGGTGTGGATGTGTTTTATGCCTAGAGACAGCTGTGTGTGCATAGATATAGCACAGTATGTTAAATTACGCTGCGGGGTCATGTGACGTCACCCTCGTCAAATGCCGCTGCAGGTCACATGACGCCGCATCAAGGTAAGGGGGGGGGGCGCGAGCACCGGCAGGGGGGCGAGCTGCAAAAGTTTGTGCTCCCCTGGTATAACCAATAAATAATATAGCTGATATAGCAATTTGGTTGTGGCTAGAGAGAGATTATAATGGCAGTGAGAATTAGTGGTCAGAATTAATAACAGTGCAATTACTAAAAAGTAGCTGTAATAAAATAATAATAAACACTATGCCTAAACACAATAAAAGTCCAGAAACCTAGCTCTAATAGCTATGTTATAACTCAATCATAAAAGGATCCAATTCGGGCGTCCTCTGGAGCCCTGGCAGCTCTCTTCAGGGAAACAACCACCTCCTCGATAGATATCTAAACAAAAAAAAGAAGAGAAAGCGCCCGCTCCATGTGTAAATTCGGTTTAACAATTTCATTTCCTGGACAAGATAAAAATAGCAAACTCACAAACATCCGTTTGGTAAAAGCATTGTGTGAGACAGGCTCGGGCTCCGTGGTAATCCGGTGGTCACTCCGCAGCTCCAGACTTTGGACGATGACCGGGAAACTCGATAGGCTGCGCCCCTCGCAGTGTGGTCTTCCAGCAATCTGTGGTATGTTGTGGTTCCACTGTAAATCCGGTGTCTCGTCTTGGTCGCGTACCAACTTCCCTTCCGGCGTCAGGATGTATAGTGTGGCAATAGCAACGAGAAGAAAGTACTGAGGTGGGGTTGGATCCTCCTCGGTTATTTCTTGTTTTATTAATAAATAATTTACTATATTTTAATCTCTGGTGCGCATTGTGTGCATTTTTCTTCTTGTCTGCACAGTGCTTCAGATGCTGCATCTGAAAAAATGCCGGTGGATCGGGATGTGAGGTAGGGAAGTGACGTCCGCGCCGGAACGTTATTGCCACGCCTCCAAATATTTATTGCCACGCCCCCAATCGCACCCGCTGCATACCCTGCAAAGCCATAAAAAAGCTCAGGCTTCAGCAAGTGTATTGCAGCGTGTGTGCCTTCCCTCCGTCTGAAATACTATAGACGCAGCCTTATCGACGCTTACTAAATAGGCCCGTGTCTCTCTCTCTCTCTCTGTGTCTCTCTCTCTCTCTCTGTGTCTCTGTCTCTCTCTGTGTGTCTCTGTCTCTCTCTGTGTGTCTCTCTGTGTCTCTGTCTCTCTCTCTGTGTCTCTGTCTCTCTCTGTGTGTCTCTGTTTCTCTCTGTGTGTCTCTGTCAAAAGAACATTTCAGTATTGCCAAAGCGTGAGTAAAAGGGGGTGTGGGACAATGATTACACGAATACTAGGGGGTACGGTATAATGGTTATACAGTACATTACTTTTGTCTCTCTCTCCCTATGTCCCTCTCTCTGTCTCTCTCTCATTCTCTGTCTCTCTCTCTCTCTGTGTCTCTCTCTCATTCTCTGTCTCTCTCTCATTCTCTGTCTCTCATTCTCTGTCTCTCATTCTCTGTCTCTCTCTCATTCTCTGTCTCTCTCTCTCATCCCTGTATGATAGGTATGTTCCAACTCTATTTTTTGCTCTTCTTTTCCGTTTGAGAGGAGGGAGTCCCTCACCTCTTCAGCCACACACCAGGAACGCTGGGTTGCTTTCAGACGCTCGGAGAGGCGGATACAGTCGTGGATTGCAGGCACTGATTTATCTGGTAAGTACCGCAAACATGCTTGAACAAGGGCCGTAGACATTTTATTTGATGGTTTAGATTATCATTGTCTGTGGTTGTTAGTTATTGGTATTAGAGTTTTTTGATGTTGTTACGAATCAAATACATTTTGAAGTAGTAATCCCCTCCGAACTGGGCATTCCTGGCCAATAATGCCCTGGCTGTAAGAGTTGAAGGGCCCAAGCAAAGCCCCCACCTCTATACACACTAACACTGCAGGGGCATCAGAGTGTCTTGTTGTCATGGCAACAGGGGGTGTCACGTGATGTAATTTGTTTAATAAATTATTTTTTAAGGTGTCCCGGTTTTTCATTTTCGAAATCTGGTCACCCTATTGATCAAGCAGAAAAAGTGAAGAAACAATTGTAGTTTTGCTAATGGACGTCATTTTGGCATATCATTCGCTTTGAGGATACCCATTAATATGAAGAAAAATAACATCGATTCCCAATGTAGCCCCCCTTCCCTGGGCCAATCGCAGATCGGGCCCCCCTCCTCTGTACTAGGGTCTGGCTACGTGTCTGAGTGTGGTGCATACCTGCTGGCAACAGGGGGGCCTGAGTCTCCCGCGATGGTATGGGGGATGACAGGATCAGGTTTCTGGGGTGAATGCCTCCGTCTTATCAGAGCAGGATGAAATTTCTCTTCAGAAGGACTTGGAGAGACTGGAAACGTGGGCAGGTAAATGGCAAATGAGGTTTAATACAGATAAATATAAGGTTATGCATTTGGGATGCAAGAATAAAAAGGCGACTTACAAATTAAATGGAGATATATTGGGGGAATCCTTGATGGAGAAGGATTTAGGGGTGCTTGTAGACAGCAGGCTTAGCAATAGTGCCCAATGTCATGCAGTAGCTGCAAAGGCAAACAAGATCTTATCTTGCATCAAACGGGCAATTGATGGAAGGGAAGTAGACATAATTATGCCCCTTTACAAAGCATTAGTAAGACCACACCTTGAATATGGAGTACAATTTTGGGCACCAATCCTAAGAAAAGACATTTTGGAACTAGAGAGAGTGCAGAGAAGAGCCACCAAATTAATAAAGGGGATGGACATTCTAACTTATGAGGAGAGGCTAGCTATATTGGATTTATTTACATTAGAAAAGAGGCGTCTAAGAGGGGATATGATAACTATATACAAATATATTCAGGGACAATACAAGGAGCTTTCAAAAGAACTATTCATCCCACGGGCAGTACAAAGGACTCGGGGCCATCCCTTAAGGTTGGAGGAAAGGAAATTTCACCAGCAACAAAGGAAAGGGTTCTTTACAGTAAGGGCAGTTAAAATGTGGAACTCATTACCCATGGAGACTGTGATGGCAGATACAAAAGATTTGTTCAAAAAAAGGTTGGACATCTTTTTAGATGGGACAGGTATACAGGGATATACCAAATAAGTATATATGGGAAGGATGTTGATCCAGGGATTAATCCGATTGCCAATTCTTGGAGTCAGGAAGGAATTAATTTTTCCCCTTAATGGGGTTTTTTGTTTGCCTTCCTCTGGATCAATAAGTAAGTATCTGTTGTCTGAATTTAGCATAGGTTGAACTTGATGGACGTACGTCTTTTTTCAACCTCATCTATTATGTAACTATGTATGTAATGGTGCAGCGCCTCCATCTCTGAGCCCCAGGAATACGGGTGGAATCCTTCCAGAGAGTCCCCCCCCCCCCCTCGGGGATGAGAGATTCCAGTCTCACACTGTATATCTTTAAAAGCAGCCGCAGCTCTTTATTCACAGCAGCAGAATAGCAGCAACAAGACTATATATCAGGTACAGGGTGTCTTCCTCCACACAGGACTGCTCTCCCTCAGGATGGTCTCTGTGTCCCTGCCACCACCCCAGGTCAAGAGCACCCAGGGTGGGGCTAGCTCTTCCCTCGCCCCCTAAACAGGGTGAGAGGAATTGGTCCACCTCCCTAACTAAGGTTGCATCAGCTCTACTCAGAGGCTGATGGCTCCCCTTCTCCAACGGCCAATTGATATAGGCTCTCTCTGTCACCCTGGGCCAGCCAGGTGACAGACTCAGCAGACTCTAACTCTGGACTGAACTCTTAACTCTGACACACACTTCTACTAAATAGGAAGTGCACTGCTCTTTATGATATTGGCAGGCACTGCCCCTGTGTCTCTGCCTACCACACAGGGTCAGGTACCAATTTCAGGAATGTACCGTTATTAGCGTAAACACAACAGAGTTCCATGGATCTGGCATTAAGACTGTAAGCTCTGCAGGCCAGGGATTTCCTTTCCTATTGTCTGATTTTGTTTGTTGCACTTATTGTACTATAATTCTCTGTACTGTATTGCCTCTCTTATAAAGCGCTATATAAATAAATATTTACATACATAATATATCTTAATGCATCTTAAGACACCTTAGAGTTCCCTCTATAAGACACTTTATGGTCCACTCAAGTGAATAGTCTGTAAGTAGGGTGACCATTCGTCCCGGTTTTGCCGGGACAGTCCCGTTTTTTTCTGCCCTGTCCCGATTTTAGCTCCGTCCCGGTTATGTCCCGATTTTTGTCCCTGGTCCCGGTATTGCGGGGCAGCGGCGGTGAGGAGAATGCGGCGGCCGGTAAGTATTTTCTATGTGTGTGTGTGAATGCTGCCGGGGAGACTGAATGAAGGAGAATGCCGGGGGCGGGACTTAGAATGCCGGCCGGCCCGCAGGGGATTGGTTGCAGGCAGGTCAGAGGAAGCCGGGGGCGGGACTTCCGCTTTGTGCAGAGCACAAGTGTCTTCCCGCTCCCGGCTCCTCTGTTCGCGGTGAGTGTCCCCTTTCTGTCCCGGGTCCCAGCCAGGGGGGGTAATAGGAGGTGGTAGCGGGGGTGCGCCTACCTTTGTACCACCTTGTACCTTTGCCCCCCTGGCGCTCCCACCATTGCCCCCCCGGCGCTCCCACCATTGCCCCATCGGCACTCCCACCTTTGCCCCCCGGCGCTCCCACCTTTGCCCCATCGGCACTCCCACCTTTGCCCCCCCGGCGCTCCCACCTTTGCCCCCCCCCCCCCGGCGCTCACAGCTTTGCCCCCCGGCGCTCCCACCTTTGCCCCCCGGCGCTCCCACCTTTGCCCCTCCGGCGCTCACAGCTTTGTGTGTGTGTGTGTGTGTGTGTGTGTGTGTGAATCAGTGGGTGTGTGTATCTGTGTGTGTGTGTGTATGTGTATCAGTGTGTGTGTGTGTGTGTGTGTATGTGTATCAGTGTGTGTGTGTGTGTGTGTGTATGTGTATCAGTGTGTGTGTGTGTGTGTGTGTGTATGTGTATCTGTGTGTGTGTATTTGTGTGTATGTGTGTGTGTGTGTGTATGTGTATCTCTGTGTGTGTGTGTATCTGTGTGTGTGTGTGTGTATCTGTGTGTGTGTGTGTGTATCTGTGTGTGTGTGTGTGTGTGTGTGTGTGTGTGTGTGTGTCAGTGTGTGTGTGTGTGTGTGTGTGTGTGTGTGTGTGTGTGTGTGTGTGTGTGTGTGTGTGTGTGTGTGTGTTTCAGTGTGTGTGTGTGTTTCAGTGTGTGTGTGTGTGTGAATCAGTGGGTGTGTGTGTGTGTGTGAATCAGTGTGTGTGTGTGTGTGTGTGTGTGTGTGTGTGTGTGTGTGTGTGTGTGTGTGTGTGTGTGTGTGTGTATTAGTGGGTGTGTGTGTGTGTGTGTATCAGTGTGTCTGTATCTGTGTGTGTGTGTATTGAATTGTATTGTATGTCTTTATTTATATAGCGCCATTAGTGTACATAGCGCTTCACAGTAGTAATACATGTGGTAATCAAATAAATAACAGATAATATAAAAAACATATCATGGGAATAAGTGCTTTAGACATAAAAGTAACATTTCGGAAGAGGAATCCCTGCCCCGAGGAGCTTACAGTCTAACTGGTAGGTAGGGAGAACGTACAGAGACAGTAGGAGGGAGTTCTGGTAAGTGCGTCTGCAGGGGGTCAAGCATTATGTATCGTGTTTAGAATATCCACAGTGCTATTCATATGCTTCTTTAAGCAAGTGTGTCTTAAGGTGGGTCTTAAAGGTGGATAGAGAGGGTGCTAGTCGGGTACTGAGGGGAAGGGCATTCCAGAGATGTGGGGCAGTCAGTGAAAAAGGTTTAAGGCGGGAGAGGGCTTTAGATACAAAGGGGGTAGAAAGAAGACATCCTTGAGAAGAACGCAAGAGTCTGGATGGTGCATATCGAGAAATTAGGGATGAGATGTAAGGAGGGGCAGAAGAATGTAAAGCTTTAAAAGTGAGGAGAAGAATGGAGTGTGAGATGCGGGATTTGATCGGAAGCCAGGAGAGGGATTTCATGAGGGGAGATGCTGAGACAGATCTAGGAAAGAGTAGAGTGATTCTGGCAACAGCATTTAGGATAGATTGTAGGGGAGACAGGTGAGAGGCAGGAAGGCCGGACAGCAGGAGGTTACAGTAATCAAGACAGGAGAGAATGAGGGCCTGAGTCAGAGTTTTAGCAGTCGAACAACAGAGGAAAGGGCGTATCTTAGTTATATTGCGGAGGAAAAAGCGACAAGTTTTAGAAATGTTTTGAATGTGAGGGGCGAATGTGAGAGAGGAGTCGAACGTGACCCCTAGGCAGCGTGCTTGGGCTACTGGGTGAATGATTGTAGTTCCAACAGTAATGTGGAAGGAGGTATTAGGGCCAGGTTTGGGAGGAAGTATGTGGAGCTCTGTTTTAGCCATGTTGAGTTTAAGGCGTCGGAGGGCCATCCAGGATGATATAGCAGAGAGACATTCAGAAACTTTGGTTTGTACAGCAGGTGTAAGGTCAGGTGTTGAAAAGTATATTTGTGTGTCGTCGGCATAGAGGTGATAATTAAACCCAAAAGATGTTATTAGGTCACCTAGAGAGAGTGTGTACAGAGAAAAGAGAAGAGGTCCCAGGACAGAGCCCTGGGGTACCCCCACAGAGAGATCAATAGAGGAGGAGGAGGTGTTAGCAGAAGAGACACTAAAAGTACGATGGGAGAGGTAGGATGAGATCCAGGATAGAGCTTTGTTCCGAATACCTAGAGTATGGAGAATGTGGAGGAGAAGAGGGTGGTCCACGGTGTCAAATGCTGCAGAGAGGTCGAGTAATATGAGCAGAGTGTAATGACCTCTGTCTTTGGCAGCATGGAGCTCGTCAGTTATTTTAGTGAGGGTTGTTTCCGTGGAGTGAGCAGTGCGGAAGCCAGATTGTAGAGGGTCTAGGAGAGAATAAGTGTTGAGAAAATGGAGCAAGCGAGAGAATACAAGACGTTCAAGTAGTTTAGAGGCAAAAGGCAGGAGGGAGACAGGTCGATAGTTAGAAAGACAGGTAGGGTCAAGCTTGCTGTTTTTGAGTAATGGTATGACTGTTGCATGTTTGAAGGAGGATGGAAAGGTTCCAGAGCAGAGGGAGGAGTTAAAAATGTGTGTAAGCGTAGGGATTATAGTAGGAGCTAGAGGTTTTAGGAGATGGGAGGGAATGGGGTCAAGAGGGCAAGTGGTAGAGGGAGAAGAGGAGATCAACAGCGACACATCCTCCTCTGAGACAGTGGAAAAAGACTCAAGGAAGGCAGGAGGAGAGTTAGGAAGAGGTGTAGGATGGGGGGAAGAAACAGGGGATGTTCTGCCGTATGGATTCCACCTTTTCCTTAAAATAGTCTGCAAAGTCCTGAGCGGAGATGGAGGAAGGAGAGGCAGCTGAGGGTGGTTTGAGTAGAGTATCAAAGACAGAGAACAGTCGGCGTGGGTTAGACTTGTGCATGTTATTAGTGCAGAAAAGTAGGCTTGTTTAGCTTGCGAGAGGGCAGAGTTGAAACAGGATAGCATAAATTTGTAGTGAAGGAAGTCTGCGAGAGTGTGAGACTTCCTCCAGAGGCGTTCAGAGGAACGAGTGGAGGAACGCAGCATGCGCGTGTGGGAATTTAGCCAGGGTCTAGGGTTAGAAGGACGAGGGCGGCAGAGAGAAAGCGGGGCATGTAGATCAAGAGATGAGGACAAGACAGAGTTGTACTTTCTGACCAGGTTGTCAGGGTCTGTAGCAGAGCTGAGAGAGGAGAGGGAGGAGTGTAAAGTGGACTCAAAGTCAGGTAAGTGAATAGAGCGCCGGTTTCTGCAGAACCGGGGGGTAGATGGAGGTGGAGAAGGGGAGAAGCGAGATAAAGAGAATGAGATGAGATGATGGTCAGAGAGAGGAAAAGGGGAAATGGAGAAATCAGAGAGAGATAAGTTTTTAGTGAAAACCAGGTCTAAGTAGTGGCCATCCTTGTGGGTGCTGGCTGCAGTCCACTGTTGAAGGCCAAAAGAAGAGGTAAGAGAAAGAAAGCGGGAAGCCCAAGAGAGAGAGGGGTCATCAATGTGGCAATTGAAGTCCCCAAGGAGAAGAACAGGGGAGTCTGAGGAGAGAAAGAAAGAGAGCCAGGATTCAAAGTGAGAGAGAAAGGCAGAAGGGGGATGAGTAGAGGTAGGTGGGCGATAGATGACCGCCACATGAACAGGGAGAGGAGAGAAGATCTGGACAGTGTGAGCCTCAAAGGAGGGAAAAGCAAGAGAGGGGGGAATAGGAAGGGTTCGGTAACGGCAGACAGAGGAGAGCAGGAGCCCCACGCCTCCACCCCTGCCATCAGGGCGCGGTGTGTGTGTGTATCAGTGTGTCTGTATCTGTGTGTGTGTGTGTGTGTGTGTATCAGTGTGGCTTTTTTGGCGATAAGCTGGTGATAAGTGGCTTATCGCTGCTTACTGAATGAGGGCCTTAGGGAGGATTTGTTCCTTTAAAGTACACCTAGTTTGGCATAGGATTTGGATGTCAGGGTATCAATGTGCAACCCAAATGTTAAATGGGAGTTGAATGATCAGATATTTCAAACAAGTAACAGGGGCTAGGATGGTTTTAGAGCTGGTTTTTATCTGAAGCTCTGTCATTGGTAGCTTTAGCAATTTAGCTCTGGTCCCAAATACCATTGTTACAGTCTTGTCAGTGTTTAAAATCAGTTTGTTTTGGGAAATCCAGTTTCAAGTCTCAAAAATCAGATTGAAGTACGTGTTCAAGGTCAGAGAGGCGAGGGCTGCGTGCATATAGGATAAGATCTAAGGCCTCTCACAATAACCCGTTAGGAATATTAATTCCTCATCTATCCGACATAAGTATAAAATATAGTCTACCAAGACCCCCAATACAGAGTTACCCACCTTATACGGGAGCAGCTGCCAGACGAGTATAGTAAATGTATCTTATTTCTTTTGCCACTGGAGGGCAGCGTGGAGTTGCAAGGAGTGGCGCCCGTAAGGACGACGTGCCAGTTAGGCGGAAGGAGAAGCGCACACACTTTTATGTGAAACGGATATATTTGGGGAGGGATTTAGGAGTCTGAGTAAGAAAATTAACCATTTAAATATGTACAGATTTAATCCCACTTTTGGAAATTAGGGATGTTGCCTAAAAGTTTGAGAATGCATAAAGTGCCACCCATGGGCTTTAATGAAGCAGCATTTGTGGGCTAAAGGGGAACAGCATTCTGTATAAAGGTATTTTGGACTCGATATAAATAATTGATGCCAAAAACTAATATTAAGTAAATTGAGAATGGAAAAATCTTCAACACAAACGTACAGAATGTGATATTCTGAGAGATCTTACAGATGTTATCAAATCCCACAATGAATACTGCACCGACACACTTTATTCGAGCAAATACCCGGTATGTACCTGGCAGATACCTGGAATGCGCCACTCCTAACCTCTGACAAGCCCCGTTGCATTTGCCTTCCCAGCCTGGGTTCATGCCTGGCTGATGGGCGGCTGATCTGTTAAATGATAATGATTAGGATTTAATAGGCTGCAATGCTTCGCGTGTCTACCAGATGGCATAAATTCATGAATTGTAATGCAGTTTATATATATATACTGTGCAGTATTGCAGCCAGCGGGAATAAAATGCTTCAATCCCTGCTTGGAAAATAACTCAATGCACTCGGGCAGAAAACAGTCACAAACCTCAATACACCCGGGTATACCCGAATTCGTGGGACTAGCCAAGCTCGAATAAAGTGTGTCGCCAGTGTATATAGAAAATGTCTGTATAGAACGAGTCAAACAAGAATATGCCAATAAAACGTTTAATTGGGAGATACAGGGGCCACAATTCAGGTCATTTAGCTGAAAGAAGAGAAGCCGGTCAGCCGGTAGAGCAGGTCAGCCGGTCAGCCAGTAGAGCAGGTCAGCAGGTCAGCCAGAAGAGCAGGTCAGCCGGTCAGCCGGTAGAGCAGGTCAGCCGGTCAGCTCTGAGATCAGCATTACTTATATCCCCTAAACGTTGTCCCCTGCATGTAATGCTGCAGAACAGCCTACACTGCATATACTGTACATGAGATACTTAACCCTTTCTTTTCGCTCGACTAATCTGAATGATTTGCTAATTGGTTTGTAATTAGAGAGATATTTGTAGCAGAATCCCATGTATGTTATTTTTACCTTTTTAGATACCGTTTTGTGTAATAAAATATATGAGATCAGAGGGGCTTCCTGTTTGCACTCGTGTTTTGGCAGAAGTGTATATGTGACCCTATAAATCTCCCTCACACCTGGGCTTGGCAGCGTGACACTAGTGCAGCGTCCTGGGGAAGAATCACTGAGCTGTTAGCAATAGATACAACGGATAGAAAAGACACTACACATAGGTTTGATTAAAGAGAGTATTTTATTGAAATAATGAATCTCTTTGCTGGGAGGGGCCTGTAGCACATTGCAGAGCGATATAGTAACACGCAGAGCAATGCATTGCAGGCCCCTCCGGCAGCAAAGGGGTGAAGACCAATGCAGGGTGTATAAAGATCTCACTGATAATTCATGCACAAAGTGCAGTTTGTTGCTGTGATCCAGAGGAAGGCGAAACATAACCCCTGCTGTGCAATGGGGGAAAAAAATTCCTTCCTGACCCCATTAAATGGCGATCGGATGGTCCCTGGATCACTGCGCAGTGAGATCAGATGGAGCAGCACAGATCAGCGTTGTTATACACAGGGGCACACTCAGTATATAGAGATGCGGGTGATGGGGCCCTTGTGCCCCTGTGTATAACTCACCTGCTCCCCCATCCCCCTGCATATCTATCCCATTCACCCCTTTTCCTCCCGCATACCTCGCAGGGCCGGCCGGCCATTAGGCGGTCGCCTAGCGCGCAGAGGTCCTAGGGGCGCATTAATAATCATTATTATTTTTTCCTCTTATTATTTCTAATTTATTTATCTTTTTTTTTTGGAAATTATTATTCTTTTTTTTATCCAGTATTTTGGCGCCCTTTTATTTTTATTTTGCGTCGCGCTGGGGTGCGGTTACACCCCCTGCAGCCCCGATATCTACGCCACTGTTTATTTTATTATTTTATTTATCTTATTATTTTTTATACAACTGGGGCACAAATTTTAAGTTTCGCCTCGGGCGCATGAAACCCGTGCTCCGGCCCTGCTCCTTGTTCTCTCTCACCCTCTCACACCCAATATCCCTATCTCCCTCTAGTACCTGCCCCTCCCGCAGCCTTCCTGATCTTATCTGCCTCTCCTGCGGTCAAACCAACTTCTCAGGGCCCCTAGAATACCCCTGTATCTACGCCCTGGCTCCTCTGCTACCTGCTCCTGGCTTCTTCTCCGCCTAAAAAAGGTGAAGCAGCAGATCCGTCCACACCTCTCGTATTCTCCTTCGCCATGGCCCACCTCGTCGCCAGACTTGACATCCGCTTCGTCGTCTGCCTCATCGGCCGCCTTGTAGCCCACCTCTTCGCACCACTTGACGCCCGCTTTGTCGTATGCCTCATCGTCCACCTCGTAGCCCGCCTCGTCGTCTGGTGGCACAAAGGGCACCACCTTTGTGCGTGTCCTGATCTGCAGGAGACATGAAGTGTTTGTAACCAGGGACAGTGATACTCTGTATCGCAAGAGCTCCTGTGCCACCTATACCCCCTCCCCAATACCACGTTATACCGCCCTCCACAGGGCAAATACCCGTTGTACCCACCTCCCCAGGCCCAGTACCCAGTTATACACCCCTCCCCAGGCCCAATACCCTGTTATACACCCCTCCCAAGGCCCAGTACCCTGTTATACACCCCTCTCCAGGCCCAGTACCCTGTTATACCCACCTCACCAGGCCCAGTACCCTGTTATACACCCAGGCCCAGTACCCTGTTATACACCCCTCCCCAGGCCCAGTACCCTGTTATATACCCCTCCCCAGGCCCAGTACCCTGTTATACACCCCTCCCCAGGCCCAGTACCCTGTTATACGCCCCTCCCCAGGCCCAGTACCCGTTATACCCACCTCACCAGGCCCAGTACCCGTTATACCCACCTCACCAGGTCCAGTACCCATTATATACCCCTCCCCAGAACTCCGTTATACGTCCCTCCCCAGGATCCTTTACACACACCCTCCCCAGACGCAGGACCCCCTACGGTGGAGGTGTAATGTCACATGGGTAGTGGAAGGTTTCCCAGAGAAGGTGTCCATGTGTCACAGCTGTTTCATCACCTTGGGTGAGAAGTCTCCCTACTCTCTGCATTTCCTTTCCCTCTCCTGTCAGTCTCTCTTTCCCCCTTTAATCTTACCTCTTTTATTTATCTCTGTCCCTCCTTATTTTTGTTTCTATGTATTTATCTCCCCCCCCCCCATGTAAGGCCTGGGACATAGAGGGTTCAGCCACGCTGAGCCGCGCTCCTGCTCTGCCTCGCCTGCTGAAAATGGTGCTTTTTTTCTGTCCTTGCAGGCGAGGCAGTGAGCGCGCTCTGGGGGCGGGGTGGAGGCCGAGCAGAGGCAGAGCGGAGGCGTGTCAGGAGGCGGAGCGGGAAGCGGGGCTAGTCCCCGCTCCCATTGGATGGGAGCGGTCACGTGACCGCTTCTTCGCTTCCCCGAGCGGCAAATTTGAAACTTGCCTGTCTCGGCAAAGTTTCTGAGCCTCTGCACGCATGAGCACGCATGCGGAGGGGGAAACTATAGCCGCGCTGATGACAGATGCAGGGGGTTTGTGCATCTGCTCAGCGCGGCTCAGCCCACCTCGGCGAGCTTGAACTTACTAATAGGCCCAGGCCTAATAGGGGCACAAACCTCAGATCTGAGTGTGTGGGGTTCTCTGTGTCTGGAGAGACCCCTAAATGTTCTCTCTTTGTTTGGGGAGACCCCTAAATATTCCCCAGTGTAGCTCGTTTCAAAATAACCCAGAAAAGTAGCCTTGAGCCCTCGGTGACCGGGCGCTATGACCAGAGGGACTAGGCTCTCCCTTACCTGTGAGTGTGGACTACGTCCCCCCCGGCCTTCCCCCCCCCCTCTGGCAGTGACGTGACACAGCCGGGGGAAGGGCCAGGGAGGTTAGAATTAGACAGAGGCACGGGGTCAGTCTACGCCCTGCCATGGGAGTCCCGCCCACCCTGCCCTTTATTGTGAATACTGGTAAATATGTTGGTTGTACGTGTTTAAAAGAAAAAAAAGAATAAATAAACAATGAAAATGAATAACAGAAATAAAATAAAAGGTGGCTGGGAGTGGTGAGAGGGCGCGGCTCATTTACACGTGCGTTCCTGGGCCCATTCTCGCCAGACAGGCGGGGCCCGGCTAGGGGGGAGTAACGGGCCATTGGATCGGGTACCTTTGGCCTTTACCCAATGAGCGAGCACTCTGGCAGGGGGTTGGCACTAATTAGGTTAATAGAAGTTTTACTAAAAAGCAGCGGCCGCCAGACCTCGTGTTTGTGGTTATTTGTGTATTGGTTATGGTGGGGTTTGGGAAGCCAAGGGAAGGGGGGGAAGGAGAGGGGGTCTCACAGTCTCCGAGGTCAAGTTTCTATTTATCAAAAATACATTGAGTTACCTCTGGTTTCCAGGCATGTCCTGGGGGAGTTATCACAGAGACACAGAAGCGTCGCTGAGTTTGGTGAGTAACTCCCTTAACCTCTCAGCAGTTGAATTCCCCCTTGGCGCTAACACGTTAAAAACAAGCGTTGCTATTTCTTTGCATGAAGTTGCAGGTAATTGGAAGAGTTACACAGTGACGGCTATTTCATCACTCGAAACGGTCTTTTCGGTATTGTTCTCGGTCTTATTTCCAGCTTCACATCGGGTATCCATATCCATTCTTCGCCTCTGATCTGTATGCAGGACAATGCTTTAAAGCTGCAGTTCAGTCAATATCCTGCATGTGTGTTTTTTTTAATAAATCAGTTCTGTAGTAAGAAAAAATACTTTTAGCATTTTCTGTTTTTAAAAAAACAACTTTGAAAGACCAATTTTCTTGTATTCTATTTTAACAGCCATTTGCTAAGGCACTGCCCCTTCATGTCCTGTCACAAGCCCTGGCACACCCCTTTGTCAGCCCTGCCCTCCCTCTAGCACATGTCAATGCAGGAGTGCTCATGAATATTCATGAGCTTCCACTGAGTGACAGAAGCAGAAGAAAAACAGATCCCTTCACTAATTATGTCACCAAATTTCGCCTATCAATACATGGAGAACGAATTGACCTGCAGCTATACAGTTCTTTAGGTAATTAGAGATTGCACACATGAAACTATTGAAGTAAAAAAAAAAAAAAAAAAAAGACTGAACTGCAGCTTTAATAGGGCCTCTTTGGACTTGAATGTTTTGGTTATTGAGGAGGTGGGAGAACAACTTAGCCACACAAGGAAGGATATACTCAAAGTGGAAATCCTCATTGAACAGTCTAGCCCTGGTACGGACGTTGTACAATCATTGGATAGTCTTAAGACCAAGCTGGAAAAAAATTAAAAGTGATCTTATTCACTTTAAGAAGTTGAAATTCAAAAAAGTTGTTAATGACTATAAAGATGGAAGAGTATACCCGTGGCTGAAGCAAGACCCCAAACAACGCAAGAACCAAAGAAGGAGAGCACCCCAGGGAGTCCAAGAAGTCCACACCAGTGACTCTGAAGCCCATTCCTCAACAGAACGTCAGAGAGGCCAAAGTCCGGCCCCTTTTTTAGGCCAATCCAAGGACAAGGAGAAAGGAAAAGGAAAATTAGACGCGGGGGCCAGGGGAAAGGGAAGATCACCCTATCCCCTACGTACAACGGAGCAGAAATGAGTATGGACACCTTGGTTGTTAATCTGTCTGATTACACTCTTAATCAATGTGAAATGTCTGTCTTAGCTAGGGGGCCCTCATATGTACCTACTACATTGTTTAATGATTTTGATTTGGAGGTTGACCTATTTAAATTTGAAAGTGTATTAAACCTTAAATCATTTTTTCTAACATGTCTACAGAATCGGTGCATTCCAATATCCAACCAGGGACAGGTAATCCTATGAACAACAAGGGACATTTAATTTGGCCACTGACCAGCAAGGGACAGATAATTCGGCTTCTTATCAAGGTACCAAAATGTGCAAGCTCAAATCCACTTTTGTCCCGCCATTTAAAAATCAATCAGTCAGCACATATATACGACTGGTTAAGGGGGACTTTGCAAGGTACAAAAAAAACAAACATAGGGCTACACTGGCGACACACTTTATTCGAGCTTGGCTAGTCCCACGAATTCGGGTATACCCGGGTGTATTGAGGTTTGTGACTGTTTTCTGCCCGAGTACATTGAGTTATTTTCCAAGCAGGGATTGAAGCATTTTATTCCCGCTGGCTGCAATACTGCACAGTATATATATATAAACTGCATTACAATTCATGAATTTATGCCATCTGGTAGACACGCGAAGCATTGCAGCCTATTAAATCCTAATCATTATCATTTAACAGATCAGCCGCCCATCAGCCAGGCATGAACCCAGGCTGGGAAGGCAAATGCAACGGGGCTTGTCAGAGGTTAGGAGTGGCGCATTCCAGGTATCTGCCAGGTACATACCGGGTATTTGCTCGAATAAAGTGTGTCGGTGCAGTACATACAATATGTCTGTTCAGGAAAAGGAAGCATTAAAAATGTTGACTAATAATAATGAGATTATTATTAAGCGTGCGGACAAGGGGGGTGCCCTAGTAGTGCAGAATTACTCAGATTATAAGGCTGAAACCATCAGACAACTGAGTGACGTTAACTGCTACATTAAATTGGATAGGGACCCTACCTTTAACTATGCGAGAGAAATTAAGGAAATTATCCAAATGGGGGTTAATAACCGGTGGATAACAGAGCCTGAATCTGAGTTTCTAACTATGTTGCATCCTAAATGCCCTATTTTCTATACCTTGCCCAAAATACACAAGAATTTAAACAATACCCCGGGGCGGCCTATTATAGCTGCTATTAATTCATTAAATCAACCCCTTGCAAAATTTGTAGACACATTTCTACAACCTATAGCACAGACAGCCAACTCATACATCAAAGACACGTTTGATTTCCTTGACAAATTAAAAAACTCACCTGGTGATGGGACTAATCATATTCTGGTTAGTTTAGATGTGTCTAGCCTTTATACAATAATCCCCCATGTTGAAGGTCTTGAGATAATCACGGCCACCCTCATTCGCCATTATAGTGATACTGTTCCAATTGAATACATTATGCTCATTTTACATTTCATTCTCTATAAAAATTATTTTAGATTTGAGAGTGATTTGTTCCTGCAGATTAAGGGGACAGCAATGGGCAGTAATATGGCCCCTGCTTACGCCAACATATACATGACACATTTCGAAGAGCAGTACATCTACAAATCAGACTTTTTAGTGCATATTAAAAGCTATTACAGATATATTGATGATGTTTTTCATATGGACAGGTACGGAGGATCAGCTGTTATCTTTTTTTTTAGTATCTTAATGGTCTCCATTCACCGGTCCTCCTCACTAATACATGGAGTACACAGCAACTCTCTTTTTTAGATGTCCTCATTACACAGACTAATGGGGAGTTACATACTGATCTTTTTAGAAAGGATACAGACAGAAATGCAATTTTAAGGGCAGATAGCCATCATCCTCCTTCTCTTATTGATGCATTACCTTTTTCACAGAAAGTCCAGGTCTGCAAAATCACGAGCAGGAAGGATCATATTGAACCAGCTATTGGAGAACTACGTGGTAGATTCCTGGCTAGGGGATATCTTCCTGCGTATATCCTCCTGCTGTGTTAGACCGGGCACTGGATAAAGAGGTAAGTGCTACCAAAAATAAGAAGGAGGACGGGCTTGTATGTACCACTATATACAGTCAAGCTGGTGGTTTTATTAAATCTACCATTCTTAAACACTGGCATATTCTGCAAAATGATGATATATTATCTAAAAGTTGCTGTGTACCACCAATGGTGGCATTCAAAAGAGGGAGAAATCTGGCGGATAGCCTGATACATGCAGATAATGAGGGTAACTACAGAACTCCTCATTTTCTGGAGGGTGGCAGACCGGGTAACTTTAGATGCATGAGCTGCTCGGTCTGTAACAGTCTGACTACCGGTAGTCAATTCAGTCACCCCCAAAGCGGGAGGATCATAAAAATCAAAAATAGAATCACATGTAGATCTGAATATGTAGTGTACGTAATAAAGTGTCCATGTGGTCTTCTTTATGTGTGTAAGACCATAAGAATGTTAAAAACAAGGTTCATTGAACATAAAAGTGTAATTCGAAAAGGTACAGATCCCTCTATTCTTGTGCAACACTGTGTGGAACACAATCATAATGTTGCCTCTTTACGCATCATGGGTATTGAGACAGTAGCACCTAGACAAGGCACTCCAGATAGGGAGACTTTCTTATTGAGACGTGAAGCATTCTGGATACATGCTTTAAATACCAGCAACGGTATGGGTCTTAATGAGCAACAGAATTTAAAATGCTTCCTTAATAGAAGGTAATTTTTTGTCTTTCTACAGGCATATTTGATCTTGCACCATCCATGGACTCTGCACTTACCAATTGGGAAGATTATCCTTTTTGTGTGTTTTTTTCCCTTCTTTTTTTCCCCTCCCTCCCTCCCCCTTCCCCTCCCTCCCTCCCCCTTCCCCTCCCTCCCCCTTCCCCATCCTCCCTTCCCCTTCCCCTCCCCCACCCCTGGTTGTGTGTACCCATTTCTGACCTAGGTATACACACTAGTATATTCTAAATACTGATGTACTGCATATTCTTATGTGTAATTTCACTGTAACTTTGCAGGATTATACTGATGTCATCAGCAGTATACAGTCACATGTTTTTAATAGTATATTGCTGTATTAGTTTTGTGCACATATGCTTTATTAATATTTTGGTGTGTGGTTTATTTACACTTTCAGGGTGATTTATAGGAGTGTCTCACTCCTCCCTGCTCTGACACTGATCCCATGGCGACGGATACATCTTTGTCCAGCCCTGTGAGTACAGTCTTGATTGGTGCACGCCCGCCCGCCCCCCCTTTCCCCGCCCCCTGACTGCCGGGTCACGCTGACGTCATCATGGGGGAGTGTTCAGTCTGGGGAGAGGTGTGGCTGTGGCTGCAGTCCTCCAAGACAGCTCTATGCTGTATTGCCAGGGATTTAGACCTAGACGTCTAACGTCACTAGGGGGCGCCATATGGTAGCTCTGACGTCATCAGGTGGGCGTCAACATCCTGGTTATGTGGCAGAGCGGGGAGGGGTGAGTATCAGGGGGGTGGTATATATTGTGACTGTTTCTTGTGTTTGTAGCCTTCACCTTGACTGCCGAAACGTTGGACTTTATGGCATATTAAACCTCCTTTGAGTAAGACCGTGTGCCTGCTTCTTCTTCTTTGTCCGGCTACAGGAAGGGTCAGGAGACAGGGAGGACAGAGGCAGGTGAACCCCATCTGGCTCCGGCCTTGCCTGTCCCTACGAATACAAACATACAACCCCTCACTGAATAACATAGCCCTAATCCCATGTAATAATCCTGGGTGTAAACAAAATAATGGTTTTATGAATATTGTAATGGTTTATTAGGGACCTAGGAGGTGGCCAGATGGGCTGTTATGTGTATTTTTGTTTATTGTGGGTAGCGGGGGTGGGTGAATGGGGTATTGGCCCCAAGGATGGGTGTTTAGGCCTACCGGGTGGGGGGGTAGCGGGAGGGGTTGACCCCTTCATTACCTTAGCGGTATTAACCGCTAAGTTAAAGAAGAGGTTAAGTCATCCCGCAACCCCCTGGCAAGGCCTAAACACCCACCCAGGGCCAAATACCACCTTCACCCACCCCCGCTACCCGCAATAAGCCTGGCACGGGTATATAACACCTTCATTGCCTTGGCGGTAATGAAGTTGCCTGTAAATGCATTTTTTATGCATGGGATTCATGCCGAGGGTCTCTGGTGCTGATATTAATGGATATCAGCTCTGGGACACATGCATTTTATTTTCATCGCAGCTTCACCCCACCTTCTTGCCAACTTTTGTGGCTGGACAATTTGGAGAAGAAACAGCAATTTTAAAGTGGCGATCAGCCGCAATAAGCAGATCAGGGCTTAAAGAATTGAGCGTGTTTGAAAAACTGGCGATCAGTGCCGAAAAGTGGCTTATCACCGCGCGTCTGCCGATTTTATTTATTTATTTTCCGGCAACAAAAAAAACGGTTATTTTTGCTCTAATCGCCAGCTTCTCTGGGCTTACTGAATCGCTGTAGGCGATTACTGCATGAGGGCCTTAGGGAGGATGTGTTCCTGTAAAGTACACCTAGTTTGGCATAGGATTTGGATGTCAGGGTATCAATGTGCAACCCAAATGTTAAATGGGAGTTGAACTATATGCCCAGATATTTCAAACCTGTAACGGGCTAGGATGGTATTAGAGTTGGTTTTTATCTGAAGCTCTGTCATTGGCAGCTTTAGCAATTTAGCTCTGGTCCCAAATACTATTTTTACAGTCTTGTCAGTGTTTAAAATCAGTTTGTTTTAAGAAATCCAGTTTCAAGTCTCAAAAAATCAGATTGAAGTATGTGTTCAAGGTCAGAGAGGCGAGGGCTGCGTGCATATAGGATAAGATCTAAGGCCTCTCACAATAACCCGTTAGGAATATTAATTCCTCATCTATCCGACATAAGTATAAAATATACTTTACCAAGACCCCTAATACAGAGTTACCCACCTTATACGGGAGCAGCTGCCAGACGAGTATAGTAAATGTATCTTATTTCTTTTGCCACTGGAGGGCAGCGTGGAGTTGCAAGGAGTGGCGCCCGTAAGGACGACGTGCCAGTTAGACGGAAGGAGAAGCGCACACACTTTTATGTGAAACGGATATATTTGGGGAGGGATTTAGGAGTCTGAGTAAGAAAATTAACCATTTAAATATGTACAGATTTAATCCCACTTTTGTAAATTAGGGATGTTGCCTAAAAGTTTGAGAATGCATCAAGTGCCACCCATGGGCTTTAATGAAGCAGCATTTGTGGGCTAAAGGGAACAGCATTCTGTATAAAGGTATTTTGGGCTCGATATAAATAATTGAAGCCAAAATCTAATATTAAGTAAATTGAGAATGGAAAAATCTTCAACACAAACGTACAGAATGTGATATTCTGAGAGATCTTACAGATGTTATCAAAACCCACAATGAATATATAGAAAATGTCTGTATAGAACGAGTCAAACAAGAATACGCCAATAAACATTTAATTGGGAGATACAGAGGCCACAATTCAGGTCATTTAGCTGAAAGAAGGGAAGCCAGTCAGCCGGTAGAGCAGGTCAGCCGGTCAGCCAGTAGAGCAGGTCAGCAGGTCAGCCAGTAGAGCAGGTCAGCCGGTAGAGCAGGTCAGCCGGTCAGCTCTGAGATCAGCATTACTTATATCCCCTAAACGTTGTCCCCTGCATGTAATGCGCAGAACAGCCTACACTGCATATACTGTACATGAGATACTTAACCCTTTCTTTTCGCTCGACTCTAACCTGAATGATTTGCTAATTGGTTTGTAATTAGAGAGATATTTGTAGCAGAATCCCATGTATGTTCTTTTTACCTTTTTAGATACCATTTTGTGTAATAAAAGATATGACAGATCAGAGGGGCTTCCTGTTTGCACTAGTGTTTTGGCAGAAGTGTATATGTGACCCTATAAATCTCCCTCACACCCGGGCTTGGCAGCGTGACACTAGTGCAGCGTCCTGGGGAAGAATCACTGAGCTGTTAGCAATAGATACAACGGATAGAAAAGACACTACACATAGGTTTGATTAAAGAGAGTATTTTATTGAAATAATGAATCTCTTTGCTGGGAGGGGCCTGCAGCACATTGCAGAGCGATATAGTAACACGCAGAGCAATGCATTGCAGGCCCCTCCGGCAGCAAAGGGGTGAAGACCAATGCAGGGTGTATAAAGATCTCACTGATAATTCATGCACAAAGGGCAGTTTGTTGCTGTGATCCAGAGGAAGGCGAAACATAACCCCTGCTGTGCAATGGGGGAAAAAATTCCTTCCTGACCCCATTAAATGGCGATCGGATGGTCCCTGGATCACTGCGCAGTGAGATCAGATGGAGCAGCACAGATCAGCGTTGTTATACACAGGGGCACACTCAGTATATAGAGATGCAGGTGATGGGGCCCTTGTGCCCCTGTGTATAACTCACCTGCTCCCCCATCCCCCTGCATATCTATCCCATTCACCCCTTTTCCTCCCGCATACCTCGCAGGGCCGGCAGGCCATTAGGCGGTCGTCTAGCGCGCAGAGGTCCTAGGGGCGCATTAATAATCATTATTATTTTTTCCTCTTATTATTTTATTTATTTATCTTTTTTTTTAAATTATTATTCTTTTTTTTATCCAGTATTTTGGCGCCCTTTTATTTTTATTTTGCGTCGCGCTGGGTTGCGGTCGCACCTCCTGCAGCCCCGATATCTACGCCACTGTTTATTTTATTATTTTATTTATCTTATTATTTTTTATACAACTGGGGCACAAATTTTAAGTTTCGCCTCGGGCGCATGAAACCCGTGCTCTGGCCCTGCTCCTTGTTCTCTCTCACCCTCTCACGCCCAATATCCCTATCTCCCTCTAGTACCTGCCCCTCCCTCAGCCTTCCTGATCTTATCTGCCTCTCCTGCGGTCAAACCAACTTCTCAGGGCCCCTAGAATACCCCTGTATCTACGCCCTGGCTCCTCTGCTACCTGCACCTCTCGTATTCTCCTACCTGCTCCCGGGGTATTCTCCTCCGCCTAAAAAAGGTGAAGCAGCAGATCCGGCCACACCTGTCGTATGCTCCTTGGTCATCGTACACCACGTCTGCGTCATCGGCCGCCTTGTAGCCCACCTCGTCGTCTGGTGGCACAAAGGGCACCACCTCCGTGCGTGTCCTGATCTGCAGGAGACATGAAGTGTTTGTAACCAGGGGCAGTGATACTCTGTATCGCAAGAGCTCCTGTGCCACTTATACCCCATCCCCAATACCACGTTATACCGCCCTCCACAGGGCAAATACCCGTTATACCCACCTCCCCAGGCCCAGTACCCAGTTATACAACCCTCCCAAGGCCCAGTACCCTGTTATACGCCCCTCCCCAGGCCCGGTACTCGTTATACCCACCTCACCAGGCCCAGTACCCGTTATACCCACCTCACCAGGCCCAGTACCCATTATATACCCCTCCCCAGAAGGTCATGTTTCTATTTATCAAAAATACATTGAGTTACCTCTGGTTTTCAGGCATGTCCTGGGGGAGTTATCACAGAGACACAGAAACGTCGCTGAGTTTGGGTTAGTAACTCCCTTAACCTCTCAGCAGTTGAATTCCCCATTAGGCGCTTAGCACGTTAAAAACAAGCGTTGCTATTTCTCTGCATGAAGTTGCAGGTAATTGGAAGAGTTACACAGTGACGGCTATTTCATCACTCACCTTCTTCATCCGAAACGGTCTTTTCTGTCTTATTTCCGGCTTCACATCGGATATCCATATCCATTCTTGGCCTCTGATCTGTATGCAGGACAATGCTTTAAGACAGGGTTGCACAACCTTTTCCCCCTGCTCCCCCCTCCACCTTCCCCACCTTGTCTCCGACGTTCTGATGTAACGACGTCATGTGATATCACGTTGCTATGGCAATGCCACATCATGTGACGCCACGTTGCTGTCGCCAGAAGCCACCGGAGACAAGGAAAGGGAACTTACAGAGGCCTTGCGCGCGATCTCCGGCATTTAATTTAAATGCTGTGGGGAAGAGCGAGGGGCCTCTGTAAGCGCCGAGCCCCTCCTCCCAAGAAAATGTTGTGCCCCTCGATTTGCGCACCCCTGCTTTAAGAGATATTCTGGGACCCTCCAACTCCTCCATCGGACCCTTCCTCATATTGACTGACCTTGCAGTGCTCTGCACTGACTTGCACTGACCTGCTATGGTGCATCTCAAAATACCATGCTAACTCATTCTGAACATACATGTGTCCTTTCTACATGTTACTCAGCTTGTATGGGCCACAGACAGCTTTCCCGGGGTCCAGGACTAGTTTCCACCGGAGACACTCACCCATGGGTCGGCGACTTTGCGAGAACCCACCCCCCGCAACCTGTTTTCTCTTGCACTGCCATAGACAACAACATTTCGGCCTGCTGGTCTTTCTCAGGTAAAGTGGCACCGGTAAAAGTATCACTTCTTATTGTTTTTTTTTGGTGTGCAGCAAATCCCCATCATTTTTGCGTTCTCTTGCTCTGCCCCAATCTGACACACCACCTTGCTCTCTCACCCCCCTCTTAGACTCCCCCGTCACCCTTTCCTTCCTCAAAGGATGTCCTTTAATCAGATCTTACCCAAATTGTCTCCATCTCCCTTGGAAATGTTCTGTCTTTAAGCTGTGCGGCTCCTCTTGATCCGAACTTTCTTAGCTGACCCCTTTAGGTTTCGGCTCCGAGGGTCTAAAAAATAAGCGACTCCGAAAAGATGTGAAATATGGGTCCTAATGGGGCACTGAGGGGGAGACTTAAATACTAGTAAATATAATCTACTGTGCTAACAAATATAATCTATTAACTAAGAAATATAACTTATTAAACTAAGAAATATAATTTATTAAACTAAGAAATATAACTTATTAAACTAAGAAATATAACTTATTAAACTAAGAAATATATTTTATTAAACTAAGAAATATAACTTATTAAACTAAGAAATATAACTTATTAAACTAAGAAATATAATTTATTAAACTAAGAAATATAACTTATTAAACTAAGAAATATAACTTATTAAACTTAGAAATATAATCTATTAAACTAAATAAATATCTATTAAACTAAATAAATATCTATTCAACTAAATAAATATAATCTATTTAAAAACAATACAATAAAAAGCTGGAGAAATGATACGTCAACCAAGTCACAGATGTGATGCCAATGAGCGTTGAACTCCTTGCAGATCCACCGTCAGCTGGTTGTGGCAGAAAGTGGTGACATACAGTAGAACAGAGTGGTTGAGCTGTAACCACGGCAGTCAGGTCAGAAATCAACACAATATTTTTTGAAATTTAGAATGAGAATGTTCTGTATGTCACATTCTGGGCTCAGACTCTGAGCCCTGTCACATGTTAGCAGCTTGTGATAATAGAAAGTATCCATATACTGGGATGTGATAAGAAATGTGATAAGGGGGGGGGGGCGCGAGCACCGGCAGGGGGGCGAGCTGCAAAAGTTTGTGCTCCCCTGGTATAACCAATAAATAATATAGCTGATATAGCAATTTGGTTGTGGCTAGAGAGAGATTATAATGGCAGTGAGAATTAGTGGTCAGAATTAATAACAGTGCAATTACTAAAAAGTAGCTGTAATAAAATAATAATAAACACTATGTCTAAACACAATAAAAGTCCAGAAACCTAGCTCTAATAGCTATGTTATAACTCAATCATAAAAGGATCCAATTCGGGCGTCCTCTGGAGCCCTGGCAGCTCTCTTCAGGGAAACAACCACCTCCTCGATAGATATCTAAACAAAAAAAAAAGAAGAGAAAGCGCCCGCTCCATGTGTAAATTCGGTTTAACAATTTCATTTCCTGGACAAGATAAAAATAGCAAACTCACAAACGCCCGTTTGGTAAAAGCATTGTGTGAGACAGGCTCGGGCTCCGTGGTAATCCGGTGGTCACTCCGCAGCTCCAGACTTTGGACGATGACCGGGAAACTCGATAGGCTGCGCCCCTCGCAGTGTGGTCTTCCAGCAATCTGTGGTATGTTGTGGTTCCACTGTAAATCCGGTGTCTCGTCTTGGTCGCGTACCAACTTCCCTTCCGGCGTCAGGACGTATAGTGTGGCAATAGCAACGAGAAGAAAGTACTGAGGTGGGGTTGGATCCTCCTCGGTTATTTCTTGTTTTATTAATAAATAATTTACTATATTTTAATCTCTGGTGCGCATTGTGTGCATTTTTCTTCTTGTCTGCACAGTGCTTCAGATGCTGCATGTGAAAAAATGCCGGTGGATCGGAATGTGAGGTAGGGAAGTGACGTCCGCGCCGGAACGTTATTGCCACGCCTCCAAATATTTATTGCCACGCCCCCAATCGCACCCGCTGCATACCCTGCAAAGCGATAAAAAAGCTCAGGCTTCAGCAAGTGTATTGCAGCGTGTGTGCCTTCCCTCCGTCTGAAATACTATAGACGCAGCCTTATCGACGCTTACTAAATAGGCCCGTGTCTCTCTCTCTCTCTCTCTCTCTGTGTCTCTGTCTCTCTCTGTGTGTCTCTGTCTCTCTCTGTGTGTCTCTGTCTCTCTCTGTGTGTCTCTGTCTCTCTCTGTGTGTCTCTCTGTGTCTCTGTCTCTCTCTCTGTGTCTCTGTCTCTCTCTGTGTGTCTCTGTTTCTCTCTGTGTCTCTGTGTGTCTCTGTCAAAAGAACATTTCAGTATTGCCAAAGCGTGAGTAAAAGGGGGTGTGGGACAATGATTACACGAATACTAGGGGGTACGGTACTGTATAATGGTTATACAGTACATTACTTTTGTCTCTCTCTCTCTCTCTGTGTCTGTCTCTCTCTCTCTCTGTGTCTCTCTCTCCCTATGTCCCTCTATCTGTCTCTCTCATTCTCTGTCTCTCTCTCTCTGTGTCTCTCTCTCATTCTCTGTCTCTCTCTCATTCTCTGTCTCTCATTCTCTGTCTCTCATTCTCTGTCTCTCTCTCATTCTCTGTCTCTCTCTCATTCTCTGTCTCTCTCTCTCATCCCTGTATGATAGGTATGTTCCAACTCTATTTTTTGCTCTTCTTTTCCGTTTGAGAGGAGGGAGTCCCTCACCTCTTCAGCCACACACCAGGAACGCTGGATTGCTTTCAGACGCTCGGAGAGGCGGATACAGTTGTGGATTGCAGGCACTGATTTATCTGGTAAGTACCGCAAACATGCTTGAACAAGGGCCGTAGACATTTTATTTGATGGTTTAGATTATCATTGTCTGTGGTTGTTAGTTATTGGTATTAGAGATTTTTGATGTTGTTACGAATCAAATACATTTTGAAGTAGTAATCCCCTCCGAACTGGGCATTCCTGGCCAATAATGCCCTGGCTGTAAGAGTTGAAGGGCCCAAGCAAAGCCCCCACCTCTATACACACTAACACTGCAGGGGCATCAGAGTGTCTTGTTGTCATGGCAACGGGGGGTGTCACGTGATGTAATTTGTTTAATAAATTATTTTTTAAGGTGTCCCGGTTTTTCATTTTCGAAATCTGGTCACCCTATTGATCAAGCAGAAAAAGTGAAGAAACAATTGTAGTTTTGCTAATGGACGTCATTTTGGCATATCATTCGCTTTGAGGATACCCATTAATATGAAGAAAAATAACATCGATTCCCAATGTAGCCCCCCTTCCCTGGGCCAATCGCAGATCGGGCCCCCCTCCTCTGTACTAGGGTCTGGCTATGTGTCTGAGTGTGGTGCATACCTGCTGGCAACAGGGGGGCCTGAGTCTCCCGCGATGGTATGGGGGATGACAGGATCAGGTTTCTGGGGTGAATGCCTCCGTCTCATCAGAGCAGGATGAAATTTCTCTTCAGAAGGACTTGGAGAGACTGGAAACGTGGGCAGGTAAATGGCAAATGAGGTTTAATACAGATAAATGTAAGGTTATGCATTTGGGATGCAAGAATAAAAAGGCGACACAAATTAAATGGAGATATATTGGGGGAATCCTTGATGGAGAAGGATTTAGGGGTGCTTGTAGACAGCAGGCTTAGCAATAGTGCCCAATGTCATGCAGTAGCTGCAAAGGCAAACAAGATCTTATCTTGCATCAAACGGGCAATGGATGGAAGGGAAGTAGACATAATTATGCCCCTTTACAAAGCATTAGTAAGACCACACCTTGAATATGGAGTACAATTTTGGGCACCAATCCTAAGAAAAGACATTATGGAACTAGAGAGAGTGCAGAGAAGAGCCACCAAATTAATAAAGGGGATGGACATTCTAACTTATGAGGAGAGGCTAGCTATATTGGATTTATTTACATTAGAAAAGAGGCGTCTAAGAGGGGATATGATAACTATATACAAATATATTCAGGGACAATACAAGGAGCTTTCAAAAGAACTATTCATCCCACGGGCAGTACAAAGGACTCGGGCCATCCCTTAAGGTTGGAGGAAAGGAAATTTCACCAGCAACAAAGGAAAGGGTTCTTTACAGTAAGGGCAGTTAAAATGTGGAACTCATTACCCATGGAGACTGTGATGGCAGATACAATAGATTTGTTCAAAAAAAAGGTTCGACATCTTTTTAGATGGGACAGGTATACAGGGATATACCAAATAAGTATATATGGGAAGGATGTTGATCCAGGGATTAATCCGATTGCCAATTCTTGGAGTCAGGAAGGAATTAATTTTTCCCCTTAATGGGGTTTTTTGTTTGCCTTCCTCTGGATCAATAAGTAAGTATAGATATAGAATTAAGTATCTGTTGTCTGAATTTAGCATAGGTTGAACTTGATGGACGTACGTCTTTTTTCAACCTCATCTATTATGTAACTATGTATGTAATGGTGCTGCGCCTCCATCTCTGAGCCCCAGGAATACGGGTGGAATCCTTCCAGAGAGTCCCCCCCCCCCCCCTCGGGGATGAGAGATTCCAGTCTCACACTGTATATCTTTAAAAGCAGCCGCAGCTCTTTATTCACAGCAGCAGAATAGCAGCAACAAGACTATCAATCAGGTACAGGGTGTCTTCCTCCACACAGGACTGCTCTCCCTCAGGATGGTCTCTGTGTCCCTGCCACCACCCCAGGTCAAGGGCACCCAGGGTGGGGCTAGCTCTTCCCTCGCCCCCTAAACAGGGTGAGAGGAATTGGTCCACCTCCCTAACTAAGGTTGCATCAGCTCTACTCAGAGGCTGATGGCTCCCCTTCTCCAACGGCCAATTGATATAGGCTCTCTCTGTCACCCTGGGCCAGCCAGGTGACAGACTCAGCAGACTCTAACTCTGGACTGAACTCTTAACTCTGACACACACTTCTACTAAATAGGAAGTGCACTGCTCTTTATGATACTGCACCGACACACTTTATTCGAGCAAATACCCAGTATGTACCTGGCAGATACCTGGAATGCGCCGCTCCTTACCTCTGACAAGCCCCGTTGCGTTTGCCTTTCCAGCCTGGGTTCATGCCTGGCTGACGGGCGGCTGATCTGTTAAATGATAATGATTAGGATTTAATAGGCTGCAATGCTTCGCGTGTCTACCAGATGGCATAAATTCATGAATTGTAATGCAGTATATATATATATATATACTGTGCAGTATTGCAGCCAGTGGGAATAAAATGCTTCAATCCCTGCCTAGAAAATAACCCAATGCACTCGGGCAGAAAACAGTCACAAACTTCAATACACCCGGGTATACCCGAATTCGAGGAACTAGCCGTGCTCGAATAAAGTGTGTCGCCAGTGTATTGGCAGGCACTGCCCCTGTGTCTCTGCCTACCACACAGGGTCAGGTACCAATTTCAGGAATGTCCCGTTATTAGCATAAACACAACAGAGTTCCATGGATCTAGCATTAAGACTGTAAGCTCTGCAGGCCAGGGATTTCCTTTCCTATTGTCTGATTTTGTTTGTTGCACTTATTGTATGTATGTATGTCTTTATTTGTATAGCGCCATAAAATGTACATAGCGCTTCACAGTAGTAATACATGTCATATAAATAACAAATATAAATAACAGATAATGGGAATAAGTGCTTCAGACATACTGTAAAAGTAACATTAAGGAAGGAGTCCCTGCTCCGAGGAGCTTACAATCTAATTGGTAGGTAGAGAGAACGTACAGAGACAGTAGGAGGGAATACTAGTAAGTGCGTCTGCAGGGGGTCAAGCTTTGTGTCATGTGTCCATGATTATCCAGTGCTACTCATATGCTTCTTTAAGCATAATTCTCTGTACTGTATTGCCTCTCTTATAAAGCGCTATATAAATAAATATTTACATACATAATATATCTTAATGCATCTTAAGACACCTTAGAGTTCCCTCTATAAGACACTTTATGGTCCACTCAAGTGAATAGTCTGTAAGTAGGGTGACCATTCGTCCCGGTTTTGCCGGGACAGTCCCGTTTTTTTCTGCCCTGTCCCGATTTTAGCTCCGTCCCGGTTATGTCCCGATTTTTGTCCCTGGTCCCGGTATTGCGGGGCAGCGGCGGTGAGGAGAATGCGGCGGCCGGTAAGTATTTTCTATGTGTGTGTGTGTGAATGCTGCCGGGGAGACTGAATGAAGGAGAATGCCGGGGGCGGGACTTAGAATGCCGGCCGGCCCGCAGGGGATTGGTTGCAGGCAGGTCAGAGGAAGCCGGGGGCGGGACTTCCGCTTTGTGCAGAGCACACGTGTCTTCCCGCTCCCGGCTCCTCTGTTCGCGGTGAGTGTCCCCTTTCTGTCCCGGGTCCCAGCCAGGGGGGGTAATAGGAGGTGGTAGCGGGGGTGCGCCTACCTTTGTACCACCTTGTACCTTTGCCCCCCTGGCGCTCCCACCATTGCCCCCCCGGCGCTCCCACCATTGCCCCATCGGCACTCCCACCTTTGCCCCCCGGCGCTCCCACCTTTGCCCCCCGCCGCTCCCACCTTTGCCCCATCGGCACTCCCACCTTTGCCCCCCGGCGCTCCCACCTTTGCCCCCCCCGGCGCTCACAGCTTTGCCCCCCGGCGCTCCCACCTTTGCCCCTCCGGCGCTCACACCTTTGTGTGTGTGTGTGTGTGTGTATCAGTGTGTGTGTGTGTTTCAGTGTGTGTGTGTTTCAGTGTGTGTGTGTGTGTATCAGTGTGTGTGTGTGTGTGTGTGTGTGTGTGTGTGTGTGTGTGTGTGTGTGTGTGTGTGTGTGAATCAGTGGGTGTGTGTGGGTGTGGGTGTGTGTGTGTATCTGTGTGTGTGTGTGTGTGTGTGTGTGTGTATGTGTATCAGTGTGTGTGTGTGTGTGTGTGTGAATCAGTGGGTGTGTGTGTGTGTGAATCAGTGTGTGTGTGTGTGTGTGTGTGTGTGTGTGTGTGTGTGTGTGTGTGTGTGTGTGTGTGTGTGTATTAGTGGGTGGGTGTGTGTGTGTATCAGTGTGTCTGTATCTGTGTGTGTGTGTATTGTATTGTATGTCTTTATTTATATAGCGCCATTAGTGTACATAGCGCTTCACAGTAGTAATACATGTGGTAATCAAATAAATAACAGATAATATAAATAACATATCATGGGAATAAGTGCTTTAGACATAAAAGTAACATTTCGGAAGAGGAGTCCCTGCCCCGAGGAGCTTACAGTCTAATTGGTAGGTAGGGAGAACGTACAGAGACAGTAGGAGGGAGTTCTGGTAAGTGCGTCTGCAGGGGGTCAAGCATTATGTATCGTGTTTAGAATATCCACAGTGCTATTCATATGCTTCTTTAAGCAAGTGTGTCTTAAGGTGGGTCTTAAAGGTGGATAGAGAGGGTGCTAGTCGGGTACTGAGGGGAAGGGCATTCCAGAGATGTGGGGCAGTCAGTGAAAAAGGTTTAAGGCGGGAGAGGGCTTTAGATACAAAGGGGGTAGAAAGAAGACATCCTTGAGAAGAACGCAAGAGTCTGGATGGTGCATACCGAGAAATTAGGGATGAGATGTAAGGAGGGGCAGAAGAATGTAAAGCTTTAAAAGTGAGGAGAAGAATGGAGTGTGAGATGCGGGATTTGATCGGAAGCCAGGAGAGGGATTTCATGAGGGGAGATGCTGAGACAGATCTAGGAAAGAGTAGAGTGATTCTGGCAGCAGCATTTAGGATAGATTGTAGGGGAGACAGGTGAGAGGCAGGAAGGCCGGACAGCAGGAGGTTACAGTAATCAAGACGGGAGAGAATGAGGGCCTGAGTCAGAGTTTTAGCAGTCGAACAACAGAGGAAAGGGCGTATCTTAGTTATATTGCGGAGGAAAAAGCAACAAGTTTTAGAAATGTTTTGAATGTGAGGGGCGAATGTGAGAGAGGAGTCGAACGTGACCCCTTGGCAGCGTGCTTGGGCTACTGGGTGAATGATTGTAGTTCCAACAGTAATGTGGAAGGAGGTAGTAGGGCCAGGTTTGGGAGGAAGTATGAGGAGCTCTGTTTTAGCCATGTTGAGTTTAAGGCGTCGGAGGGCCATCCAGGATGATATAGCAGAGAGACATTCAGAAACTTTGGTTTGTACAGCAGGTGTAAGGTCAGGTGTTGAAAAGTATATTTGTGTGTCGTCGGCATAGAGGTGATAATTAAACCCAAAAGATGTTATTAGGTCACCTAGAGAGAGTGTGTACAGAGAAAAGAGAAGAGGTCCCAGGACAGAGCCCTGGGGTACCCCCACAGAGAGATCAATAGAGGAGGAGGAGGTGTTAGCAGAAGAGACACTAAAAGTACGATGGGAGAGGTAGGATGAGATCCAGGATAGAGCTTTGTTCCGAATACCTAGAGTATGGAGAATGTGGAGGAGAAGAGGGTGGTCCACGGTGTCAAATGCTGCAGAGAGGTCGAGTAATATGAACAGAGTGTAATGACCTCTGTCTTTGGCAGCATGGAGGTCGTCAGTTATTTTAGTGAGGGTTGTTTCCGTGGAGTGAGCAGTGCGGAAGCCAGATTGTAGAGGGTCTAGGAGAGAATAAGTGTTGAGAAAATGGAGCAAGCGAGAGAATACAAGACGTTCAAGTAGTTTAGAGGCAAAAGGCAGGAGGGAGACAGGTCGATAGTTAGAAAGACAGGTAGGGTCAAGCTTGCTGTTTTTGAGTAATGGTATGACTGTTGCATGTTTGAAGGAGGATGGAAAGGTTCCAGAGCAGAGGGAGGAGTTAAAAATGTGTGTAAGCGTAGGGATTATAGTAGGAGCTAGAGGTTTTAGGAGATGGGAGGGAATGGGGTCAAGAGGGCAAGTGATAGAGGGAGAAGAGGAGATCAACAGCGACACGTCCTCCTCTGAGACAGTGGAAAAAGACTCAAGGAAGGCAGGAGGAGAGTTAGGAAGAGGTGTAGGATGGGGGGAAGAAACAGAGGGGATGTTCTGCCGTATGGATTCCACCTTTTCCTTAAAATAGTCTGCAAAGTCCTGAGCGGAGGTGGAGGAAGGAGAGGCAGCTGAGGGTGGTTTGAGTAGAGTATCAAAGACAGAGAACAGTCGGCGTGGGTTAGACTTGTGCATGTTGATTAGTGCAGAAAAGTAGGCTTGTTTAGCTTGCGAGAGGGCAGAGTTGAAACAGGATAGCATAAATTTGTAGTGAAGGAAGTCTGCGAGAGTGTGAGACTTCCTCCAGAGGCGTTCAGAGGAACGAGTGGAGGAACGCAGCATGCGCGTGTGGGAATTTAGCCAGGGTCTAGGGTTAGAAGGGCGAGGGCGGCAGAGAGAAAGCGGGGCATGTAGATCAAGAGATGAGGACAAGACAGAGTTGTACTTTCTGACCAGGTTGTCAGGGTCTGTAGCAGAGCTGAGAGAGGAGAGGGAGGAGTGTAAAGTGGACTCAAAGTCAGGTAAGTGAATAGAGCGCAGGTTTCTGCAGAACCGGGGGGTAGATGGAGGTGGAGAAGGGGAGAAGCTAGATAAAGAGAATGAGATGAGATGATGGTCAGAGAGAGGAAAAGGGGAAATGGAGAAATCAGAGAGAGAGAGAAGTTTTTAGTGAAAACCAGGTCTAAGTAGTGGCCATCCTTGTGGGTGCTGGCTGCAGTCCACTGTTGAAGGCCAAAAGAAGAGGTAAGAGAAAGAAAGCGGGAAGCCCAAGAGAGAGAGGGGTCATCAATGTGGCAATTGAAGTCCCCAAGGAGAAGAACAGGGGAGTCTGAGGAGAGAAAGAAAGAGAGCCAGGATTCAAAGTGAGAGAGAAAGGCAGAAAGGGGATGAGTAGAGGTAGGTGGGCGATAGATGACCGCCACATGAACAGGGAGAGGAGAGAAGATCTGGACAGTGTGAGCCTCAAAGGAGGGAAAAGCAAGAGAGGGGGGAATAGGAAGGGTTCGGTAACGGCAGACAGAGGAGAGCAGGAGCCCCACGCCTCCACCCCTGCTATCAGGGCGCGGTTTGTGTGTGTGTATCAGTGTGTCTGTATCTGTGTGTGTGTGTGTGTATCAGTGTGGCTTTTTTGGCGATAAGCTGGTGATAAGTGGCTTATCGCTGCTTACTGCATGAGGGCCTTAGGGAGGATTTGTTCCTTTAAAGTACACCTAGTTTGGCATAGGATTTGGATGTCAGGGTATCAATGTGCAACCCAATTGTTAAATGGGAGTTGAATGATCAGATATTTCAAACAAGTAACAGGGGCTAGGATGGTTTTAGAGCTGGTTTTTATCTGAAGCTCTGTCATTGGTAGCTTTAGCAATTAAGCTCTGGTCCCAAATACCATTGTTACAGTCTTGTCAGTGTTTAAAATCAGTTTGTTTTGGGAAATCCAGTTTCAAGTCTCAAAAATCAGATTGAAGTATGTGTTCAAGGTCAGAGAGGCGAGGGCTGCGTGCATATAGGATAAGATCTAAGGCCTCTCACAATAACCCGTTAGGAATATTAATTCCTCATCTATCCGACATAAGTATAAAATTTAGTCTACCAAGACCCCTAATACAGAGTTACCCACCTTATACGGGAGCAGCTGCCAGACGAGTATAGTAAATGTATCTTATTTCTTTTGCCACTGGAGGGCAGCGTGGAGTTGCAAGGAGTGGCGCCCGTAAGGACGACGTGCCAGTTAGGCGGAAGGAGAAGCGCACACACTTTTATGTGAAACGGATATATTTGGGGAGGGATTTAGGAGTCTGAGTAAGAAAATTAACCATTTAAATATGTACAGATTTAATCCCACTTTTGGAAATTAGGGATGTTGCCTAAAAGTTTGAGAATGCATAAAGTGCCACCCATGGGCTTTAATGAAGCAGCATTTGTGGGCTAAATGGAACAGCATTCTGTATAAAGGTATTTTGGACTCGATATAAATAATTGATGCCAAAAACTAATATTAAGTAAATTGAGAATGGAAAAATCTTCAACACAAACGTACAGAATGTGATATTCTGAGAGATCTTACAGATGTTATCAAATCCCACAATGAATATATAGAAAATGTCTGTATAGAACGAGTCAAACAAGAATATGCCAATAAAACGTTTAATTGGGAGATACAGGGGCCACAATTCAGGTCATTTAGCTGAAAGAAGAGAAGCCGGTCAGCCGGTAGAGCCGGTCAGCCAGTAGAGCAGGTCAGCAGGTCAGCCAGAAGAGCAGGTCAGCCAGAAGAGCAGGTCAGCCGGTAGAGCAGGTCAGCCGGTCAGCTCTGAGATCAGCATTACTTATATCCCCTAAACGTTGTCCCCTGCATGTAATGCTGCAGAACAGCCTACACTGCATATACTGTACATGAGATACTTAACCCTTTCTTTTCGCTCGACTAATCTGAATGATTTGCTAATTGGTTTGTAATTAGAGAGATATTTGTAGCAGAATCCCATGTATGTTATTTTTACCTTTTTAGATACCGTTTTGTGTAATAAAAGATATGAGATCAGAGGGGCTTCCTGTTTGCACTCGTGTTTTGGCAGAAGTGTATATGTGACCCTATAAATCTCCCTCACACCTGGGCTTGGCAGCGTGACACTAGTGCAGCGTCCTGGGGAAGAATCACTGAGCTGTTAGCAATAGATACAACGGAAAGAAAAGACACTACACATAGGTTTGATTAAAGAGAGTATTTTATTGAAATAATGAATCTCTTTGCTGGGAGGGGCCTGCAGCACATTGCAGAGCGATATAGTAACACGCAGAGCAATGCATTGCAGGCCCCTCCGGCAGCAAAGGGGTGAAGACCAATGCAGGGTGTATAAAGATCTCACTGATAATTCATGCACAAAGGGCAGTTTGTTGCTGTGATCCAGAGGAAGGCGAAACATAACCCCTGCTGTGCAATGGGGGAAAAAAATTCCTTCCTGACCCCATTAAATGGCGATCGGATGGTCCCTGGATCACTGCGCAGTGAGATCAGATGGAGCAGCACAGATCAGCGTTGTTATACACAGGGGCACACTCAGTATATAGAGATGCGGGTGATGGGGCCCTTGTGCCCCTGTGTATAACTCACCTGCTCCCCCATCCCCCTGCTGCATATCTATCCCATTCACCCCTTTTCCTCCCGCATACCTCGCAGGGCCGGCCGGCCATTAGGCGGTCGCCTAGCGCGCAGAGGTCCTAGGGGCGCATTAATAATCATTATTATTTTTTCCTCTTATTATTTTATTTATTTATCTTTTTTTTAAAATTATTATTCTTTTTTTTATCCAGTATTTTGGCGCCCTTTTATTTTTATTTTGCGTCGCGCTGGGGTGCGGTCGCACCCCCTGCAGCCCCGATATCTACGCCACTGTTTATTTTATTATTTTATTTATCTTATTATTTTTTATACAACTGGGGCACAAATTTTAAGTTTCGCCTCGGGCGCATGAAACCCGTGCTCTGGCCCTGCTCCTTGTTCTCTCTCACCCTCTCACGCCCAATATCCCTATCTCCCTCTAGTACCTGCCCCTCCCTCAGCCTTCCTGATCTTATCTGCCTCTCCTGCGGTCAAACCAACTTCTCAGGGCCCCTAGAATACCCCTGTATCTACGCCCTGGCTCCTCTGCTACCTGCTCCTGGCTTCTCCGCCTAAAAAAGGTGAAGCAGCAGATCTGTCCGCACCTCTCGTATTCTCCTACCTGCTCCCGGGGTCTTCTCCTCCGCCTAAAAAAGGTGAAGCAGCAGATCCGGCCACACCTGTCGTATGCTCCTTGGTCATCGTACACCACGTCTGCGTCATCGGCCGCCTTGTAGCCCACCTCATTGTTCCACTTGACGCCCGCTTTGTCGTATGCCTCGTCGTCCGCCTCGTCGTCTGGTGGCACAAAGGGCACCACCTTCGTGCGTGTCCTGATCTGCAGGAGACATGAAGTGTTTGTAACCAGGGACAGTGATACTCTGTATCGCAAGAGCTCCTGTGCCACTTATACCCCATCCCCAATACCACGTTATACCGCCCTCCACAGGGCAAATACCCGTTATACCCACCTCCCCAGGCCCAGTACCCAGTTATACAACCCTCCCAAGGCCCAGTACCCTGTTATACGCCCCTCCCCAGGCCCAGTACTCATTATACCCACCTCACCAGGCCCAGTACCCGTTATACCCACCTCACCAGGCCCAGTACCCATTATATACCCCTCCCCAGAAGGTCATGTTTCTATTTATCAAAAATACATTGAGTTACCTCTGGTTTTCAGGCATGTCCTGGGGGAGTTATCACAGAGACACAGAAACGTTGCTGAGTTTGGGTTAGTAACTCCCTTAACTTCTCAGCAGTTGAATTCCCCATTAGGCGCTTAGCACGTTAAAAACAAGCGTTGCTATTTCTCTGCATGAAGTTGCAGGTAATTGGAAGAGTTACACAGTGACGGCTATTTCATCACTCACCTTCTTCCCCCGAAACGGTCTTTTCTGTCTTATTTCCGGCTTCACATCGGATATCCATATCCATTCTTGGCCTCTGATCTGTATGCAAGGCAATGCTTTAAGACAGGGTTGCACAACCTTTTCCCCCTGCTCCCCCCTCCACCTTCCCCACCTTGTCTCCGACGTTCTGATGTAACGACGTCATGTGATATCACGTTGCTATGGCAATGCCACATCATGTGACGCCACGTTGCTGTCGCCAGAAGCCGCCGGAGACAAGGAAAGGGAACTTACAGAGGCCTTGCGCGCGATCTCCGGCATTTAATTTAAATGCTGTGGGGAAGAGCGAGGGGCCTCTGTAAGCGCCGAGCCCCTCCTCCCAAGAAAATGTCGTGCCCCTTGATTTGCGCACCCCTGCTTTAATAGATATTCTGGGACCCTCCAACTCCTCCATCGGACCCTTCCTCATATTGACTGACCTTGCAGTGCTCTGCACTGACTTGCACTGACCTGCTATGGTGCCTCTCAAAATACCATGCTAACTCATTCTGAACATACATGTGTCCTTTTTACATGTTACTCAGCTTGTATGGGCCACAGACAGCTTTCCCGGGGTCCAGGACTAGTTTCCACCGGGGACACTCACCCATGGGTCGGCGACTTTGCGAGAACCCACCCCCCCCAACCTGTTTTCTCTTGCACTGCCATAGACAACAACATTTCGGCCTGCTGGTCTTTCTCAGGTAAAGTGTCTAAACCCACTAAATCCAGCAAAGAAAGGCCAGCAGCCGAAACATTGTAGTCTGTGGCACAATAAATTATCTTTTTTTATTCAAATCCGTGTGCCCTTTCCCATCAATCATATTGTATCCATTGGACGAAATGCCGGTCTTCCCTGAGACTAAGGGGCACCGGTTAAAGTATCACTACTTATTGTTTTTTTTTGGTGTGCAGCAAATCCCCATCATTTTTGCGTTCTCTTGCTCTGCCCCAATCTGACACACAACCTTGCTCTCTCACCCCCCTCTTAGACTCCCCCGTCACCCTTTCCTTCCTCAAAGGATGTCCTTTAATCAGATCTTACCCAAATTGTCTCCATCTCCCTTGGAAATGTTCTGTCTTTAAGCTGTGCGGCTCCTCTTGATCCGAACTTTCTTAGCTGACCCCTTTAGGTTTCGGCTCCGAGGGTCTAAAAAATAAGCGACTCCGAAAAGATGTGAAATATGCGCACGGGTCCTAATGGGGCACTGAGGGGGAGACTAAAATACTAGTAAATATAATCTACTGTGCTAACAAATATAATCTATTAACTAAGAAACATAACTTATTTACTAAGAAATATAATTTATTAAACTAACAAATATAACTTATTAAACTAAGAAATATAACTTATTAAACTAAGAAATATATTTTATTAAACTAAGAAATATAATTTATTAAACTAAGAAATATAACTTATTAAACTAAGAAATATAATTTATTAAACTAAGAAATATAACTTATTAAACTAAGAAATATAACTTATTAAACTTAGAAATATAATCTATTAAACTAAATAAATATCTATTAAACTAAATAAATATCTATTCAACTAAATAAATATAATCTATTTAAAAACAATAAAATTAAAAGCTGGAGAAATGATACGTCAACCAAGCAACAGATGTGATGCCAATGAGCGTTGAACTCCTTGCAGATCCACCGTCAGCTGGTTGTGGCAGAAAGTGGTGACATACAGTAGAACAGAGTGGTTGAGCTGTAACCACGGCAGTCAGGTCAGAAATCAACACAATATTTTTTGAAATTTAGAATGAGAATGTTCTGTATGTCACATTCTGGGCTCAGACTCTGAGCCCTGTCACATGTTAGCAGCTTGTGATAATAGAAAGTATCCATATACTGGGATGTGATAAGAAACATGAAGGTCATTTTATAATGGGTCCCATAACCTGCTTTATATGAAGTATCATTTTACACTAATTAGTAGAGATGTTACATTTTGAAAAATAGCACTTCTGGCGACATTGTTCATTTTCTCTACAAATGATAAATGAAAAAGTTGGATAAAACGTTATATGTGTGTGTGCGCGCGCAATATATATATATATAGAGGTATCAGTACCGTGTTAGCCGAGCTTCAATAATCAAAAAATAAATAGATGATACCGTTCTGTGGCTAACGAAATGCTTTTATTTGTGCGAGCTTTCGAGATACACTGATCTCTTCTTCCGGCGATGTTACAATGAATGAAGCAAGCAAAAGGTATACTTAAAAACAGTGTCTCTTGGAATGTTATCTGTGCTGGTCCTTCCCCCGGTGTGGATGTGTTTTATGCCTAGAGACAGCTGTGTGTGCATAGATATAGCACAGTATTTTAAATTACGCTGCGGGGTCATGTGACGTCACCCTCGTCAAATGCCGCTGCAGGTCACATGACGCCGCATCATGGTAAGGTGGGGGGGCGCGAGCACCGGCAGGGGGGCGAGCTGCAAAAGTTTGTGCTCCCCTGGTATAACCAATAAATAATATAGCTGATATAGCAATTTGGTTGTGGCTAGAGAGAGATTATAATGGCAGTGAGAATTAGTGGTCAGAATTAATAACAGTGCAATTACTAAAAAGTAGCTGTAATAAAATAATAATAAACTCTATGCCTAAACACAATAAAAGTCCAGAAACCTAGCTCTAATAGCTATGTTATAACTCAATCATAAAAGGATCCAATTCGGGCGTCCTCTGGAGCCCTGGCAGCTCTCTTCAGGGAAACAACCACCTCCTCGATAGATATCTAAACAAAAAAAAGAAGAGAAAGCGCCCGCTCCATGTGTAAATTCGGTTTAACAATTTCATTTCCTGGACAAGATAAAAATAGCAAACTCACAAACATCCGTTTGGTAAAAGCATTGTGTGAGACAGGCTCGGGCTCCGTGGTAATCCGGAAGTCACTCCGCAGCTCCAGACTTTGGACGATGACCGGGAAACTCGATAGGCTGCGCCCCTCGCAGTGTGGTCCTCCAGCAATCTGTGGTATGTTGTGGTTCCACTGTAAATCCGGTGTCTCGTCTTGGTCGCGTACCAACTTCCCTTCCGGCGTCAGGACGTATAGTGTGGCAATAGCAACGAGAAGAAAGTACTGAGGTGGGGTTGGATCCCCCTCGGTTATTTCTTGTTTTATTAATAAATAATTTACTATATTTTAATCTCTGGTGCGCATTGTGTGCATTTTTCTTCTTGTCTGCACAGTGCTTCAGATGCTGCATCTGAAAAAATGCCGGTGGATCGGGATGTGAGGTAGGGAAGTGACGTCCGCGCCGGAACGTTATTGCCACGCCTCCAAATATTTATTGCCACGCCCCCAATCGCACCCGCTGCAGGCCCGTGTCTCTCTCTCTCTCTCTCTCTCTCTCTCTCTCTCTCTCTGTGTCTCTGTCTCTCTCTGTGTGTCTCTGTCTCTCTCTGTGTGTCTCTGTCTCTCTCTGTGTGTCTCTCTGTGTCTCTGTCTCTTTCTCTGTGTCTCTGTCTCTCTCTGTGTGTCTCTGTTTCTCTCTGTGTCTCTGTGTGTCTCTGTCAAAAGAACATTTCAGTATTGCCAAAGCGTGAGTAAAAGGGGGTGTGGGACAATGATTACACGAATACTAGGGGGTACGGTATAATGGTTATACAGTACATTACTTTTGTCTCTCTCTCTCTCTGTGTCTGTCTCTCTCTCTCTGTGTCTCTCTCTCCCTATGTCCCTCTCTCTGTCTCTCTCTCATTCTCTGTCTCTCTCTCTCTGTGTCTCTCTCTCATTCTCTCTCTCTCATTCTCTGTCTCTCATTCTCTGTCTCTCATTCTCTGTCTCTCTCTCATTCTCTGTCTCTCTCTCTCATTCTCTGTCTCTCTCTCTCATCCCTGTATGATAGGTACAGTATGTTCCAACTCTATTTTTTGCTCTTCTTTTCCGTTTGAGAGGAGGGAGTCCCTCACCTCTTCAGCCACACACCAGGAACGCTGGATTGCTTTCAGACGCTCGTAGAGGCGGATACAGTTTTGGATTGCAGGCACTGATTTATCTGGTAAGTACCGCAAACATGCTTGAACAAGGGCCGTAGACATTTTATTTGATGGTTTAGATTATCATTGTCTGTGGTTGTTAGTTATTGGTATTAGAGTTTTTTGATGTTGTTACGAATCAAATACATTTTGAAGTAGTAATCCCCTCCGAACTGGGCATTCCTGGCCAATAATGCCCTGGCTGTAAGAGTTGAAGGGCCCAAGCAAAGCCCCCACCTCTATACACACTAACACTGCAGGGGCATCAGAGTGTCTTGTTGTCATGGCAATGGGGGGTGTCACGTGATGTAATTTGTTTAATAAATTATTTTTTAAGGTGTCCCGGTTTTTCATTTTTGAAATCTGGTCACCCTATTGATCAAGCAGAAAAAGTGAAGAAACAATTGTAGTTTTGCTAATGGACGTCATTTTGGCATATCATTAGCTTTGAGGATACCCATTAATATGAAGAAAAATAACATCGATTCCCAATGTAGCCCCCCTTCCCTGGGCCAATCGCAGATCGGGCCCCCCTCCTCTGTACTAGGGTCTGGCTACGTGTCTGAGTGTGGTGCATACCTGCTGGCAACAGGGGGGCCTGAGTCTCCCGCGATGGTATGGGGGATGACAGGATCAGGTTTCTGGGGTGAATGCCTCCGTCTCATCAGAGCAGGATGAAATTTCTCTTCAGAAGGACTTGGAGAGACTGGAAACGTGGGCAGGTAAATGGCAAATGAGGTTTAATACAGATAAATATAAGGTTATGCATTTGGGATGCAAGAATAAAAAGGCGACTTACAAATTAAATGGAGATATATTGGGGGAATCCTTGATGGAGAAGGATTTAGGGGTGCTTGTAGACAGCAGGCTTAGCAATAGTGCCCAATGTCATGCAGTAGCTGCAAAGGCAAACAAGATCTTATCTTGCATCAAACGGGCAATGGATGGAAGGGAAGTAGACATAATTATGCCCCTTTACAAAGCATTAGTAAGACCACACCTTGAATATGGAGTACAATTTTGGGCACCAATCCTAAGAAAAGACATTATGGAACTAGAGAGAGTGCAGAGAAGAGCCACCAAATTAATAAAGGGGATGGACATTCTAACTTATGAGGAGAGGCTAGCTATATTGGATTTATTTACATTAGAAAAGAGGCGTCTAAGAGGGGATATGATAACTATATACAAATATATTCAGGGACAATACAAGGAGCTTTCAAAAGAACTATTCATCCCACGGGCAGTACAAAGGACTCGGGGCCATCCCTTAAGGTTGGAGGAAAGGAAATTTCACCAGCAACAAAGGAAAGGGTTCTTTACAGTAAGGGCAGTTAAAATGTGGAACTCATTACCCATGGAGACTGTGATGGCAGATACAATAGATTTGTTCAAAAAAAGGTTGGACATCTTTTTAGATGGGACAGGTATACAGGGATATACCAAATAAGTATATATGGGAAGGATGTTGATCCAGGGATTAATCCGATTGCCAATTCTTGGAGTCAGGAAGGAATTAATTTTTCCCCTTAATGGGGTTTTTTGTTTGCCTTCCTCTGGATCAATAAGTAAGTATAGATATAGAATTAAGTATCTGTTGTCTGAATTTAGCATAGGTTGAACTTGATGGACGTACGTCTTTTTTCAACCTCATCTATTATGTAACTATGTATGTAATGGTGCTGCGCCTCCATCTCTGAGCCCCAGGAATACGGGTGGAATCCTTCCAGAGAGTCCCCCCCCCCCCCTCGGGGATGAGAGATTCCAGTCTCACACTGTATATCTTTAAAAGCAGCCGCAGCTCTTTATTCACAGCAGCAGAATAGCAGCAACAAGACTATCAATCAGGTACAGGGTGTCTTCCTCCACACAGGACTGCTCTCCCTCAGGATGGTCTCTGTGTCCCTGCCACCACCCCAGGTCAAGGGCACCCAGGGTGGGGCTAGCTCTTCCCTCGCCCCCTAAACAGAGTGAGAGGAATTGGTCCACCTCCCTAACTAAGGTTGCATCAGCTCTACTCAGAGGCTGATGGCTCCCCTTCTCCAACGGCCAATTGATATAGGCTCTCTCTGTCACCCTGGGCCAGCCAGGTGACAGACTCAGCAGACTCTAACTCTGGACTGAACTCTTAACTCTGACACACACTTCTACTAAATAGGAAGTGCACTGCTCTTTATGATATTGGCAGGCACTGCCCCTGTGTCTCTGCCTACCACACAGGGTCAGGTACCAATTTCAGGAATGTCCCGTTATTAGCATAAACACAACAGAGTTCCATGGATCTAGCATTAAGACTGTAAGCTCTGCAGGCCAGGGATTTCCTTTCCTATTGTCTGATTTTGTTTGTTGCACTTATTGTATGTATGTATGTCTTTATTTGTATAGCGCCATAAAATGTACATAGCGCTTCACAGTAGTAATACATGTCATATAAATAACAAATATAAATAACAGATAATGGGAATAAGTGCTTCAGACATACTGTAAAAGTAACATTAAGGAAGGAGTCCCTGCTCCGAGGAGCTTACAATCTAATTGGTAGGTAGAGAGAACGTACAGAGACAGTAGGAGGGAATACTAGTAAGTGCGTCTGCAGGGGGTCAAGCTTTGTGTCATGTGTCCATGATTATCCAGTGCTACTCATATGCTTCTTTAAGCATAATTCTCTGTACTGTATTGCCTCTCTTATAAAGCGCTATATAAATAAATATTTACATACATAATATATCTTAATGCATCTTAAGACACCTTAGAGTTCCCTCTATAAGACACTTTATGGTCCACTCAAGTGAATAGTCTGTAAGTAGGGTGACCATTCGTCCCGGTTTTGCCGGGACAGTCCCGTTTTTTTCTGCCCTGTCCCGATTTTAGCTCCGTCCCGGTTATATCCCGATTTTTGTCCCTGGTCCCGGTATTGCGGGGCAGCGGCGGTGAGGAGAATGCGGCGGCCGGTAAGTATTTTCTATGTGTGTGTGTGTGAATGCTGCCGGGGAGACTGAATGAAGGAGAATGCCGGGGGCGGGACTTAGAATGCCGGCCGGCCCGCAGGGGATTGGTTGCAGGCAGGTCAGAGGAAGCCGGGGGCGGGACTTCCGCTTTGTGCAGAGCACACGTGTCTTCCCGCTCCCGGCTCCTCTGTTCGCGGTGAGTGTCCCCTTTCTGTCCCGGGTCCCAGCCAGGGGGGGTAATAGGAGGTGGTAGCGGGGGTGCGCCTACCTTTGTACCACCTTGTACCTTTGCCCCCCTGGCGCTCCCACCATTGCCCCCCCGGCGCTCCCACTATTGCCCCATCGGCACTCCCACCTTTGCCCCCCGGCGCTCCCACCTTTGCCCCCCGCCGCTCCCACCTTTGCCCCATCGGCACTCCCACCTTTGCCCCCCGGCGCTCCCACCTTTGCCCCCCCCGGCGCTCACAGCTTTGCCCCCCGGCGCTCCCACCTTTGCCCCTCTGGCGCTCACAGCTTTGTGTGTGTGTGTGTGTATCAGTGTGTGTGTGTGTGTTTCAGTGTGTGTGTGTATCAGTGTGTGTGTGTGTGTGTATCAGTGTGTGTGTGTGTGTGTGTGTGTGTGTGTGTGTGTGTGTGTGTGTGTGTGTGTGTGTGTGTGAATCAGTGGGTGTGTGTGGGTGTGGGTGTGTGTGTGTATCTGTGTGTGTGTGTGTGTGTGTGTGTGTGTGTGTATGTGTATCAGTGTGTGTGTGTGTGTGTGTGTGTGAATCAGTGGGTGTGTGTGTGTGTTTGTGAATCAGTGTGTGTGTGTGTGTGTGTGTGTGTGTGTGTGTGTGTGTGTGTGTGTGTGTGTGTGTGTGTGTGTGTATTAGTGGGTGGGGGTGTGTGTGTGTGTATCAGTGTGTCTGTATCTGTGTGTGTGTGTATTGTATTGTATGTCTTTATTTATATAGCGCCATTAGTGTACATAGCGCTTCACAGTAGTAATACATGTGGTAATCAAATAAATAACAGATAATATAAATAACATATCATGGGAATAAGTGCTTTAGACATAAAAGTAACATTTCGGAAGAGGAGTCCCTGCCCCGAGGAGCTTACAGTCTAATTGGTAGGTAGGGAGAACGTACAGAGACAGTAGGAGGGAGTTCTGGTAAGTGCGTCTGCAGGGGGTCAAGCATTATGTATCGTGTTTAGAATATCCACAGTGCTATTCATATGCTTCTTTAAGCAAGTGTGTCTTAAGGTGGGTCTTAAAGGTGGATAGAGAGGGTGCTAGTCGGGTACTGAGGGGAAGGGCATTCCAGAGATGTGGGGCAGTCAGTGAAAAAGGTTTAAGGCGGGAGAGGGCTTTAGATACAAAGGGGGTAGAAAGAAGACATCCTTGAGAAGAACGCAAGAGTCTGGATGGTGCATACCGAGAAATTAGGGATGAGATGTAAGGAGGGGCAGAAGAATGTAAAGCTTTAAAAGTGAGGAGAAGAATGGAGTGTGAGATGCGGGATTTGATCGGAAGCCAGGAGAGGGATTTCATGAGGGGAGATGCTGAGACAGATCTAGGAAAGAGTAGAGTGATTCTGGCAGCAGCATTTAGGATAGATTGTAGGGGAGACAGGTGAGAGGCAGGAAGGCCGGACAGCAGGAGGTTACAGTAATCAAGACGGGAGAGAATGAGGGCCTGAGTCAGAGTTTTAGCAGTCGAACAACAGAGGAAAGGGCGTATCTTAGTTATATTGCGGAGGAAAAAGCAACAAGTTTTAGAAATGTTTTGAATGTGAGGGGCGAATGTGAGAGAGGAGTCGAACGTGACCCCTAGGCAGCGTGCTTGGGCTACTGGGTGAATGATTGTAGTTCCAACAGTAATGTGGAAGGAGGTAGTAGGGCCAGGTTTGGGAGGAAGTATGAGGAGCTCTGTTTTAGCCATGTTGAGTTTAAGGCGTCGGAGGGCCATCCAGGATGATATAGCAGAGAGACATTCAGAAACTTTGGTTTGTACAGCAGGTGTAAGGTCAGGTGTTGAAAAGTATATTTGTGTGTCGTCGGCATAGAGGTGATAATTAAACCCAAAAGATGTTATTAGGTCACCTAGAGAGAGTGTGTACAGAGAAAAGAGAAGAGGTCCCAGGACAGAGCCCTGGGGTACCCCCACAGAGAGATCAATAGAGGAGGAGGAGGTGTTAGCAGAAGAGACACTAAAAGTACGATGGGAGAGGTAGGATGAGATCCAGGATAGAGCTTTGTTCCGAATACCTAGAGTATGGAGAATGTGGAGGAGAAGAGGGTGGTCCACGGTGTCAAATGCTGCAGAGAGGTCAAGTAATATGAGCAGAGTGTAATGACCTCTGTCTTTGGCAGCATGGAGGTCGTCAGTTATTTTAGTGAGGGTTGTTTCCGTGGAGTGAGCAGTGCGGAAGCCAGATTGTAGAGGGTCTAGGAGAGAATAAGTGTTGAGAAAATGGAGCAAGCGAGAGAATACAAGACGTTCAAGTAGTTTAGAGGCAAAAGGCAGGAGGGAGACAGGTCGATAGTTAGAAAGACAGGTAGGGTCAAGCTTGCTGTTTTTGAGTAATGGTATGACTGTTGCATGTTTGAAGGAGGATGGAAAGGTTCCAGAGCAGAGGGAGGAGTTAAAAATGTGTGTAAGCGTAGGGATTATAGTAGGAGCTAGAGGTTTTAGGAGATGGGAGGGAATGGGGTCAAGAGGGCAAGTGATAGAGGGAGAAGAGGAGATCAACAGCGACACATCCTCCTCTGAGACAGTGGAAAAAGACTCAAGGAAGGCAGGAGGAGAGTTAGGAAGAGGTGTAGGATGGGGGGAAGAAACAGAGGGGATGTTCTGCCGTATGGATTCCACCTTTTCCTTAAAATAGTCTGCAAAGTCCTGAGCGGAGGTGGAGGAAGGAGAGGCAGCTGAGGGTGGTTTGAGTAGAGTATCAAAGACAGAGAACAGTCGGCGTGGGTTAGACTTGTGCATGTTGATTAGTGCAGAAAAGTAGGCTTGTTTAGCTTGCGAGAGGGCAGAGTTGAAACAGGATAGCATAAATTTGTAGTGAAGGAAGTCTGCGAGAGTGTGAGACTTCCTCCAGAGGCGTTCAGAGGAACGAGTGGAGGAACGCAGCATGCGCGTGTGGGAATTTAGCCAGGGTCTAGGGTTAGAAGGGCGAGGGCGGCAGAGAGAAAGCGGGGCATGTAGATCAAGAGATGAGGACAAGACAGAGTTGTACTTTCTGACCAGGTTGTCAGGGTCTGTAGCAGAGCTGAGAGAGGAGAGGGAGGAGTGTAAAGTGGACTCAAAGTCAGGTAAGTGAATAGAGCGCAGGTTTCTGCAGAACCGGGGGGTAGATGGAGGTGGAGAAGGGGAGAAGCGAGATAAAGAGAATGAGATGAGATGATGGTCAGAGAGAGGAAAAGGGGAAATGGAGAAATCAGAGAGAGAGAAGTTTTTAGTGAAAACCAGGTCTAAGTAGTGGCCATCCTTGTGGGTGCTGGCTGCAGTCCACTGTTGAAGGCCAAAAGAAGAGGTAAGAGAAAGAAAGCGGGAAGCCCAAGAGAGAGAGGGGTCATCAATGTGGCAATTGAAGTCCCCAAGGAGAAGAACAGGGGAGTCTGAGGAGAGAAAGAAAGAGAGCCAGGATTCAAAGTGAGAGAGAAAGGCAGAAAGGGGATGAGTAGAGGTAGGTGGGCGATAGATGACCGCCACATGAACAGGGAGAGGAGAGAAGATCTGGACAGTGTGAGCCTCAAAGGAGGGAAAAGCAAGAGAGGGGGGAATAGGAAGGGTTCGGTAACGGCAGACAGAGGAGAGCAGGAGCCCCACGCCTCCACCCCTGCCATCAGGGCGCGGTGTGTGTGTGTGTATCAGTGTGTCTGTGTGTGTGTGTGTGTATCAGTGTGGCTTTTTTGGCGATAAGCTGGTGATAAGTGGCTTATCGCTGCTTACTGCATGAGGGCCTTAGGGAGGATTTGTTCCTTTAAAGTACACCTAGTTTGGCATAGGATTTGGATGTCAGGGTATCAATGTGCAACCCAATTGTTAAATGGGAGTTGAATGATCAGATATTTCAAACAAGTAACAGGGGCTAGGATGGTTTTAGAGCTGGTTTTTATCTGAAGCTCTGTCATTGGTAGCTTTAGCAATTAAGCTCTGGTCCCAAATACCATTGTTACAGTCTTGTCAGTGTTTAAAATCAGTTTGTTTTGGGAAATCCAGTTTCAAGTCTCAAAAATCAGATTGAAGTATGTGTTCAAGGTCAGAGAGGCGAGGGCTGCGTGCATATAGGATAAGATCTAAGGCCTCTCACAATAACCCGTTAGGAATATTAATTCCTCATCTATCCGACATAAGTATAAAATTTAGTCTACCAAGACCCCTAATACAGAGTTACCCACCTTATACGGGAGCAGCTGCCAGACGAGTATAGTAAATGTATCTTATTTCTTTTGCCACTGGAGGGCAGCGTGGAGTTGCAAGGAGTGGCGCCCGTAAGGACGACGTGCCATTTAGGCGGAAGGAGAAGCGCACACACTTTTATGTGAAACGGATATATTTGGGGAGGGATTTAGGAGTCTGAGTAAGAAAATTAACCATTTAAATATGTACAGATTTAATCCCACTTTTGGAAATTAGGGATGTTGCCTAAAAGTTTGAGAATGCATAAAGTGCCACCCATGGGCTTTAATGAAGCAGCATTTGTGGGCTAAATGGAACAGCATTCTGTATAAAGGTATTTTGGACTCGATATAAATAATTGATGCCAAAAACTAATATTAAGTAAATTGAGAATGGAAAAATCTTCAACACAAACGTACAGAATGTGATATTCTGAGAGATCTTACAGATGTTATCAAATCCCACAATGAATATATAGAAAATGTCTGTATAGAACGAGTCAAACAAGAATATGCCAATAAAACGTTTAATTGGGAGATACAGGGGCCACAATTCAGGTCATTTAGCTGAAAGAAGAGAAGCCGGTCAGCCGGTAGAGCCGGTCAGCCAGTAGAGCAGGTCAGCAGGTCAGCCAGAAGAGCAGGTCAGCCAGAAGAGCAGGTCAGCCGGTAGAGCAGGTCAGCCGGTCAGCTCTGAGATCAGCATTACTTATATCCCCTAAACGTTGTCCCCTGCATGTAATGCTGCAGAACAGCCTACACTGCATATACTGTACATGAGATACTTAACCCTTTCTTTTCGCTCGACTAATCTGAATGATTTGCTAATTGGTTTGTAATTAGAGAGATATTTGTAGCAGAATCCCATGTATGTTATTTTTACCTTTTTAGATACCGTTTTGTGTAATAAAAGATATGAGATCAGAGGGGCTTCCTGTTTGCACTCGTGTTTTGGCAGAAGTGTATATGTGACCCTATAAATCTCCCTCACACCTGGGCTTGGCAGCGTGACACTAGTGCAGCGTCCTGGGGAAGAATCACTGAGCTGTTAGCAATAGATACAATGGATAGAAAAGACACTACACATAGGTTTGATTAAAGAGAGTATTTTATTGAAATAATGAATCTCTTTGCTGGGAGGGGCCTGCAGCACATTGCAGAGCGATATAGTAACACGCAGAGCAATGCATTGCAGGCCCCTCCGGCAGCAAAGGGGTGAAGACCAATGCAGGGTGTATAAAGATCTCACTGATAATTCATGCACAAAGGGCAGTTTGTTGCTGTGATCCAGAGGAAGGCGAAACATAACCCCTGCTGTGCAATGGGGGAAAAAAATTCCTTCCTGACCCCATTAAATGGCGATCGGATGGTCCCTGGATCACTGCGCAGTGAGATCAGATGGAGCAGCACAGATCAGCGTTGTTATACACAGGGGCACACTCAGTATATAGAGATGCGGGTGATGGGGCCCTTGTGCCCCTGTGTATAACTCACCTGCTCCCCCATCCCCCTGCTGCATATCTATCCCATTCACCCCTTTTCCTCCCGCATACCTCGCAGGGCCGGCTGGCCATTAGGCGGTCGCCTAGCGCGCAGAGGTCCTAGGGGCGCATTAATCATCATTATTATTTTTTCCTCTTATTATTTTATTTATTTATCTTTTTTTTAAAATTATTATTCTTTTTTTTATCCAGTATTTTGGCGCCCTTTTATTTTTATTTTGCGTCGCGCTGGGGTGCGGTCGCACCCCCTGCAGCCCCGATATCTACGCCACTGTTTATTTTATTATTTTATTTATCTTATTATTTTTTATACAACTGGGGCACAAATTTTAAGTTTCGCCTCGGGCGCATGAAACCCGTGCTCTGGCCCTGCTCCTTGTTCTCTCTCACCCTCTCACGCCCAATATCCCTATCTCCCTCTAGTACCTGCCCCTCCCTCAGCCTTCCTGATCTTATCTGCCTCTCCTGCGGTCAAACCAACTTCTCAGGGCCCCTAGAATACCCCTGTATCTACGCCCTGGCTCCTCTGCTACCTGCTCCTGGCTTCTTCTCCGCCTAAAAAAGGTGAAGCAGCAGATCTGTCCGCACCTCTCGTATTCTCCTACCTGCTCCCGGGGTCTTCTCCTCCGCCTAAAAAAGGTGAAGCAGCAGATCCGGCCACACCTGTCGTATGCTCCTTGGTCATCGTACACCACGTCTGCGTCATCGGCCGCCTTGTAGCCCACCTCATTGTTCCACTTGACGCCCGCTTTGTCGTATGCCTCGTCGTCCGCCTCGTCGTCCGCCTCGTCGTCTGGTGGCACAAAGGGCACCACCTTCGTGCGTGTCCTGATCTGCAGGAGACATGAAGTGTTTGTAACCAGGGACAGTGATACTCTGTATCGCAAGAGCTCCTGTGCCACTTATACCCCATCCCCAATACCACGTTATACCGCCCTCCACAGGGCAAATACCCGTTATACCCACCTCCCCAGGCCCAGTACCCAGTTATACAACCCTCCCAAGGCCCAGTACCCTGTTATACGCCCCTCCCCAGGCCCAGTACTCATTATACCCACCTCACCAGGCCCAGTACCCGTTATACCCACCTCACCAGGCCCAGTACCCATTATATACCCCTCCCCAGAAGGTCATGTTTCTATTTATCAAAAATACATTGAGTTACCTCTGGTTTTCAGGCATGTCCTGGGGGAGTTATCACAGAGACACAGAAACGTTGCTGAGTTTGGGTTAGTAACTCCCTTAACTTCTCAGCAGTTGAATTCCCCATTAGGCGCTTAGCACGTTAAAAACAAGCGTTGCTATTTCTCTGCATGAAGTTGCAGGTAATTGGAAGAGTTACACAGTGACGGCTATTTCATCACTCACCTTCTTCCCCCGAAACGGTCTTTTCTGTCTTATTTCCGGCTTCACATCGGATATCCATATCCATTCTTGGCCTCTGATCTGTATGCAAGGCAATGCTTTAAGACAGGGTTGCACAACCTTTTCCCCCTGCTCCCCCCTCCACCTTCCCCACCTTGTCTCCGACGTTCTGATGTAACGACGTCATGTGATATCACGTTGCTATGGCAATGCCACATCATGTGACGCCACGTTGCTGTCGCCAGAAGCCGCCGGAGACAAGGAAAGGGAACTTACAGAGGCCTTGCGCGCGATCTCCGGCATTTAATTTAAATGCTGTGGGGAAGAGCGAGGGGCCTCTGTAAGCGCCGAGCCCCTCCTCCCAAGAAAATGTTGTGCCCCTTGATTTGCGCACCCCTGCTTTAATAGATATTCTGGGACCCTCCAACTCCTCCATCGGACCCTTCCTCATATTGACTGACCTTGCAGTGCTCTGCACTGACTTGCACTGACCTGCTATGGTGCCTCTCAAAATACCATGCTAACTCATTCTGAACATACATGTGTCCTTTTTACATGTTACTCAGCTTGTATGGGCCACAGACAGCTTTCCCGGGGTCCAGGACTAGTTTCCACCGGGGACACTCACCCATGGGTCGGCGACTTTGCGAGAACCCACCCCCCCCAACCTGTTTTCTCTTGCACTGCCATAGACAACAACATTTCGGCCTGCTGGTCTTTCTCAGGTAAAGTGTCTAAACCCACTAAATCCAGCAAAGAAAGGCCAGCAGCCGAAACATTGTAGTCTGTGGCACAATAAATTATCTTTTTTTATTCAAATCCGTGTGCCCTTTCCCATCAATCATATTGTATCCATTGGACGAAATGCCGGTCTTCCCTGAGACTAAGGGGCACCGGTTAAAGTATCACTACTTATTGTTTTTTTTTGGTGTGCAGCAAATCCCCATCATTTTTGCGTTCTCTTGCTCTGCCCCAATCTGACACACAACCTTGCTCTCTCACCCCCCTCTTAGACTCCCCCGTCACCCTTTCCTTCCTCAAAGGATGTCCTTTAATCAGATCTTACCCAAATTGTCTCCATCTCCCTTGGAAATGTTCTGTCTTTAAGCTGTGCGGCTCCTCTTGATCCGAACTTTCTTAGCTGACCCCTTTAGGTTTCGGCTCCGAGGGTCTAAAAAATAAGCGACTCCGAAAAGATGTGAAATATGCGCACGGGTCCTAATGGGGCACTGAGGGGGAGACTTAAATACTAGTAAATATAATCTACTGTGCTAACAAATATAATCTATTAACTAAGAAACATAACTTATTTACTAAGAAATATAATTTATTAAACTAACAAATATAACTTATTAAACTAAGAAATATAACTTATTAAACTAAGAAATATATTTTATTAAACTAAGAAATATAATTTATTAAACTAAGAAATATAACTTATTAAACTAAGAAATATAATTTATTAAACTAAGAAATATAACTTATTAAACTAAGAAATATAACTTATTAAACTTAGAAATATAATCTATTAAACTAAATAAATATCTATTAAACTAAATAAATATCTATTCAACTAAATAAATATAATCTATTTAAAAACAATAAAATTAAAAGCTGGAGAAATGATACGTCAACCAAGCAACAGATGTGATGCCAATGAGCGTTGAACTCCTTGCAGATCCACCGTCAGCTGGTTGTGGCAGAAAGTGGTGACATACAGTAGAACAGAGTGGTTGAGCTGTAACCACGGCAGTCAGGTCAGAAATCAACACAATTTTTTTTGAAATTTAGAATGAGAATGTTCTGTATGTCACATTCTGGGCTCAGACTCTGAGCCCTGTCACATGTTAGCAGCTTGTGATAATAGAAAGTATCCATATACTGGGATGTGATAAGAAACATGAAGGTCATTTTATAATGGGTCCCATAACCTGCTTTATATGAAGTATCATTTTACACTAATTAGTAGAGATGTTACATTTTGAAAAATAGCACTTCTGGCGACATTGTTCATTTTCTCTACAAATGATAAATGAAAAAGTTGGATAAAACGTTATATGTGTGTGTGCGCGCGCAATATATATATATATAGAGGTATCAGTACCGTGTTAGCCGAGCTTCAATAATCAAAAAATAAATAGATGATACCGTTCTGTGGCTAACGAAATGCTTTTATTTGTGCGAGCTTTCGAGATACACTGATCTCTTCTTCCGGCGATGTTACAATGAATGAAGCAAGCAAAAGGTATACTTAAAAACAGTGTCTCTTGGAATGTTATCTGTGCTGGTCCTTCCCCCGGTGTGGATGTGTTTTATGCCTAGAGACAGCTGTGTGTGCATAGATATAGCACAGTATGTTAAATTACGCTGCGGGGTCATGTGACGTCACCCTCGTCAAATGCCGCTGCAGGTCACATGACGCCGCATCATGGTAAGGTGGGGGGGCGCGAGCACCGGCAGGGGGGCGAGCTGCAAAAGTTTGTGCTCCCCTGGTATAACCAATAAATAATATAGCTGATATAGCAATTTGGTTGTGGCTAGAGAGAGATTATAATGGCAGTGAGAATTAGTGGTCAGAATTAATAACAGTGCAATTACTAAAAAGTAGCTGTAATAAAATAATAATAAACTCTATGCCTAAACACAATAAAAGTCCAGAAACCTAGCTCTAATAGCTATGTTATAACTCAATCATAAAAGGATCCAATTCGGGCGTCCTCTGGAGCCCTGGCAGCTCTCTTCAGGGAAACAACCACCTCCTCGATAGATATCTAAACAAAAAAAAGAAGAGAAAGCGCCCGCTCCATGTGTAAATTCGGTTTAACAATTTCATTTCCTGGACAAGATAAAAATAGCAAACTCACAAACATCCGTTTGGTAAAAGCATTGTGTGAGACAGGCTCGGGCTCCGTGGTAATCCGGAAGTCACTCCGCAGCTCCAGACTTTGGACGATGACCGGGAAACTCGATAGGCTGCGCCCCTCGCAGTGTGGTCCTCCAGCAATCTGTGGTATGTTGTGGTTCCACTGTAAATCCGGTGTCTCGTCTTGGTCGCGTACCAACTTCCCTTCCGGCGTCAGGACGTATAGTGTGGCAATAGCAACGAGAAGAAAGTACTGAGGTGGGGTTGGATCCCCCTCGGTTATTTCTTGTTTTATTAATAAATAATTTACTATATTTTAATCTCTGGTGCGCATTGTGTGCATTTTTCTTCTTGTCTGCACAGTGCTTCAGATGCTGCATCTGAAAAAATGCCGGTGGATCGGGATGTGAGGTAGGGAAGTGACGTCCGCGCCGGAACGTTATTGTCACGCCTCCAAATATTTATTGCCACGCCCCCAATCGCACCCGCTGCAGGCCCGTGTCTCTCTCTCTCTCTCTCTCTCTCTGTGTCTCTGTCTCTCTCTGTGTGTCTCTGTCTCTCTCTGTGTGTCTCTGTCTCTCTCTGTGTGTCTCTCTGTGTCTCTGTCTCTTTCTCTGTGTCTCTGTCTCTCTCTGTGTGTCTCTGTTTCTCTCTGTGTCTCTGTGTGTCTCTGTCAAAAGAACATTTCAGTATTGCCAAAGCGTGAGTAAAAGGGGGTGTGGGACAATGATTACACGAATACTAGGGGTACGGTATAATGGTTATACAGTACATTACTTTTGTCTCTCTCTCTCTCTGTGTCTGTCTCTCTCTCTCTGTGTCTCTCTCTCCCTATGTCCCTCTCTCTGTCTCTCTCTCATTCTCTGTCTCTCTCTCTCTGTGTCTCTCTCTCATTCTCTCTCTCTCATTCTCTGTCTCTCATTCTCTGTCTCTCATTCTCTGTCTCTCTCTCATTCTCTGTCTCTCTCTCTCATTCTCTGTCTCTCTCTCTCATCCCTGTATGATAGGTACAGTATGTTCCAACTCTATTTTTTGCTCTTCTTTTCCGTTTGAGAGGAGGGAGTCCCTCACCTCTTCAGCCACACACCAGGAACGCTGGATTGCTTTCAGACGCTCGTAGAGGCGGATACAGTTTTGGATTGCAGGCACTGATTTATCTGGTAAGTACCGCAAACATGCTTGAACAAGGGCCGTAGACATTTTATTTGATGGTTTAGATTATCATTGTCTGTGGTTGTTAGTTATTGGTATTAGAGTTTTTTGATGTTGTTACGAATCAAATACATTTTGAAGTAGTAATCCCCTCCGAACTGGGCATTCCTGGCCAATAATGCCCTGGCTGTAAGAGTTGAAGGGCCCAAGCAAAGCCCCCACCTCTATACACACTAACACTGCAGGGGCATCAGAGTGTCTTGTTGTCATGGCAATGGGGGGTGTCACGTGATGTAATTTGTTTAATAAATTATTTTTTAAGGTGTCCCGGTTTTTCATTTTTGAAATCTGGTCACCCTATTGATCAAGCAGAAAAAGTGAAGAAACAATTGTAGTTTTGCTAATGGACGTCATTTTGGCATATCATTAGCTTTGAGGATACCCATTAATATGAAGAAAAATAACATCGATTCCCAATGTAGCCCCCCTTCCCTGGGCCAATCGCAGATCGGGCCCCCCTCCTCTGTACTAGGGTCTGGCTACGTGTCTGAGTGTGGTGCATACCTGCTGGCAACAGGGGGGCCTGAGTCTCCCGCGATGGTATGGGGGATGACAGGATCAGGTTTCTGGGGTGAATGCCTCCGTCTCATCAGAGCAGGATGAAATTTCTCTTCAGAAGGACTTGGAGAGACTGGAAACGTGGGCAGGTAAATGGCAAATGAGGTTTAATACAGATAAATATAAGGTTATGCATTTGGGATGCAAGAATAAAAAGGCGACTTACAAATTAAATGGAGATATATTGGGGGAATCCTTGATGGAGAAGGATTTAGGGGTGCTTGTAGACAGCAGGCTTAGCAATAGTGCCCAATGTCATGCAGTAGCTGCAAAGGCAAACAAGATCTTATCTTGCATCAAACGGGCAATGGATGGAAGGGAAGTAGACATAATTATGCCCCTTTACAAAGCATTAGTAAGACCACACCTTGAATATGGAGTACAATTTTGGGCACCAATCCTAAGAAAAGACATTATGGAACTAGAGAGAGTGCAGAGAAGAGCCACCAAATTAATAAAGGGGATGGACATTCTAACTTATGAGGAGAGGCTAGCTATATTGGATTTATTTACATTAGAAAAGAGGCGTCTAAGAGGGGATATGATAACTATATACAAATATATTCAGGGACAATACAAGGAGCTTTCAAAAGAACTATTCATCCCACGGGCAGTACAAAGGACTCGGGGCCATCCCTTAAGGTTGGAGGAAAGGAAATTTCACCAGCAACAAAGGAAAGGGTTCTTTACAGTAAGGGCAGTTAAAATGTGGAACTCATTACCCATGGAGACTGTGATGGCAGATACAATAGATTTGTTCAAAAAAAGGTTGGACATCTTTTTAGATGGGACAGGTATACAGGGATATACCAAATAAGTATATATGGGAAGGATGTTGATCCAGGGATTAATCCGATTGCCAATTCTTGGAGTCAGGAAGGAATTAATTTTTCCCCTTAATGGGGTTTTTTGTTTGCCTTCCTCTGGATCAATAAGTAAGTATAGATATAGAATTAAGTATCTGTTGTCTGAATTTAGCATAGGTTGAACTTGATGGACGTACGTCTTTTTTCAACCTCATCTATTATGTAACTATGTATGTAATGGTGCTGCGCCTCCATCTCTGAGCCCCAGGAATACGGGTGGAATCCTTCCAGAGAGTCCCCCCCCCCCCCCTCGGGGATGAGAGATTCCAGTCTCACACTGTATATCTTTAAAAGCAGCCGCAGCTCTTTATTCACAGCAGCAGAATAGCAGCAACAAGACTATCAATCAGGTACAGGGTGTCTTCCTCCACACAGGACTGCTCTCCCTCAGGATGGTCTCTGTGTCCCTGCCACCACCCCAGGTCAAGGGCACCCAGGGTGGGGCTAGCTCTTCCCTCGCCCCCTAAACAGGGTGAGAGGAATTGGTCCACCTCCCTAACTAAGGTTACATCAGCTCTACTCAGAGGCTGATGGCTCCCCTTCTCCAACGGCCAATTGATATAGGCTCTCTCTGTCACCCTGGGCCAGCCAGGTGACAGACTCAGCAGACTCTAACTCTGGACTGAACTCTTAACTCTGACACACACTTCTACTAAATAGGAAGTGCACTGCTCTTTATGATATTGGCAGGCACTGCCCCTGTGTCTCTGCCTACCACACAGGGTCAGGTACCAATTTCAGGAATGTCCCGTTATTAGCATAAACACAACAGAGTTCCATGGATCTAGCATTAAGACTGTAAGCTCTGCAGGCCAGGGATTTCCTTTCCTATTGTCTGATTTTGTTTGTTGCACTTATTGTATGTATGTATGTCTTTATTTGTATAGCGCCATAAAATGTACATAGCGCTTCACAGTAGTAATACATGTCATATAAATAACAAATATAAATAACAGATAATGGGAATAAGTGCTTCAGACATACTGTAAAAGTAACATTAAGGAAGGAGTCCCTGCTCCGAGGAGCTTACAATCTAATTGGTAGGTAGAGAGAACGTACAGAGACAGTAGGAGGGAATACTAGTAAGTGCGTCTGCAGGGGGTCAAGCTTTGTGTCATGTGTCCATGATTATCCAGTGCTACTCATATGCTTCTTTAAGCATAATTCTCTGTACTGTATTGCCTCTCTTATAAAGCGCTATATAAATAAATATTTACATACATAATATATCTTAATGCATCTTAAGACACCTTAGAGTTCCCTCTATAAGACACTTTATGGTCCACTCAAGTGAATAGTCTGTAAGTAGGGTGACCATTCGTCCCGGTTTTGCCGGGACAGTCCCGTTTTTTTCTGCCCTGTCCCGATTTTAGCTCCGTCCCGGTTATGTCCCGATTTTTGTCCCTGGTCCCGGTATTGCGGGGCAGCGGCGGTGAGGAGAATGCGGCGGCCGGTAAGTATTTTCTATGTGTGTGTGTGTGAATGCTGCCGGGGAGACTGAATGAAGGAGAATGCCGGGGGCGGGACTTAGAATGCCGGCCGGCCCGCAGGGGATTGGTTGCAGGCAGGTCAGAGGAAGCCGGGGGCGGGACTTCCACTTTGTGCAGAGCACACGTGTCTTCCCGCTCCCGGCTCCTCTGTTCGCGGTGAGTGTCCCCTTTCTGTCCCGGGTCCCAGCCAGGGGGGGTAATAGGAGGTGGTAGCGGGGGTGCGCCTACCTTTGTACCACCTTGTACCTTTGCCCCCCTGGCGCTCCCACCATTGCCCCCCCGGCGCTCCCACCATTGCCCCATCGGCACTCCCACCTTTGCCCCCCGGCGCTCCCACCTTTGCCCCCCGCCGCTCCCACCTTTGCCCCATCGGCACTCCCACCTTTGCCCCCCGGCGCTCCCACCTTTGCCCCCCCCGGCGCTCACAGCTTTGCCCCCCGGCGCTCCCACCTTTGCCCCTCTGGCGCTCACAGCTTTGTGTGTGTGTGTGTGTGTGTGTGTGTGTGTGTGTGTGTTTCAGTGTGTGTGTGTATCAGTGTGTGTGTGTGTGTATCAGTGTGTGTGTGTGTGTGTGTGTGTGTGTGTGTGTGTGTGTGTGTGTGTGTGTGTGTGAATCAGTGGGTGTGTGTGGGTGTGGGTGTGTGTGTGTATCTGTGTGTGTGTGTGTGTGTGTGTGTGTATGTGTATCAGTGTGTGTGTGTGTGTGTGTGTGAATCAGTGGGTGTGTGTGTGTGTGTGTGAATCAGTGTGTGTGTGTGTGTGTGTGTGTGTGTGTGTGTGTGTGTGTGTGTGTGTGTGTGTGTGTGTGTGTGTATTAGTGGGTGGGGGTGTGTGTGTGTGTATCAGTGTGTCTGTATCTGTGTGTGTGTGTATTGTATTGTATGTCTTTATTTATATAGCGCCATTAGTGTACATAGCGCTTCACAGTAGTAATACATGTGGTAATCAAATAAATAACAGATAATATAAATAACATATCATGGGAATAAGTGCTTTAGACATAAAAGTAACATTTCGGAAGAGGAGTCCCTGCCCCGAGGAGCTTACAGTCTAATTGGTAGGTAGGGAGAACGTACAGAGACAGTAGGAGGGAGTTCTGGTAAGTGCGTCTGCAGGGGGTCAAGCATTATGTATCGTGTTTAGAATATCCACAGTGCTATTCATATGCTTCTTTAAGCAAGTGTGTCTTAAGGTGGGTCTTAAAGGTGGATAGAGAGGGTGCTAGTCGGGTACTGAGGGGAAGGGCATTCCAGAGATGTGGGGCAGTCAGTGAAAAAGGTTTAAGGCGGGAGAGGGCTTTAGATACAAAGGGGGTAGAAAGAAGACATCCTTGAGAAGAACGCAAGAGTCTGGATGGTGCATACCGAGAAATTAGGGATGAGATGTAAGGAGGGGCAGAAGAATGTAAAGCTTTAAAAGTGAGGAGAAGAATGGAGTGTGAGATGCGGGATTTGATCGGAAGCCAGGAGAGGGATTTCATGAGGGGAGATGCTGAGACAGATCTAGGAAAGAGTAGAGTGATTCTGGCAGCAGCATTTAGGATAGATTGTAGGGGAGACAGGTGAGAGGCAGGAAGGCCGGACAGCAGGAGGTTACAGTAATCAAGACGGGAGAGAATGAGGGCCTGAGTCAGAGTTTTAGCAGTCGAACAACAGAGGAAAGGGCGTATCTTAGTTATATTGCGGAGGAAAAAGCAACAAGTTTTAGAAATGTTTTGAATGTGAGGGGCGAATGTGAGAGAGGAGTCGAACGTGACCCCTTGGCAGCGTGCTTGGGCTACTGGGTGAATGATTGTAGTTCCAACAGTAATGTGGAAGGAGGTAGTAGGGCCAGGTTTGGGAGGAAGTATGAGGAGCTCTGTTTTAGCCATGTTGAGTTTAAGGCGTCGGAGGGCCATCCAGGATGATATAGCAGAGAGACATTCAGAAACTTTGGTTTGTACAGCAGGTGTAAGGTCAGGTGTTGAAAAGTATATTTGTGTGTCGTCGGCATAGAGGTGATAATTAAACCCAAAAGATGTTATTAGGTCACCTAGAGAGAGTGTGTACAGAGAAAAGAGAAGAGGTCCCAGGACAGAGCCCTGGGGTACCCCCACAGAGAGATCAATAGAGGAGGAGGAGGTGTTAGCAGAAGAGACACTAAAAGTACGATGGGAGAGGTAGGATGAGATCCAGGATAGAGCTTTGTTCCGAATACCTAGAGTATGGAGAATGTGGAGGAGAAGAGGGTGGTCCACGGTGTCAAATGCTGCAGAGAGGTCGAGTAATATGAGCAGAGTGTAATGACCTCTGTCTTTGGCAGCATGGAGGTCGTCAGTTATTTTAGTGAGGGTTGTTTCCGTGGAGTGAGCAGTGCGGAAGCCAGATTGTAGAGGGTCTAGGAGAGAATAAGTGTTGAGAAAATGGAGCAAGCGAGAGAATACAAGACGTTCAAGTAGTTTAGAGGCAAAAGGCAGGAGGGAGACAGGTCGATAGTTAGAAAGACAGGTAGGGTCAAGCTTGCTGTTTTTGAGTAATGGTATGACTGTTGCATGTTTGAAGGAGGATGGAAAGGTTCCAGAGCAGAGGGAGGAGTTAAAAATGTGTGTAAGCGTAGGGATTATAGTAGGAGCTAGAGGTTTTAGGAGATGGGAGGGAATGGGGTCAAGAGGGCAAGTGATAGAGGGAGAAGAGGAGATCAACAGCGACACATCCTCCTCTGAGACAGTGGAAAAAGACTCAAGGAAGGCAGGAGGAGAGTTAGGAAGAGGTGTAGGATGGGGGGAAGAAACAGAGGGGATGTTCTGCCGTATGGATTCCACCTTTTCCTTAAAATAGTCTGCAAAGTCCTGAGCGGAGGTGGAGGAAGGAGAGGCAGCTGAGGGTGGTTTGAGTAGAGTATCAAAGACAGAGAACAGTCGGCGTGGGTTAGACTTGTGCATGTTGATTAGTGCAGAAAAGTAGGCTTGTTTAGCTTGCGAGAGGGCAGAGTTGAAACAGGATAGCATAAATTTGTAGTGAAGGAAGTCTGCGAGAGTGTGAGACTTCCTCCAGAGGCGTTCAGAGGAACGAGTGGAGGAACGCAGCATGCGCGTGTGGGAATTTAGCCAGGGTCTAGGGTTAGAAGGGCGAGGGCGGCAGAGAGAAAGCGGGGCATGTAGATCAAGAGATGAGGACAAGACAGAGTTGTACTTTCTGACCAGGTTGTCAGGGTCTGTAGCAGAGCTGAGAGAGGAGAGGGAGGAGTGTAAAGTGGACTCAAAGTCAGGTAAGTGAATAGAGCGCAGGTTTCTGCAGAACCGGGGGGTAGATGGAGGTGGAGAAGGGGAGAAGCTAGATAAAGAGAATGAGATGAGATGATGGTCAGAGAGAGGAAAAGGGGAAATGGAGAAATCAGAGAGAGAGAAGTTTTTAGTGAAAACCAGGTCTAAGTAGTGGCCATCCTTGTGGGTGCTGGCTGCAGTCCACTGTTGAAGGCCAAAAGAAGAGGTAAGAGAAAGAAAGCGGGAAGCCCAAGAGAGAGAGGGGTCATCAATGTGGCAATTGAAGTCCCCAAGGAGAAGAACAGGGGAGTCTGAGGAGAGAAAGAAAGAGAGCCAGGATTCAAAGTGAGAGAGAAAGGCAGAAGGGGGATGAGTAGAGGTAGGTGGGCGATAGATGACCGCCACATGAACAGGGAGAGGAGAGAAGATCTGGACAGTGTGAGCCTCAAAGGAGGGAAAAGCAAGAGAGGGGGGAATAGGAAGGGTTCGGTAACGGCAGACAGAGGAGAGCAGGAGCCCCACGCCTCCACCCCTGCTATCAGGGCGCGGTTTGTGTGTGTGTATCAGTGTGTCTGTATCTGTGTGTGTGTGTGTGTATCAGTGTGGCTTTTTTGGCGATAAGCTGGTGATAAGTGGCTTATCGCTGCTTACTGCATGAGGGCCTTAGGGAGGATTTGTTCCTTTAAAGTACACCTAGTTTGGCATAGGATTTGGATGTCAGGGTATCAATGTGCAACCCAATTGTTAAATGGGAGTTGAATGATCAGATATTTCAAACAAGTAACAGGGGCTAGGATGGTTTTAGAGCTGGTTTTTATCTGAAGCTCTGTCATTGGTAGCTTTAGCAATTTAGCTCTGGTCCCAAATACCATTGTTACAGTCTTGTCAGTGTTTAAAATCAGTTTGTTTTGGGAAATCCAGTTTCAAGTCTCAAAAATCAGATTGAAGTACGTGTTCAAGGTCAGAGAGGCGAGGGCTGCGTGTATATAGGATAAGATCTAAGGCCTCTCACAATAACCCGTTAGGAATATTAATTCCTCATCTATCCGACATAAGTATAAAATATACTCTACCAAGACCCCTAATACAGAGTTACCCACCTTATACGGGAGCAGCTGCCAGACGAGTATAGTAAATGTATCTTATTTCTTTTGCCACTGGAGGGCAGCGTGGAGTTACATGGAGTGGCGCCCGTAAGGACGACGTGCCAGTTAGGCGGAAGGAGAAGCGCACACACTTTTATGTGAAACGGATATATTTGGGGAGGGATTTAGGAGTCTGAGTAAGAAAATTAACCATTTAAATATGTACAGATTTAATCCCACTTTTGGAAATTGGGGATGTTGCCTAAAAGTTTGAGAATGCATAAAGTGCCACCCATGGGCTTTAATGAAGCAGCATTTGTGGGCTAAATGGAACAGCATTCTGTATAAAGGTATTTTGGACTCGATATAAATAATTGATGCCAAAAACTAATATTAAGTAAATTGAGAATGGAAAAATCTTCAACACAAACGTACAGAATGTGATATTCTGAGAGATCTTACAGATGTTATCAAATCCCACAATGAATATATAGAAAATGTCTGTATAGAACGAGTCAAACAAGAATATGCCAATAAAACGTTTAATTGGGAGATACAGGGGCCACAATTCAGGTCATTTAGCTGAAAGAAGAGAAGCCGGTCAGCCGGTAGAGCAGGTCAGCCGGTCAGCCGGTAGAGCAGGTCAGCCAGTAGAGCAGGTCAGCAGGTCAGCAGGTCAGCCAGAAGAGCAGGTCAGCCGGTCAGCCGGTAGAGCAGGTCAGCCGGTCAGCTCTGAGATCAGCATTACTTATATCCCCTAAACGTTGTCCCCTGCATGTAATGCTGCAGAACAGCCTACACTGCATATACTGTACATGAGATACTTAACCCTTTCTTTTCGCTCGACTAATCTGAATGATTTGCTAATTGGTTTGTAATTAGAGAGATATTTGTAGCAGAATCCCATGTATGTTATTTTTACCTTTTTAGATACCGTTTTGTGTAATAAAATATATGAGATCAGAGGGGCTTCCTGTTTGCACTCGTGTTTTGGCAGAAGTGTATATGTGACCCTATAAATCTCCCTCACACCCGGGCTTGGCAGCGTGACACTAGTGCAGCGTCCTGGGGAAGAATCACTGAGCTGTTAGCAATAGATACAACGGATAGAAAAGACACTACACATAGGTTTGATTAAAGAGAGTATTTTATTGAAATAATGAATCTCTTTGCTGGGAGGGGCCTGCAGCACATTGCAGAGCGATATAGTAACACGCAGAGCAATGCATTGCAGGCCCCTCCGGCAGCAAAGGGGTGAAGACCAATGCAGGGTGTATAAAGATCTCACTGATAATTCATGCACAAAGTGCAGTTTGTTGCTGTGATCCAGAGGAAGGCGAAACATAACCCCTGCTGTGCAATGGGGGAAAAAAATTCCTTCCTGACCCCATTAAATGGCGATCGGATGGTCCCTGGATCACTGCGCAGTGAGATCAGATGGAGCAGCACAGATCAGCGTTGTTATACACAGGGGCACACTCAGTATATAGAGATGCGGGTGATGGGGCCCTTGTGCCCCTGTGTATAACTCACCTGCTCCCCCATCCCCCTGCATATCTATCCCATTCACCCCTTTTCCTCCCGCATACCTCGCAGGGCCGGCCGGCCATTAGGCGGTCGCCTAGCGCGCAGAGGTCCTAGGGGCGCATTAATAATCATTATTATTTTTTCCTCTTATTATTTTATTTATTTATCTTTTTTTTAAAATTATTATTCTTTTTTTTATCCAGTATTTTGGCGCCCTTTTATTTTTATTTTGCGTTGCGCTGGGGTGCGGTCGCAGCCCCGATATCTACGCCACTGTTTATTTTATTATTTTATTTATCTTATTATTTTTTATACAACTGGGGCACAAATTTTAAGTTTTGCCTCGGGCGCATGAAACCCGTGCTCTGGCCCTGCTCCTTGTTCTCTCTCACCCTCTCACGCCCAATATCCCTATCTCCCTCTAGTACCTGCCCCTCCCTCAGCCTTCCTGATCTTATCTGCCTCTCCTGCGGTCAAACCAACTTCTCAGGGCCCCTAGAATACCCCTGTATCTACGCCCTGGCTCCTCTGCTACCTGCACCTGGCTTCTTCTCCGCCTAAAAATGGTGAAGCAGCAGATCTGTCCGCACCTCTCGTATTCTCCTACCTGCTCCCGGGGTCTTCTCCTCCGCCTAAAAAAGGTGAAGCAGCAGATCCGGCCACACCTGTCGTATGCTCCTTGGTCATCGTACACCACGTCTGCGTCATCGGCCGCCTTGTAGCCCACCTCATTGTTCCACTTGACGCCCGCTTTGTCGTATGCCTCGTCGTCCGCCTCGTAGCCCGCCTCGTCGTCTGGTGGCACAAAGGGCACCACCTTCGTGTGTGTCCTGATCTGCAGGAGACATGAAGTGTTTGTAACCAGGGACAGTGATACTCTGTATCGCAAGAGCTCCTGTGCCACTTATACCCCATCCCCAATACCACGTTATACCGCCCTCCACAGGGCAAATACCCGTTATATCCACCTCCCCAGGCCCAGTACCCAGTTATACAACCTTCCCAAGGCCCAGTACCCTGTTATACGCCCCTCCCCAGGCCCAGTACTCGTTATACCCACCTCACCAGGCCCAGTACCCATTATATACCCCTCCCCAGAAGGTCATGTTTCTATTTATCAAAAATACATTGAGTTACCTCTGGTTTTCAGGCATGTCCTGGGGGAGTTATCACAGAGACACAGAAACGTTGCTGAGTTTGGGTTAGTAACTCCCTTAACTTCTCAGCAGTTGAATTCCCCATTAGGCGCTTAGCACGTTAAAAACAAGCGTTGCTATTTCTCTGCATGAAGTTGCAGGTAATTGGAAGAGTTACACAGTGACGGCTATTTCATCACTCACCTTCTTCCCCCGAAACGGTCTTTTCTGTCTTATTTCCGGCTTCACATCGGATATCCATATCCATTCTTGGCCTCTGATCTGTATGCAAGGCAATGCTTTAAGACAGGGTTGCACAACCTTTTCCCCCTGCTCCCCCCTCCACCTTCCCCACCTTGTCTCCGACGTTCTGATGTAACGACGTCATGTGATATCACGTTGCTATGGCAATGCCACATCATGTGACGCCACATTGCTGTCGCCAGAAGCCGCCGGAGACAAGGAAAGGGAACTTACAGAGGCCTTGCACGCGATCTCCGGCATTTAATTTAAATGCTGTGGGGAAGAGCGAGGGGCCTCTGTAAGCGCCGAGCCCCTCCTCCCAAGAAAATGTCGTGCCCCTTGATTTGCGCACCCCTGCTTTAAGAGATATTCTGGGACCCTCCAACTCCTCCATCGGACCCTTCCTCATATTGACTGACCTTGCAGTGCTCTGCACTGACTTGCACTGACCTGCTATGGTGCCTCTCAAAATACCATGCTAACTCATTCTGAACATACATGTGTCCTTTTTACATGTTACTCAGCTTGTATGGGCCACAGACAGCTTTCCCGGGGTCCAGGACTAGTTTCCACCGGGGACACTCACCCATGGGTCGGCGACTTTGCGAGAACCCACCCCCCCCAACCTGTTTTCTTTTGCACTGCCATAGACAACAACATTTCGGCCTGCTGGTCTTTCTCAGGTAAAGTGGCTAAACCCACTAAATCCAGCAAAGAAAGGCCAGCAGCCGAAACATTGTAGTCTGTGGCACAATAAATTATCTTTTTTTATTCAAATCCGTGTGCCCTTTCCCATCAATCATATTGTATCCATTGGACGAAATGCCGGTCTTCCCTGAGACTAAGGGGCACCGGTAAAAGTATCACTACTTATTGTTTTTTTTTGGTGTGCAGCAAATCCCCATCATTTTTGCGTTCTCTTGCTCTGCCCCAATCTGACACACCACCTTGCTCTCTCACCCCCCTCTTAGACTCCCCTGTCACCCTTTCCTTCCTCAAAGGATGTCCTTTAATCAGATCTTACCCAAATTGTCTCCATCTCCCTTGGAAATGTTCTGTCTTTAAGCTGTGCGGCTCCTCTTGATCCGAACTTTCTTAGCTGACCCCTTTAGGTTTCGGCTCCGAGGGTCTAAAAAATAAGCTGTGAAAAGATGTGAAAAGATGTGAAATATGCGCACGGGTCCTAATGGGGCACTGAGGGGGAGACTTAAATACTAGTAAATATAATCTACTGTGCTAACAAATATAATCTATTAACTAAGAAATATAACTTATTAAACTAAGAAATATAATTTATTAAACTAACAAATATAACTTATTAAACTAAGAAATATAACTTATTAAACTAAGAAATATATTTTATTAAACTAAGAAATATAACTTATTAAACTAAGAAATATAACTTATTAAACTTAGAAATATAATCTATTAAACTAAATAAATATCTATTCAACTAAATAAATATAATCTATTTAAAAACAATACAATAAAAAGCTGGAGAAATGATACGTCAACCAAGCAACAGATGTGATGCCAATAAGCGTTGAACTCCTTGCAGATCCACCGTCAGCTGGTTGTGGCAGAAAGTGGTGACATACAGTAGAACAGAGTGGTTGAGCTGTAACCACGGCAGTCAGGTCAGAAATCAACACAATATTTTTTGAAATTTAGAATGAGAATGTTCTGTATGTCACATTCTGGGCTCAGACTCTGAGCCCTGTCACATGTTAGCAGCTTGTGATAATAGAAAGTATCCATATACTGGGATGTGATAAGAAACATGAAGGTCATTTTATAATGGGTCCCATAACCTGCTTTATATGAAGTATCATTTTACACTAATTAGTAGAGATGTTACATTTTGAAAAATAGCACTTCTGGCGACATTGTTCATTTTCTCTACAAATGATAAATGAAAAAGTTGGATAAAACGTTATATGTGTGTGTGCGCGCGCAATATATATATATAGAGGTATCAGTACCGTGTTAGCCGAGCTTCAATAATCAAAAAATAAATAGATAATACCGTTCTGTGGCTAACGAAATGCTTTTATTTGTGCGAGCTTTCGAGATACACTGATCTCTTCTTCCGGCGATGTTACAATGAATGAAGCAAGCAAAAGGTATACTTAAAAACAGTGTCTCTTGGAATGTTATCTGTGCTGGTCCTTCCCCCGGTGTGGATGTGTTTTATGCCTAGAGACAGCTGTGTGTGCATAGATATAGCACAGTATGTTAAATTACGCTGCGGGGTCATGTGACGTCACCCTCGTCAAATGCCGCTGCAGGTCACATGACGCCGCATCAAGGTAAGGGGGGGGGGGCGCGAGCACCGGCAGGGGAGCGAGCTGCAAAAGTTTGTGCTCCCCTGGTATAACCAATAAATAATATAGCTGATATAGCAATTTGCTTGTGGCTAGAGAGAGATTATAATGGCAGTGAGAATTAGTGGTCAGAATTAATAACAGTGCAATTACTAAAAAGTAGCTGTAATAAAATAATAATAAACACTATGCCTAAACACAATAAAAGTCCAGAAACCTAGCTCTAATAGCTATGTTATAACTCAATCATAAAAGGATCCAATTCGGGCGTCCTCTGGAGCCCTGGCAGCTCTCTTCAGGGAAACAACCACCTCCTCGATAGATATCTAAACAAAAAAAAGAAGAGAAAGCGCCCGCTCCATGTGTAAATTCGGTTTAACAATTTCATTTCCTGGACAAGATAAAAATAGCAAACTCACAAACATCCGTTTGGTAAAAGCATTGTGTGAGACAGGCTCGGGCTCCGTGGTAATCCGGTGGTCACTCCGCAGCTCCAGACTTTGGACGATGACCGGGAAACTCGATAGGCTGCGCCCCTCGCAGTGTGGTCCTCCAGCAATCTGTGGTATGTTGTGGTTCCACTGTAAATCCGGTGTCTCGTCTTGGTCGCGTACCAACTTCCCTTCCGGCGTCAGGACGTATAGTGTGGCAATAGCAACGAGAAGAAAGTACTGAGGTGCGGTTGGATCCTCCTCGGTTATTTCTTGTTTTATTAATAAATAATTTACTATATTTTAATCTCTGGTGCGCATTGTGTGCATTTTTCTTCTTGTCTGCACAGTGCTTCAGATGCTGCATCTGAAAAAATGCCGGTGGATCGGGATGTGAGGTAGGGAAGTGACGTCCGCGCCGGAACGTTATTGCCACGCCTCCAAATATTTATTGCCACGCCCCCAATCGCACCCGCTGCATACCCTGCAAAGCCATAAAAAAGCTCAGGCTTCAGCAAGTGTATTGCAGCGTGTGTGCCTTCCCTCCGTCTGAAATACTATAGACGCAGCCTTATCGACGCTTACTAAATAGGCCCGTGTCTCTCTCTCTCTCTCTGTGTCTCTGTCTCTCTCTCTGTGTCTCTGTCTCTCTCTGTGTGTCTCTGTTTCTCTCTGTGTGTCTCTGTCAAAAGAACATTTCAGTATTGCCAAAGCGTGAGTAAAAGGGGGTGTGGGACAATGATTACACGAATACTAGGGGGTACGGTATAATGGTTATACAGTACATTACTTTTGTCTCTCTCTCCCTATGTCCCTCTCTCTGTCTCTCTCTCATTCTCTGTCTCTCTCTCTCTCTGTGTCTCTCACTCATTCTCTGTCTCTCATTCTCTGTCTCTCATTCTCTGTCTCTCATTCTCTGTCTCTCTCTCATTCTCTGTCTCTCTCTCTCATCCCTGTATGATAGGTATGTTCCAACTCTATTTTTTGCTCTTCTTTTCCGTTTGAGAGGAGGGAGTCCCTCACCTCTTCAGCCACACACCAGGAACGCTGGGTTGCTTTCAGACGCTCGGAGAGGCGGATACAGTCGTGGATTGCAGGCACTGATTTATCTGGTAAGTACCGCAAACATGCTTGAACAAGGGCCGTAGACATTTTATTTGATGGTTTAGATTATCATTGTCTGTGGTTGTTAGTTATTGGTATTAGAGTTTTTTGATGTTGTTACGAATCAAATACATTTTGAAGTAGTAATCCCCTCCGAACTGGGCATTCCTGGCCAATAATGCCCTGGCTGTAAGAGTTGAAGGGCCCAAGCAAAGCCCCCACCTCTATACACACTAACACTGCAGGGGCATCAGAGTGTCTTGTTGTCATGGCAACAGGGGGTGTCACGTGATGTAATTTGTTTAATAAATTATTTTTTAAGGTGTCCCGGTTTTTCATTTTCGAAATCTGGTCACCCTATTGATCAAGCAGAAAAAGTGAAGAAACAATTGTAGTTTTGCTAATGGACGTCATTTTGGCATATCATTCGCTTTGAGGATACCCATTAATATGAAGAAAAATAACATCGATTCCCAATGTAGCCCCCCTTCCCTGGGCCAATCGCAGATCGGGCCCCCCTCCTCTGTACTAGGGTCTGGCTACGTGTCTGAGTGTGGTGCATACCTGCTGGCAACAGGGGGGCCTGAGTCTCCCGCGATGGTATGGGGGATGACAGGATCAGGTTTCTGGGGTGAATGCCTCCGTCTTATCAGAGCAGGATGAAATTTCTCTTCAGAAGGACTTGGAGAGACTGGAAACGTGGGCAGGTAAATGGCAAATGAGGTTTAATACAGATAAATATAAGGTTATGCATTTGGGATGCAAGAATAAAAAGGCGACTTACAAATTAAATGGAGATATATTGGGGGAATCCTTGATGGAGAAGGATTTAGGGGTGCTTGTAGACAGCAGGCTTAGCAATAGTGCCCAATGTCATGCAGTAGCTGCAAAGGCAAACAAGATCTTATCTTGCATCAAACGGGCAATTGATGGAAGGGAAGTAGACATAATTATGCCCCTTTACAAAGCATTAGTAAGACCACACCTTGAATATGGAGTACAATTTTGGGCACCAATCCTAAGAAAAGACATTTTGGAACTAGAGAGAGTGCAGAGAAGAGCCACCAAATTAATAAAGGGGATGGACATTCTAACTTATGAGGAGAGGCTAGCTATATTGGATTTATTTACATTAGAAAAGAGGCGTCTAAGAGGGGATATGATAACTATATACAAATATATTCAGGGACAATACAAGGAGCTTTCAAAAGAACTATTCATCCCACGGGCAGTACAAAGGACTCGGGGCCATCCCTTAAGGTTGGAGGAAAGGAAATTTCACCAGCAACAAAGGAAAGGGTTCTTTACAGTAAGGGCAGTTAAAATGTGGAACTCGTTACCCATGGAGACTGTGATGGCAGATACAATAGATTTGTTCAAAAAAAGGTTGGACATCTTTTTAGATGGGACAGGTATACAGGAATATACCAAATAAGTATATATGGGAAGGATGTTGATCCAGGGATTAATCCGATTGCCAATTCTTGGAGTCAGGAAGGAATTAATTTTTCCCCTTAATGGGGTTTTTTGTTTGCCTTCCTCTGGATCAATAAGTAAGTATCTGTTGTCTGAATTTAGCATAGGTTGAACTTGATGGACGTACGTCTTTTTTCAACCTCATCTATAATGTAACTATGTATGTAATGGTGCAGCGCCTCCATCTCTGAGCCCCAGGAATACGGGTGGAATCCTTCCAGAGAGTCCCCCCCCCCCCCTCGGGGATGAGAGATTCCAGTCTCACACTGTATATCTTTAAAAGCAGCCGCAGCTCTTTATTCACAGCAGCAGAATAGCAGCAACAAGACTATATATCAGGTACAGGGTGTCTTCCTCCACACAGGACTGCTCTCCCTCAGGATGGTCTCTGTGTCCCTGCCACCACCCCAGGTCAAGGGCACCCAGGGTGGGGCTAGCTCTTCCCTCGCCCCCTAAACAGGGTGAGAGGAATTGGTCCACCTCCCTAACTAAGGTTGCATCAGCTCTACTCAGAGGCTGATGGCTCCCCTTCTCCAACGGCCAATTGATATAGGCTCTCTCTGTCACCCTGGGCCAGCCAGGTGACAGACTCAGCAGACTCTAACTCTGGACTGAACTCTTAACTCTGACACACACTTCTACTAAATAGGAAGTGCACTGCTCTTTATGATATTGGCAGGCACTGCCCCTGTGTCTCTGCCTACCACACAGGGTCAGGTACCAATTTCAGGAATGTCCCGTTATTAGCATAAACACAACAGAGTTCCATGGATCTAGCATTAAGACTGTAAGCTCTGCAGGCCAGGGATTTCCTTTCCTATTGTCTGATTTTGTTTGTTGCACTTATTGTACTATAATTCTCTGTACTGTATTGCCTCTCTTATAAAAGCGCTATATAAATAAATATTTACATACATAATATATCTTAATGCATCTTAAGACACCTTAGAGTTCCCTCTATAAGACACTTTATGGTCCACTCAAGTGAATAGTCTGTAATTAGGGTGACCATTCGTCCCGGTTTTGCCGGGACAGTCCCGTTTTTTTCTGCCCTGTCCCGATTTTAGCTCCGTCCCGGTTATGTCCCGATTTTTGTCCCTGGTCCCGGTATTGCGGGGCAGCGGCGGTGAGGAGAATGCGGCGGCCGGTAAGTATTTTCTATGTGTGTGTGTGAATGCTGCCGGGGAGACTGAATGAAGGAGAATGCCGGGGGCGGGACTTAGAATGCCGGCCGGCCCGCAGGGGATTGGTTGCAGGCAGGTCAGAGGAAGCCGGGGGCGGGACTTCCGCTTTGTGCAGAGCACAAGTGTCTTCCCGCTCCCGGCTCCTCTGTTCGCGGTGAGTGTCCCCTTTCTGTCCCGGGTCCCAGCCAGGGGGGGTAATAGGAGGTGGTAGCGGGGGTGCGCCTACCTTTGTACCACCTTGTACCTTTGCCCCCCTGGCGCTCCCACCATTGCCCCCCCGGCGCTCCCACCATTGCCCCATCGGCACTCCCACCTTTGCCCCCCGGCGCTCCCACCTTTGCCCCATCGGCACTCCCACCTTTGCCCCCCGGCGCTCCCACCTTTGCCCCCCCCCGGCGCTCACAGCTTTGCCCCCCGGCGCTCCCACCTTTGCCCCTCCGGCGCTCACAGCTTTGTGTGTGTGTGTGTGTGTGTGTGTGTGTGTGTGTGTGTGTGTGTGTGTGTGTGTGTGTGTGTGTGTGTGTGTGTGTGAATCAGTGGGTGTGTGTGGGTGTGTGTATCTGTGTGTGTGTGTGTGTGTGTGTGTGTGTGTGTGTGTGTGTGTGTGTGTGTATGTGTATCAGTGTGTGTGTGTGTGTGTATGTGTATCAGTGTGTGTGTGTGTGTGTGTGTATGTGTATCTGTGTGTGTGTATTTGTGTGTATGTGTGTGTGTGTGTGTGTATGTGTATCTCTGTGTGTTTGTGTATCTGTGTGTGTGTGTGTGTGTGTGTATCTGTGTGTGTGTGTGTGTGTGTGTATCTGTGTGTGTGTGTATCTGTGTGTATCTGTGTGTGTGTGTGTGTGTGTCAGTGTGTGTGTGTGTGTGTGTATCAGTGTGTGTGTGTGTGTGTGTGTGTGTGTGTGTGTGTGCGCGTGTTTCAGTGTGTGTGTGCGTGTGTTTCAGTGTGTGTGTGTGTGTGTTTCAGTGTGTGTGTGTGTTTCAGTGTGTGTGTGTGTTTCAGTGTGTGTGTGTGTTTCAGTGTGTGTGTGTGTGTGTGTGTATCAGTGGGTCTGTGTGTGTGTGAATCAGTGGGTGTGTGTGTGTGTGTGTGTGTGAATCAGTGGGTGTGTGTGTGTGTGTGTGTGTGTGTGTGTGTGTGTGTGTGTGTGTGTGTGTGTGTGTATTAGTGGGTGGGTGTGTGTGTGTGTGTGTGTGTATCAGTGTGTCTGTATCTGTGTGTGTGTGTATTGTATTGTATTGTATGTCTTTATTTATATAGCGCCATTAGTGTACATAGCGCTTCACAGTAGTAATACATGTGGTAATCAAATAAATAACAGATAATATAAAAAACATATCATGGGAATAAGTGCTTTAGACATAAAAGTAACATTTCGGAAGAGGAGTCCCTGCCCCGAGGAGCTTACAGTCTAATTGGTAGGTAGGGAGAACGTACAGAGACAGTAGGAGGGAGTTCTGGTAAGTGCGTCTGCAGGGGGTCAAGCATTATGTATCGTGTTTAGAATATCCACAGTGCTATTCATATGCTTCTTTAAGCAAGTGTGTCTTAAGGTGGGTCTTAAAGGTGGATAGAGAGGGTGCTAGTCGGGTACTGAGGGGAAGGGCATTCCAGAGATGTGGGGCAGTCAGTGAAAAAGGTTTAAGGCGGGAGAGGGCTTTAGATACAAAGGGGGTAGAAAGAAGACATCCTTGAGAAGAACGCAAGAGTCTGGATGGTGCATACCGAGAAATTAGGGATGAGATGTAAGGAGGGGCAGAAGAATGTAAAGCTTTAAAAGTGAGGAGAAGAATGGAGTGTGAGATGCGGGATTTGATCGGAAGCCAGGAGAGGGATTTCATGAGGGGAGATGCTGAGACAGATCTAGGAAAGAGTAGAGTGATTCTGGCAGCAGCATTTAGGATAGATTGTAGGGGAGACAGGTGAGAGGCAGGAAGGCCGGACAGCAGGAGGTTACAGTAATCAAGACAGGAGAGAATGAGGGCCTGAGTCAGAGTTTTAGCAGTCGAACAACAGAGGAAAGGGCGTATCTTAGTTATATTGCGGAGGAAAAAGCGACAAGTTTTAGAAATGTTTTGAATGTGAGGGGCGAATGTGAGAGAGGAGTCGAACGTGACCCCTAGGCAGCGTGCTTGGGCTACTGGGTGAATGATTGTAGTTCCAACAGTAATGTGGAAGGAGGTATTAGGGCCAGGTTTGGGAGGAAGTATGAGGAGCTCTGTTTTAGCCATGTTGAGTTTAAGGCGTCGGAGGGCCATCCAGGATGATATAGCAGAGAGACATTCAGAAACTTTGGTTTGTACAGCAGGTGTAAGGTCAGGTGTTGAAAAGTATATTTGTGTGTCGTCGGCATAGAGGTGATAATTAAACCCAAAAGATGTTATTAGGTCACCTAGAGAGAGTGTGTACAGAGAAAAGAGAAGAGGTCCCAGGACAGAGCCCTGGGGTACCCCCACAGAGAGATCAATAGAGGAGGAGGAGGTGTTAGCAGAAGAGACACTAAAAGTACGATGGGAGAGGTAGGATGAGATCCAGGATAGAGCTTTGTTACGAATACCTAGAGTATGGAGAATGTGGAGGAGAAGAGGGTGGTCCACGGTGTCAAATGCTGCAGAGAGGTCGAGTAATATGAGCAGAGTGTAATGACCTCTGTCTTTGGCAGCATGGAGCTCGTCAGTTATTTTAGTGAGGGTTGTTTCCGTGGAGTGAGCAGTGCGGAAGCCAGATTGTAGAGGGTCTAGGAGAGAATAAGTGTTGAGAAAATGGAGCAAGCGAGAGAATACAAGACGTTCAAGTAGTTTAGAGGCAAAAGGCAGGAGGGAGACAGGTCGATAGTTAGAAAGACAGGTAGGGTCAAGCTTGCTGTTTTTGAGTAATGGTATGACTGTTGCATGTTTGAAGGAGGATGGAAAGGTTCCAGAGCAGAGGGAGGAGTTAAAAATGTGTGTAAGCGTAGGGATTATAGTAGGAGCTAGAGGTTTTAGGAGATGGGAGGGAATGGGGTCAAGAGGGCAAGTGGTAGAGGGAGAAGAGGAGATCAACAGCGACACATCCTCCTCTGAGACAGTGGAAAAAGACTCAAGGCAGGAGGAGAGTTAGGAAGAGGTGTAGGATGGGGGGAAGAAACAGGGGATGTTCTGCCGTATGGATTCCACCTTTTCCTTAAAATAGTCTGCAAAGTCCTGAGCGGAGATGGAGGAAGGAGAGGCAGCTGAGGGTGGTTTGAGTAGAGTATCAAAGACAGAGAACAGTCGGCGTGGGTTAGACTTGTGCATGTTATTAGTGCAGAAAAGTAGGCTTGTTTAGCTTGCGAGAGGGCAGAGTTGAAACAGGATAGCATAAATTTGTAGTGAAGGAAGTCTGCGAGAGTGTGAGACTTCCTCCAGAGGTGTTCAGAGGAACGAGTGGAGGAACGCAGCATGCGCGTGTGGGAATTTAGCCAGGGTCTAGGGTTAGAAGGGCGAGGGCGGCAGAGAGAAAGCGGGGCATGTAGATCAAGAGATGAGGACAAGACAGAGTTGTACTTTCTGACCAGGTTGTCAGGGTCTGTAGCAGAGCTGAGAGAGGAGAGGGAGGAGTGTAAAGTGGACTCAAAGTCAGGTAAGTGAATAGAGCGCAGGTTTCTGCAGAACCGGGGGGTAGATGGAGGTGGAGAAGGGGAGAAGCGAGATAAAGAGAATGAGATGAGATGATGGTCAGAGAGAGGAAAAGGGGAAATGGAGAAATCAGAGAGAGATAAGTTTTTAGTGAAAACCAGGTCTAAGTAGTGGCCATCCTTGTGGGTGCTGGCTGCAGTCCACTGTTGAAGGCCAAAAGAAGAGGTAAGAGAAAGAAAGCGGGAAGCCCAAGAGAGAGAGGGGTCATCAATGTGGCAATTGAAGTCCCCAAGGAGAAGAACAGGGGAGTCTGAGGAGAGAAAGAAAGAGAGCCAGGATTCAAAGTGAGAGAGAAAGGCAGAAGGGGGATGAGTAGAGGTAGGTGGGCGATAGATGACCGCCACATGAACAGGGAGAGGAGAGAAGATCTGGACAGTGTGAGCCTCAAAGGAGGGAAAAGCAAGAGAGGGGGGAATAGGAAGGGTTCGGTAACGGCAGACAGAGGAGAGCAGGAGCCCCACGCCTCCACCCCTGCCATCAGGGCGCGGTGTGTGTGTGTGTATCAGTGTGTCTGTATCTGTGTGTGTGTGTGTGTGTATCAGTGTGGCTTTTTTGGCGATAAGCTGGTGATAAGTGGCTTATCGCTGCTTACTGCATGAGGGCCTTAGGGAGGATTTGTTCCTTTAAAGTACACCTAGTTTGGCATAGGATTTGGATGTCAGGGTATCAATGTGCAACCCAAATGTTAAATGGGAGTTGAATGATCAGATATTTCAAACAAGTAACAGGGGCTAGGATGGTTTTAGAGCTGGTTTTTATCTGAAGCTCTGTCATTGGTAGCTTTAGCAATTTAGCTCTGGTCCCAAATACCATTGTTACAGTCTTGTCAGTGTTTAAAATCAGTTTGTTTTGGGAAATCCAGTTTCAAGTCTCAAAAATCAGATTGAAGTACGTGTTCAAGGTCAGAGAGGCGAGGGCTGCGTGCATATAGGATAAGATCTAAGGCCTCTCACAATAACCCGTTAGGAATATTAATTCCTCATCTATCCGACATAAGTATAAAATATAGTCTACCAAGACCCCTAATACAGAGTTACCCACCTTATACGGGAGCAGCTGCCAGATGAGTATAGTAAATGTATCTTATTTCTTTTGCCACTGGAGGGCAGCGTGGAGTTGCAAGGAGTGGCGCCCTAAAGGACGACGTGCCAGTTAGGCGGAAGGAGAAGCGCACACACTTTTATGTGAAACGGATATATTTGGGGAGGGATTTAGGAGTCTGAGTAAGAAAATTAACCATTTAAATATGTACAGATTTAATCCCACTTTTGGAAATTAGGGATGTTGCCTAAAAGTTTGAGAATGCATAAAGTGCCACCCATGGGCTTTAATGAAGCAGCATTTGTGGGCTAAATGGAACAGCATTCTGTATAAAGGTATTTTGGACTCGATATAAATAATTGATGCCAAAAACTAATATTAAGTAAATTGAGAATGGAAAAATCTTCAACACAAACGTACAGAATGTGATATTCTGAGAGATCTTACAGATGTTATCAAATCCCACAATGAATATATAGAAAATGTCTGTATAGAACGAGTCAAACAAGAATATGCCAATAAAACGTTTAATTGGGAGATACAGGGGCCACAATTCAGGTCATTTAGCTGAAAGAAGAGAAGCCGGTCAGCCGGTAGAGCAGGTCAGCCGGTCAGCCAGTAGAGCAGGTCAGCAGGTCAGCCAGAAGAGCAGGTCAGCCGGTCAGCCGGTAGAGCAGGTCAGCCGGTCAGCTCTGAGATCAGCATTACTTATATCCCCTAAACGTTGTCCCCTGCATGTAATGCTGCAGAACAGCCTACACTGCATATACTGTACATGAGATACTTAACCCTTTCTTTTCGCTCGACTAATCTGAATGATTTGCTAATTGGTTTGTAATTAGAGAGATATTTGTAGCAGAATCCCATGTATGTTATTTTTACCTTTTTAGATACCGTTTTGTGTAATAAAATATATGAGATCAGAGGGGCTTCCTGTTTGCACTCGTGTTTTGGCAGAAGTGTATATGTGACCCTATAAATCTCCCTCACACCTGGGCTTGGCAGCGTGACACTAGTGCAGCGTCCTGGGGAAGAATCACTGAGCTGTTAGCAATAGATACAACGGATAGAAAAGACACTACACATAGGTTTGATTAAAGAGAGTATTTTATTGAAATAATGAATCTCTTTGCTGGGAGGGGCCTGCAGCACATTGCAGAGCGATATAGTAACACGCAGAGCAATGCATTGCAGGCCCCTCCGGCAGCAAAGGGGTGAAGACCAATGCAGGGTGTATAAAGATCTCACTGATAATTCATGCACAAAGTGCAGTTTGTTGCTGTGATCCAGAGGAAGGCGAAACATAACCCCTGCTGTGCAATGGGGGAAAAAAATTCCTTCCTGACCCCATTAAATGGCGATCGGATGGTCCCTGGATCACTGCGCAGTGAGATCAGATGGAGCAGCACAGATCAGCGTTTTTATACACAGGGGCACACTCAGTATATAGAGATGCGGGTGATGGGGCCCTTGTGCCCCTGTGTATAACTCACCTGCTCCCCCATCCCCCTGCATATCTATCCCATTCACCCCTTTTCCTCCCGCATACCTCGCAGGGCCGGCCGGCCATTAGGCGGTCGCCTAGCGCGCAGAGGTCCTAGGGGCGCATTAATAATCATTATTATTTTTTCCTCTTATTATTTTATTTATTTATCTTTTTTTTAAAATTATTATTCTTTTTTTTATCCAGTATTTTGGCGCCCTTTTATTTTTATTTTGCGTTGCGCTGGGGTGCGGTCGCACCCCCCTGCAGCCCCGATATCTACGCCACTGTTTATTTTATTATTTTATTTATCTTATTATTTTTTATACAACTGGGGCACAAATTTTAAGTTTTGCCTCGGGCGCATGAAACCCGTGCTCTGGCCCTGCTCCTTGTTCTCTCTCACCCTCTCACGCCCAATATCCCTATCTCCCTCTAGTACCTGCCCCTCCCTCAGCCTTCCTGATCTTATCTGCCTCTCCTGCGGTCAAACCAACTTCTCAGGGCCCCTAGAATACCCCTGTATCTACGCCCTGGCTCCTCTGCTACCTGCACCTGGCTTCTTCTCCGCCTAAAAAAGGTGAAGCAGCAGATCTGTCCGCACCTCTCGTATTCTCCTACCTGCTCCCGGGGTCTTCTCCTCCGCCTAAAAAAGGTGAAGCAGCAGATCCGGCCACACCTGTCGTATGCTCCTTGGTCATCGTACACCACGTCTGCGTCATCGGCCGCCTTGTAGCCCACCTCATTGTTCCACTTGACGCCCGCTTTGTCGTATGCCTCGTCGTCCGCCTCGTAGCCCGCCTCGTCGTCTGGTGGCACAAAGGGCACCACCTTCGTGCGTGTCCTGATCTGCAGGAGACATGAAGTGTTTGTAACCAGGGACAGTGATACTCTGTATCGCAAGAGCTCCTGTGCCACTTATACCCCATCCCCAATACCACGTTATACCGCCCTCCACAGGGCAAATACCCGTTATACCCACCTCCCCAGGCCCAGTACCCAGTTATACAACCCTCCCAAGGCCCAGTACCCTGTTATACGCCCCTCCCCAGGCCCAGTACTCGTTATACCCACCTCACCAGGCCCAGTACCCGTTATACCCACCTCACCAGGCCCAGTACCCATTATATACCCCTCCCCAGAAGGTCATGTTTCTATTTATCAAAAATACATTGAGTTACCTCTGGTTTTCAGGCATGTCCTGGGGGAGTTATCACAGAGACACAGAAACGTTGCTGAGTTTGGGTTAGTAACTCCCTTAACTTCTCAGCAGTTGAATTCCCCATTAGGCGCTTAGCACGTTAAAAACAAGCGTTGCTATTTCTCTGCATGAAGTTGCAGGTAATTGGAAGAGTTACACAGTGACGGCTATTTCATCACTCACCTTCTTCCCCCGAAACGGTCTTTTCTGTCTTATTTCCGGCTTCACATCGGATATCCATATCCATTCTTGGCCTCTGATCTGTATGCAAGGCAATGCTTTAAGACAGGGTTGCACAACCTTTTCCCCCTGCTCCCCCCTCCACCTTCCCCACCTTGTCTCCGACGTTCTGATGTAACGACGTCATGTGATATCACGTTGCTATGGCAATGCCACATCATGTGACGCCACGTTGCTGTCGCCAGAAGCCGCCGGAGACAAGGAAAGGGAACTTACAGAGGCCTTGCGCGCGATCTCCGGCATTTAATTTAAATGCTGTGGGGAAGAGCGAGGGGCCTCTGTAAGCGCCGAGCCCCTCCTCCCAAGAAAATGTTGTGCCCCTTGATTTGCGCACCCCTGCTTTAATAGATATTCTGGGACCCTCCAACTCCTCCATCGGACCCTTCCTCATATTGACTGACCTTGCAGTGCTCTGCACTGACTTGCACTGACCTGCTATGGTGCCTCTCAAAATACCATGCTAACTCATTCTGAACATACATGTGTCCTTTTTACATGTTACTCAGCTTGTATGGGCCACAGACAGCTTTCCCGGGGTCCAGGACTAGTTTCCACCGGGGACACTCACCCATGGGTCGGCGACTTTGCGAGAACCCACCCCCCCCAACCTGTTTTCTCTTGCACTGCCATAGACAACAACATTTCGGCCTGCTGGTCTTTCTCAGGTAAAGTGGCTAAACCCACTAAATCCAGCAAAGAAAGGCCAGCAGCCGAAACATTGTAGTCTGTGGCACAATAAATTATCTTTTTTTATTCAAATCCGTGTGCCCTTTCCCATCAATCATATTGTATCCATTGGACGAAATGCCGGTCTTCCCTGAGACTAAGGGGCACCGGTTAAAGTATCACTACTTATTGTTTTTTTTTGGTGTGCAGCAAATCCCCATCATTTTTGCGTTCTCTTGCTCTGCCCCAATCTGACACACAACCTTGCTCTCTCACCCCCCTCTTAGACTCCCCCGTCACCCTTTCCTTCCTCAAAGGATGTCCTTTAATCAGATCTTACCCAAATTGTCTCCATCTCCCTTGGAAATGTTCTGTCTTTAAGCTGTGCGGCTCCTCTTGATCCGAACTTTCTTAGCTGACCCCTTTAGGTTTCGGCTCCGAGGGTCTAAAAAATAAGCGACTCCGAAAAGATGTGAAATATGCGCACGGGTCCTAATGGGGCACTGAGGGGGAGACTTAAATACTAGTAAATATAATCTACTGTGCTAACAAATATAATCTATTAACTAAGAAACATAACTTATTTACTAAGAAATATAATTTATTAAACTAACAAATATAACTTATTAAACTAAGAAATATAACTTATTAAACTAAGAAATATATTTTATTAAACTAAGAAATATAATTTATTAAACTAAGAAATATAACTTATTAAACTAAGAAATATAATTTATTAAACTAAGAAATATAACTTATTAAACTAAGAAATATAACTTATTAAACTTAGAAATATAATCTATTAAACTAAATAAATATCTATTAAACTAAATAAATATCTATTCAACTAAATAAATATAATCTATTTAAAAACAATAAAATTAAAAGCTGGAGAAATGATACGTCAACCAAGCAACAGATGTGATGCCAATGAGCGTTGAACTCCTTGCAGATCCACCGTCAGCTGGTTGTGGCAGAAAGTGGTGACATACAGTAGAACAGAGTGGTTGAGCTGTAACCACGGCAGTCAGGTCAGAAATCAACACAATTTTTTTTGAAATTTAGAATGAGAATGTTCTGTATGTCACATTCTGGGCTCAGACTCTGAGCCCTGTCACATGTTAGCAGCTTGTGATAATAGAAAGTATCCATATACTGGGATGTGATAAGAAACATGAAGGTCATTTTATAATGGGTCCCATAACCTGCTTTATATGAAGTATCATTTTACACTAATTAGTAGAGATGTTACATTTTGAAAAATAGCACTTCTGGCGACATTGTTCATTTTCTCTACAAATGATAAATGAAAAAGTTGGATAAAACGTTATATGTGTGTGTGCGCGCGCAATATATATATATATAGAGGTATCAGTACCGTGTTAGCCGAGCTTCAATAATCAAAAAATAAATAGATGATACCGTTCTGTGGCTAACGAAATGCTTTTATTTGTGCGAGCTTTCGAGATACACTGATCTCTTCTTCCGGCGATGTTACAATGAATGAAGCAAGCAAAAGGTATACTTAAAAACAGTGTCTCTTGGAATGTTATCTGTGCTGGTCCTTCCCCCGGTGTGGATGTGTTTTATGCCTAGAGACAGCTGTGTGTGCATAGATATAGCACAGTATGTTAAATTACGCTGCGGGGTCATGTGACGTCACCCTCGTCAAATGCCGCTGCAGGTCACATGACGCCGCATCATGGTAAGGTGGGGGGGCGCGAGCACCGGCAGGGGGGCGAGCTGCAAAAGTTTGTGCTCCCCTGGTATAACCAATAAATAATATAGCTGATATAGCAATTTGGTTGTGGCTAGAGAGAGATTATAATGGCAGTGAGAATTAGTGGTCAGAATTAATAACAGTGCAATTACTAAAAAGTAGCTGTAATAAAATAATAATAAACTCTATGCCTAAACACAATAAAAGTCCAGAAACCTAGCTCTAATAGCTATGTTATAACTCAATCATAAAAGGATCCAATTCGGGCGTCCTCTGGAGCCCTGGCAGCTCTCTTCAGGGAAACAACCACCTCCTCGATAGATATCTAAACAAAAAAAAGAAGAGAAAGCGCCCGCTCCATGTGTAAATTCGGTTTAACAATTTCATTTCCTGGACAAGATAAAAATAGCAAACTCACAAACATCCGTTTGGTAAAAGCATTGTGTGAGACAGGCTCGGGCTCCGTGGTAATCCGGAAGTCACTCCGCAGCTCCAGACTTTGGACGATGACCGGGAAACTCGATAGGCTGCGCCCCTCGCAGTGTGGTCCTCCAGCAATCTGTGGTATGTTGTGGTTCCACTGTAAATCCGGTGTCTCGTCTTGGTCGCGTACCAACTTCCCTTCCGGCGTCAGGACGTATAGTGTGGCAATAGCAACGAGAAGAAAGTACTGAGGTGGGGTTGGATCCCCCTCGGTTATTTCTTGTTTTATTAATAAATAATTTACTATATTTTAATCTCTGGTGCGCATTGTGTGCATTTTTCTTCTTGTCTGCACAGTGCTTCAGATGCTGCATCTGAAAAAATGCCGGTGGATCGGGATGTGAGGTAGGGAAGTGACGTCCGCGCCGGAACGTTATTGCCACGCCTCCAAATATTTATTGCCACGCCCCCAATCGCACCCGCTGCAGGCCCGTGTCTCTCTCTCTCTCTCTCTCTCTCTCTCTCTCTCTCTCTGTGTCTCTGTCTCTCTCTGTGTGTCTCTGTCTCTCTCTGTGTGTCTCTGTCTCTCTCTGTGTCTCTGTCTCTTTCTCTGTGTCTCTGTCTCTCTCTGTGTGTCTCTGTTTCTCTCTGTGTCTCTGTGTGTCTCTGTCAAAAGAACATTTCAGTATTGCCAAAGCGTGAGTAAAAGGGGGTGTGGGACAATGATTACACGAATACTAGGGGTACGGTATAATGGTTATACAGTACATTACTTTTGTCTCTCTCTCTCTCTGTGTCTGTCTCTCTCTCTCTGTGTCTCTCTCTCCCTATGTCCCTCTCTCTGTCTCTCTCTCATTCTCTGTCTCTCTCTCTCTGTGTCTCTCTCTCATTCTCTCTCTCTCATTCTCTGTCTCTCATTCTCTGTCTCTCTCTCATTCTCTGTCTCTCTCTCTCATTCTCTGTCTCTCTCTCTCATCCCTGTATGATAGGTACAGTATGTTCCAACTCTATTTTTTGCTCTTCTTTTCCGTTTGAGAGGAGGGAGTCCCTCACCTCTTCAGCCACACACCAGGAACGCTGGATTGCTTTCAGACGCTCGTAGAGGCGGATACAGTTTTGGATTGCAGGCACTGATTTATCTGGTAAGTACCGCAAACATGCTTGAACAAGGGCCGTAGACATTTTATTTGATGGTTTAGATTATCATTGTCTGTGGTTGTTAGTTATTGGTATTAGAGTTTTTTGATGTTGTTACGAATCAAATACATTTTGAAGTAGTAATCCCCTCCGAACTGGGCATTCCTGGCCAATAATGCCCTGGCTGTAAGAGTTGAAGGGCCCAAGCAAAGCCCCCACCTCTATACACACTAACACTGCAGGGGCATCAGAGTGTCTTGTTGTCATGGCAATGGGGGGTGTCACGTGATGTAATTTGTTTAATAAATTATTTTTTAAGGTGTCCCGGTTTTTCATTTTTGAAATCTGGTCACCCTATTGATCAAGCAGAAAAAGTGAAGAAACAATTGTAGTTTTGCTAATGGACGTCATTTTGGCATATCATTAGCTTTGAGGATACCCATTAATATGAAGAAAAATAACATCGATTCCCAATGTAGCCCCCCTTCCCTGGGCCAATCGCAGATCGGGCCCCCCTCCTCTGTACTAGGGTCTGGCTACGTGTCTGAGTGTGGTGCATACCTGCTGGCAACAGGGGGGCCTGAGTCTCCCGCGATGGTATGGGGGATGACAGGATCAGGTTTCTGGGGTGAATGCCTCCGTCTCATCAGAGCAGGATGAAATTTCTCTTCAGAAGGACTTGGAGAGACTGGAAACGTGGGCAGGTAAATGGCAAATGAGGTTTAATACAGATAAATATAAGGTTATGCATTTGGGATGCAAGAATAAAAAGGCGACTTACAAATTAAATGGAGATATATTGGGGGAATCCTTGATGGAGAAGGATTTAGGGGTGCTTGTAGACAGCAGGCTTAGCAATAGTGCCCAATGTCATGCAGTAGCTGCAAAGGCAAACAAGATCTTATCTTGCATCAAACGGGCAATGGATGGAAGGGAAGTAGACATAATTATGCCCCTTTACAAAGCATTAGTAAGACCACACCTTGAATATGGAGTACAATTTTGGGCACCAATCCTAAGAAAAGACATTATGGAACTAGAGAGAGTGCAGAGAAGAGCCACCAAATTAATAAAGGGGATGGACATTCTAACTTATGAGGAGAGGCTAGCTATATTGGATTTATTTACATTAGAAAAGAGGCGTCTAAGAGGGGATATGATAACTATATACAAATATATTCAGGGACAATACAAGGAGCTTTCAAAAGAACTATTCATCCCACGGGCAGTACAAAGGACTCGGGGCCATCCCTTAAGGTTGGAGGAAAGGAAATTTCACCAGCAACAAAGGAAAGGGTTCTTTACAGTAAGGGCAGTTAAAATGTGGAACTCATTACCCATGGAGACTGTGATGGCAGATACAATAGATTTGTTCAAAAAAAGGTTGGACATCTTTTTAGATGGGACAGGTATACAGGGATATACCAAATAAGTATATATGGGAAGGATGTTGATCCAGGGATTAATCCGATTGCCAATTCTTGGAGTCAGGAAGGAATTAATTTTTCCCCTTAATGGGGTTTTTTGTTTGCCTTCCTCTGGATCAATAAGTAAGTATAGATATAGAATTAAGTATCTGTTGTCTGAATTTAGCATAGGTTGAACTTGATGGACGTACGTCTTTTTTCAACCTCATCTATTATGTAACTATGTATGTAATGGTGCTGCGCCTCCATCTCTGAGCCCCAGGAATACGGGTGGAATCCTTCCAGAGAGTCCCCCCCCCCCCCCTCGGGGATGAGAGATTCCAGTCTCACACTGTATATCTTTAAAAGCAGCCGCAGCTCTTTATTCACAGCAGCAGAATAGCAGCAACAAGACTATATATCAGGTACAGGGTGTCTTCCTCCACACAGGACTGCTCTCCCTCAGGATGGTCTCTGTGTCCCTGCCACCACCCCAGGTCAAGGGCACCCAGGGTGGGGCTAGCTCTTCCCTCGCCCCCTAAACAGGGTGAGAGGAATTGGTCCACCTCCCTAACTAAGGTTGCATCAGCTCTACTCAGAGGCTGATGGCTCCCCTTCTCCAACGGCCAATTGATATAGGCTCTCTCTGTCACCCTGGGCCAGCCAGGTGACAGACTCAGCAGACTCTAACTCTGGACTGAACTCTTAACTCTGACACACACTTCTACTAAATAGGAAGTGCACTGCTCTTTATGATATTGGCAGGCACTGCCCCTGTGTCTCTGCCTACCACACAGGGTCAGGTACCAATTTCAGGAATGTCCCGTTATTAGCATAAACACAACAGAGTTCCATGGATCTAGCATTAAGACTGTAAGCTCTGCAGGCCAGGGATTTCCTTTCCTATTGTCTGATTTTGTTTGTTGCACTTATTGTATGTATGTATGTCTTTATTTGTATAGCGCCATAAAATGTACATAGCGCTTCACAGTAGTAATACATGTCATATAAATAACAAATATAAATAACAGATAATGGGAATAAGTGCTTCAGACATACTGTAAAAGTAACATTAAGGAAGGAGTCCCTGCTCCGAGGAGCTTACAATCTAATTGGTAGGTAGAGAGAACGTACAGAGACAGTAGGAGGGAATACTAGTAAGTGCGTCTGCAGGGGGTCAAGCTTTGTGTCATGTGTCCATGATTATCCAGTGCTACTCATATGCTTCTTTAAGCATAATTCTCTGTACTGTATTGCCTCTCTTATAAAGCGCTATATAAATAAATATTTACATACATAATATATCTTAATGCATCTTAAGACACCTTAGAGTTCCCTCTATAAGACACTTTATGGTCCACTCAAGTGAATAGTCTGTAAGTAGGGTGACCATTCGTCCCGGTTTTGCCGGGACAGTCCCGTTTTTTTCTGCCCTGTCCCGATTTTAGCTCCGTCCCGGTTATGTCCCGATTTTTGTCCCTGGTCCCGGTATTGCGGGGCAGCGGCGGTGAGGAGAATGCGGCGGCCGGTAAGTATTTTCTATGTGTGTGTGTGTGAATGCTGCCGGGGAGACTGAATGAAGGAGAATGCCGGGGGCGGGACTTAGAATGCCGGCCGGCCCGCAGGGGATTGGTTGCAGGCAGGTCAGAGGAAGCCGGGGGCGGGACTTCCGCTTTGTGCAGAGCACACGTGTCTTCCCGCTCCCGGCTCCTCTGTTCGCGGTGAGTGTCCCCTTTCTGTCCCGGGTCCCAGCCAGGGGGGGTAATAGGAGGTGGTAGCGGGGGTGCGCCTACCTTTGTACCACCTTGTACCTTTGCCCCCCTGGCGCTCCCACCATTGCCCCCCCGGCGCTCCCACCATTGCCCCATCGGCACTCCCACCTTTGCCCCCCGGCGCTCCCACCTTTGCCCCCCGCCGCTCCCACCTTTGCCCCCCGGCGCTCCCACCTTTGCCCCCCCCGGCGCTCACAGCTTTGCCCCCCGGCGCTCCCACCTTTGCCCCTCTGGCGCTCACAGCTTTGTGTGTGTGTGTGTGTGTGTGTATCAGTGTGTGTGTGTGTGTTTCAGTGTGTGTGTGTATCAGTGTGTGTGTGTGTGTGTGTGTGTGTGTGTGTGTGTGTGTGTGTGTGTGTGTGAATCAGTGGGTGTGTGTGGGTGTGTGTGTGTATCTGTGTGTGTGTGTGTGTGTGTGTGTGTGTGTATGTGTATCAGTGTGTGTGTGTGTGTGTGTGAATCAGTGGGTGTGTGTGTGTGTGAATCAGTGTGTGTGTGTGTGTGTGTGTGTGTGTGTGTGTGTGTGTGTGTGTGTGTATTAGTGGGTGGGGGTGTGTGTGTGTGTATCAGTGTGTCTGTATCTGTGTGTGTGTGTATTGTATTGTATGTCTTTATTTATATAGCGCCATTAGTGTACATAGCGCTTCACAGTAGTAATACAGTAGCGACATATCTTATTGAACTAAATACCGGCGGCATGCCGGGATCTGCCCCAGCTGCCGCCAGTAATGCACGCGCGCCGCCGCGTTCCCCCACTCACCCCCCCTCCTCCATCGCGCGCAATTTACACACGCTTCCGGACCCCTGTACCCCTTCTGCTCTGCCACTCTGCTTCCCCGAACCCCCGCTTACCTTAATGTCATCTCCAGGGGTGTCGGGGAAGCCTGGGGAAGACGGGGAAGACGGGGAAGCCGGGCGCGCATGTGACTGTGACGTCACAGTGCGCCGCCACGCGCCGCGGCTACCCGCTTTTCAGCCACATACAGCCAGCGGCTTTTGCTCGAATAAGAGCTGCCGCTGCTGTACATGTGGTAATCAAATAAATAACAGATAATATAAATAACATATCATGGGAATAAGTGCTTTAGACATAAAAGTAACATTTCGGAAGAGGAGTCCCTGCCCCGAGGAGCTTACAGTCTAATTGGTAGGTAGGGAGAACGTACAGAGACAGTAGGAGGGAGTTCTGGTAAGTGCGTCTGCAGGGGGTCAAGCATTATGTATCGTGTTTAGAATATCCACAGTGCTATTCATATGCTTCTTTAAGCAAGTGTGTCTTAAGGTGGGTCTTAAAGGTGGATAGAGAGGGTGCTAGTCGGGTACTGAGGGGAAGGGCATTCCAGAGATGTGGGGCAGTCAGTGAAAAAGGTTTAAGGCGGGAGAGGGCTTTAGATACAAAGGGGGTAGAAAGAAGACATCCTTGAGAAGAACGCAAGAGTCTGGATGGTGCATACCGAGAAATTAGGGATGAGATGTAAGGAGGGGCAGAAGAATGTAAAGCTTTAAAAGTGAGGAGAAGAATGGAGTGTGAGATGCGGGATTTGATCGGAAGCCAGGAGAGGGATTTCATGAGGGGAGATGCTGAGACAGATCTAGGAAAGAGTAGAGTGATTCTGGCAGCAGCATTTAGGATAGATTGTAGGGGAGACAGGTGAGAGGCAGGAAGGCCGGACAGCAGGAGGTTACAGTAATCAAGACAGGAGAGAATGAGGGCCTGAGTCAGAGTTTTAGCAGTCGAACAACAGAGGAAAGGGCGTATCTTAGTTATATTGCGGAGGAAAAAGCGACAAGTTTTAGAAATGTTTTGAATGTGAGGGGCGAATGTGAGAGAGGAGTCGAACGTGACCCCTAGGCAGCGTGCTTGGGCTACTGGGTGAATGATTGTAGTTCCAACAGTAATGTGGAAGGAGGTATTAGGGCCAGGTTTGGGAGGAAGTATGAGGAGCTCTGTTTTAGCCATGTTGAGTTTAAGGCGTCGGAGGGCCATCCAGGATGATATAGCAGAGAGACATTCAGAAACTTTGGTTTGTACAGCAGGTGTAAGGTCAGGTGTTGAAAAGTATATTTGTGTGTCGTCGGCATAGAGGTGATAATTAAACCCAAAAGATGTTATTAGGTCACCTAGAGAGAGTGTGTACAGAGAAAAGAGAAGAGGTCCCAGGACAGAGCCCTGGGGTACCCCCACAGAGAGATCAATAGAGGAGGAGGAGGTGTTAGCAGAAGAGACACTAAAAGTACGATGGGAGAGGTAGGATGAGATCCAGGATAGAGCTTTGTTCCGAATACCTAGAGTATGGAGAATGTGGAGGAGAAGAGGGTGGTCCACGGTGTCAAATGCTGCAGAGAGGTCGAGTAATATGAGCAGAGTGTAATGACCTCTGTCTTTGGCAGCATGGAGGTCGTCAGTTATTTTAGTGAGGGTTGTTTCCGTGGAGTGAGCAGTGCGGAAGCCAGATTGTAGAGGGTCTAGGAGAGAATAAGTGTTGAGAAAATGGAGCAAGCGAGAGAATACAAGACGTTCAAGTAGTTTAGAGGCAAAAGGCAGGAGGGAGACAGGTCGATAGTTAGAAAGACAGGTAGGGTCAAGCTTGCTGTTTTTGAGTAATGGTATGACTGTTGCATGTTTGAAGGAGGATGGAAAGGTTCCAGAGCAGAGGGAGGAGTTAAAAATGTGTGTAAGCGTAGGGATTATAGTAGGAGCTAGAGGTTTTAGGAGATGGGAGGGAATGGGGTCAAGAGGGCAAGTGATAGAGGGAGAAGAGGAGATCAACAGCGACACGTCCTCCTCTGAGACAGTGGAAAAAGACTCAAGGAAGGCAGGAGGAGAGTTAGGAAGAGGTGTAGGATGGGGGGAAGAAACAGAGGGGATGTTCTGCCGTATGGATTCCACCTTTTCCTTAAAATAGTCTGCAAAGTCCTGAGCGGAGGTGGAGGAAGGAGAGGCAGCTGAGGGTGGTTTGAGTAGAGTATCAAAGACAGAGAACAGTCGGCGTGGGTTAGACTTGTGCATGTTGATTAGTGCAGAAAAGTAGGCTTGTTTAGCTTGCGAGAGGGCAGAGTTGAAACAGGATAGCATAAATTTGTAGTGAAGGAAGTCTGCGAGAGTGTGAGACTTCCTCCAGAGGCGTTCAGAGGAACGAGTGGAGGAACGCAGCATGCGTGTGTGGGAATTTAGCCAGGGTCTAGGGTTAGAAGGGCGAGGGCGGCAGAGAGAAAGCGGGGCATGTAGATCAAGAGATGAGGACAAGACAGAGTTGTACTTTCTGACCAGGTTGTCAGGGTCTGTAGCAGAGCTGAGAGAGGAGAGGGAGGAGTGTAAAGTGGACTCAAAGTCAGGTAAGTGAATAGAGCGCAGGTTTCTGCAGAACCGGGGGGTAGATGGAGGTGGAGAAGGGGAGAAGCTAGATAAAGAGAATGAGATGAGATGATGGTCAGAGAGAGGAAAAGGGGAAATGGAGAAATCAGAGAGAGAGAAGTTTTTAGTGAAAACCAGGTCTAAGTAGTGGCCATCCTTGTGGGTGCTGGCTGCAGTCCACTGTTGAAGGCCAAAAGAAGAGGTAAGAGAAAGAAAGCGGGAAGCCCAAGAGAGAGAGGGGTCATCAATGTGGCAATTGAAGTCCCCAAGGAGAAGAACAGGGGAGTCTGAGGAGAGAAAGAAAGAGAGCCAGGATTCAAAGTGAGAGAGAAAGGCAGAAAGGGGATGAGTAGAGGTAGGTGGGCGATAGATGACCGCCACATGAACAGGGAGAGGAGAGAAGATCTGGACAGTGTGAGCCTCAAAGGAGGGAAAAGCAAGAGAGGGGGGAATAGGAAGGGTTCGGTAACGGCAGACAGAGGAGAGCAGGAGCCCCACGCCTCCACCCCTGCTATCAGGGCGCGGTTTGTGTGTGTGTATCAGTGTGTCTGTATCTGTGTGTGTGTGTGTGTATCAGTGTGGCTTTTTTGGCGATAAGCTGGTGATAAGTGGCTTATCGCTGCTTACTGCATGAGGGCCTTAGGGAGGATTTGTTCCTTTAAAGTACACCTAGTTTGGCATAGGATTTGGATGTCAGGGTATCAATGTGCAACCCAATTGTTAAATGGGAGTTGAATGATCAGATATTTCAAACAAGTAACAGGGGCTAGGATGGTTTTAGAGCTGGTTTTTATCTGAAGCTCTGTCATTGGTAGCTTTAGCAATTTAGCTCTGGTCCCAAATACCATTGTTACAGTCTTGTCAGTGTTTAAAATCAGTTTGTTTTGGGAAATCCAGTTTCAAGTCTCAAAAATCAGATTGAAGTACGTGTTCAAGGTCAGAGAGGCGAGGGCTGCGTGTATATAGGATAAGATCTAAGGCCTCTCACAATAACCCGTTAGGAATATTAATTCCTCATCTATCCGACATAAGTATAAAATATACTCTACCAAGACCCCTAATACAGAGTTACCCACCTTATACGGGAGCAGCTGCCAGACGAGTATAGTAAATGTATCTTATTTCTTTTGCCACTGGAGGGCAGCGTGGAGTTACATGGAGTGGCGCCCGTAAGGACGACGTGCCAGTTAGGCGGAAGGAGAAGCGCACACACTTTTATGTGAAACGGATATATTTGGGGAGGGATTTAGGAGTCTGAGTAAGAAAATTAACCATTTAAATATGTACAGATTTAATCCCACTTTTGGAAATTGGGGATGTTGCCTAAAAGTTTGAGAATGCATAAAGTGCCACCCATGGGCTTTAATGAAGCAGCATTTGTGGGCTAAATGGAACAGCATTCTGTATAAAGGTATTTTGGACTCGATATAAATAATTGATGCCAAAAACTAATATTAAGTAAATTGAGAATGGAAAAATCTTCAACACAAACGTACAGAATGTGATATTCTGAGAGATCTTACAGATGTTATCAAATCCCACAATGAATATATAGAAAATGTCTGTATAGAACGAGTCAAACAAGAATATGCCAATAAAACGTTTAATTGGGAGATACAGGGGCCACAATTCAGGTCATTTAGCTGAAAGAAGAGAAGCCGGTCAGCCGGTAGAGCAGGTCAGCCGGTCAGCCGGTAGAGCAGGTCAGCCAGTAGAGCAGGTCAGCAGGTCAGCAGGTCAGCCAGAAGAGCAGGTCAGCCGGTCAGCCGGTAGAGCAGGTCAGCCGGTCAGCTCTGAGATCAGCATTACTTATATCCCCTAAACGTTGTCCCCTGCATGTAATGCTGCAGAACAGCCTACACTGCATATACTGTACATGAGATACTTAACCCTTTCTTTTCGCTCGACTAATCTGAATGATTTGCTAATTGGTTTGTAATTAGAGAGATATTTGTAGCAGAATCCCATGTATGTTATTTTTACCTTTTTAGATACCGTTTTGTGTAATAAAATATATGAGATCAGAGGGGCTTCCTGTTTGCACTCGTGTTTTGGCAGAAGTGTATATGTGACCCTATAAATCTCCCTCACACCTGGGCTTGGCAGCGTGACACTAGTGCAGCGTCCTGGGGAAGAATCACTGAGCTGTTAGCAATAGATACAACGGATAGAAAAGACACTACACATAGGTTTGATTAAAGAGAGTATTTTATTGAAATAATGAATCTCTTTGCTGGGAGGGGCCTGCAGCACATTGCAGAGCGATATAGTAACACGCAGAGCAATGCATTGCAGGCCCCTCCGGCAGCAAAGGGGTGAAGACCAATGCAGGGTGTATAAAGATCTCACTGATAATTCATGCACAAAGTGCAGTTTGTTGCTGTGATCCAGAGGAAGGCGAAACATAACCCCTGCTGTGCAATGGGGGAAAAAAATTCCTTCCTGACCCCATTAAATGGCGATCGGATGGTCCCTGGATCACTGCGCAGTGAGATCAGATGGAGCAGCACAGATCAGCGTTGTTATACACAGGGGCACACTCAGTATATAGAGATGCGGGTGATGGGGCCCTTGTGCCCCTGTGTATAACTCACCTGCTCCCCCATCCCCCTGCATATCTATCCCATTCACCCCTTTTCCTCCCGCATACCTCGCAGGGCCGGCCGGCCATTAGGCGGTCGCCTAGCGCGCAGAGGTCCTAGGGGCGCATTAATAATCATTATTATTTTTTCCTCTTATTATTTTATTTATTTATCTTTTTTTTAAAATTATTATTCTTTTTTTTATCCAGTATTTTGGCGCCCTTTTATTTTTATTTTGCGTTGCGCTGGGGTGCGGTCGCAGCCCCGATATCTACGCCACTGTTTATTTTATTATTTTATTTATCTTATTATTTTTTATACAACTGGGGCACAAATTTTAAGTTTTGCCTCGGGCGCATGAAACCCGTGCTCTGGCCCTGCTCCTTGTTCTCTCTCACCCTCTCACGCCCAATATCCCTATCTCCCTCTAGTACCTGCCCCTCCCTCAGCCTTCCTGATCTTATCTGCCTCTCCTGCGGTCAAACCAACTTCTCAGGGCCCCTAGAATACCCCTGTATCTACGCCCTGGCTCCTCTGCTACCTGCACCTGGCTTCTTCTCCGCCTAAAAATGGTGAAGCAGCAGATCTGTCCGCACCTCTCGTATTCTCCTACCTGCTCCCGGGGTCTTCTCCTCCGCCTAAAAAAGGTGAAGCAGCAGATCCGGCCACACCTGTCGTATGCTCCTTGGTCATCGTACACCACGTCTGCGTCATCGGCCGCCTTGTAGCCCACCTCATTGTTCCACTTGACGCCCGCTTTGTCGTATGCCTCGTCGTCCGCCTCGTAGCCCGCCTCGTCGTCTGGTGGCACAAAGGGCACCACCTTCGTGCGTGTCCTGATCTGCAGGAGACATGAAGTGTTTGTAACCAGGGACAGTGATACTCTGTATCGCAAGAGCTCCTGTGCCACTTATACCCCATCCCCAATACCACGTTATACCGCCCTCCACAGGGCAAATACCCGTTATATCCACCTCCCCAGGCCCAGTACCCAGTTATACAACCTTCCCAAGGCCCAGTACCCTGTTATACGCCCCTCCCCAGGCCCAGTACTCGTTATACCCACCTCACCAGGCCCAGTACCCATTATATACCCCTCCCCAGAAGGTCATGTTTCTATTTATCAAAAATACATTGAGTTACCTCTGGTTTTCAGGCATGTCCTGGGGGAGTTATCACAGAGACACAGAAACGTTGCTGAGTTTGGGTTAGTAACTCCCTTAACTTCTCAGCAGTTGAATTCCCCATTAGGCGCTTAGCACGTTAAAAACAAGCGTTGCTATTTCTCTGCATGAAGTTGCAGGTAATTGGAAGAGTTACACAGTGACGGCTATTTCATCACTCACCTTCTTCCCCCGAAACGGTCTTTTCTGTCTTATTTCCGGCTTCACATCGGATATCCATATCCATTCTTGGCCTCTGATCTGTATGCAAGGCAATGCTTTAAGACAGGGTTGCACAACCTTTTCCCCCTGCTCCCCCCTCCACCTTCCCCACCTTGTCTCCGACGTTCTGATGTAACGACGTCATGTGATATCACGTTGCTATGGCAATGCCACATCATGTGACGCCACATTGCTGTCGCCAGAAGCCGCCGGAGACAAGGAAAGGGAACTTACAGAGGCCTTGCACGCGATCTCCGGCATTTAATTTAAATGCTGTGGGGAAGAGCGAGGGGCCTCTGTAAGCGCCGAGCCCCTCCTCCCAAGAAAATGTCGTGCCCCTTGATTTGCGCACCCCTGCTTTAAGAGATATTCTGGGACCCTCCAACTCCTCCATCGGACCCTTCCTCATATTGACTGACCTTGCAGTGCTCTGCACTGACTTGCACTGACCTGCTATGGTGCCTCTCAAAATACCATGCTAACTCATTCTGAACATACATGTGTCCTTTTTACATGTTACTCAGCTTGTATGGGCCACAGACAGCTTTCCCGGGGTCCAGGACTAGTTTCCACCGGGGACACTCACCCATGGGTCGGCGACTTTGCGAGAACCCACCCCCCCCAACCTGTTTTCTCTTGCACTGCCATAGACAACAACATTTCGGCCTGCTGGTCTTTCTCAGGTAAAGTGGCTAAACCCACTAAATCCAGCAAAGAAAGGCCAGCAGCCGAAACATTGTAGTCTGTGGCACAATAAATTATCTTTTTTTATTCAAATCCGTGTGCCCTTTCCCATCAATCATATTGTATCCATTGGACGAAATGCCGGTCTTCCCTGAGACTAAGGGGCACCGGTAAAAGTATCACTACTTATTGTTTTTTTTTGGTGTGCAGCAAATCCCCATCATTTTTGCGTTCTCTTGCTCTGCCCCAATCTGACACACCACCTTGCTCTCTCACCCCCCTCTTAGACTCCCCTGTCACCCTTTCCTTCCTCAAAGGATGTCCTTTAATCAGATCTTACCCAAATTGTCTCCATCTCCCTTGGAAATGTTCTGTCTTTAAGCTGTGCGGCTCCTCTTGATCCGAACTTTCTTAGCTGACCCCTTTAGGTTTCGGCTCCGAGGGTCTAAAAAATAAGCTGTGAAAAGATGTGAAAAGATGTGAAATATGCGCACGGGTCCTAATGGGGCACTGAGGGGGAGACTTAAATACTAGTAAATATAATCTACTGTGCTAACAAATATAATCTATTAACTAAGAAATATAACTTATTAAACTAAGAAATATAATTTATTAAACTAACAAATATAACTTATTAAACTAAGAAATATAACTTATTAAACTAAGAAATATATTTTATTAAACTAAGAAATATAACTTATTAAACTAAGAAATATAACTTATTAAACTTAGAAATATAATCTATTAAACTAAATAAATATCTATTCAACTAAATAAATATCTATTCAACTAAATAAATATAATCTATTTAAAAACAATACAATAAAAAGCTGGAGAAATGATACGTCAACCAAGCAACAGATGTGATGCCAATAAGCGTTGAACTCCTTGCAGATCCACCGTCAGCTGGTTGTGGCAGAAAGTGGTGACATACAGTAGAACAGAGTGGTTGAGCTGTAACCACGGCAGTCAGGTCAGAAATCAACACAATATTTTTTGAAATTTAGAATGAGAATGTTCTGTATGTCACATTCTGGGCTCAGACTCTGAGCCCTGTCACATGTTAGCAGCTTGTGATAATAGAAAGTATCCATATACTGGGATGTGATAAGAAACATGAAGGTCATTTTATAATGGGTCCCATAACCTGCTTTATATGAAGTATCATTTTACACTAATTAGTAGAGATGTTACATTTTGAAAAATAGCACTTCTGGCGACATTGTTCATTTTCTCTACAAATGATAAATGAAAAAGTTGGATAAAACGTTATATGTGTGTGTGCGCGCGCAATATATATATATAGAGGTATCAGTACCGTGTTAGCCGAGCTTCAATAATCAAAAAATAAATAGATAATACCGTTCTGTGGCTAACGAAATGCTTTTATTTGTGCGAGCTTTCGAGATACACTGATCTCTTCTTCCGGCGATGTTACAATGAATGAAGCAAGCAAAAGGTATACTTAAAAACAGTGTCTCTTGGAATGTTATCTGTGCTGGTCCTTCCCCCGGTGTGGATGTGTTTTATGCCTAGAGACAGCTGTGTGTGCATAGATATAGCACAGTATGTTAAATTACGCTGCGGGGTCATGTGACGTCACCCTCGTCAAATGCCGCTGCAGGTCACATGACGCCGCATCAAGGTAAGGGGGGGGGGGCGCGAGCACCGGCAGGGGAGCGAGCTGCAAAAGTTTGTGCTCCCCTGGTATAACCAATAAATAATATAGCTGATATAGCAATTTGGTTGTGGCTAGAGAGAGATTATAATGGCAGTGAGAATTAGTGGTCAGAATTAATAACAGTGCAATTACTAAAAAGTAGCTGTAATAAAATAATAATAAACACTATGCCTAAACACAATAAAAGTCCAGAAACCTAGCTCTAATAGCTATGTTATAACTCAATCATAAAAGGATCCAATTCGGGCGTCCTCTGGAGCCCTGGCAGCTCTCTTCAGGGAAACAACCACCTCCTCGATAGATATCTAAACAAAAAAAAGAAGAGAAAGCGCCCGCTCCATGTGTAAATTCGGTTTAACAATTTCATTTCCTGGACAAGATAAAAATAGCAAACTCACAAACATCCGTTTGGTAAAAGCATTGTGTGAGACAGGCTCGGGCTCCGTGGTAATCCGGTGGTCACTCCGCAGCTCCAGACTTTGGACGATGACCGGGAAACTCGATAGGCTGCGCCCCTCGCAGTGTGGTCCTCCAGCAATCTGTGGTATGTTGTGGTTCCACTGTAAATCCGGTGTCTCGTCTTGGTCGCGTACCAACTTCCCTTCCGGCGTCAGGACGTATAGTGTGGCAATAGCAACGAGAAGAAAGTACTGAGGTGGGGTTGGATCCTCCTCGGTTATTTCTTGTTTTATTAATAAATAATTTACTATATTTTAATCTCTGGTGCGCATTGTGTGCATTTTTCTTCTTGTCTGCACAGTGCTTCAGATGCTGCATCTGAAAAAATGCCGGTGGATCGGGATGTGAGGTAGGGAAGTGACGTCCGCGCCGGAACGTTATTGCCACGCCTCCAAATATTTATTGCCACGCCCCCAATCGCACCCGCTGCATACCCTGCAAAGCCATAAAAAAGCTCAGGCTTCAGCAAGTGTATTGCAGCGTGTGTGCCTTCCCTCCGTCTGAAATACTATAGACGCAGCCTTATCGACGCTTACTAAATAGGCCCGTGTCTCTCTCTCTCTCTCTGTGTCTCTCTCTCTCTCTCTGTGTCTCTGTCTCTCTCTGTGTGTCTCTGTCTCTCTCTGTGTGTCTCTCTGTGTCTCTGTCTCTCTCTCTGTGTCTCTGTCTCTCTCTGTGTGTCTCTGTTTCTCTCTGTGTGTCTCTGTCAAAAGAACATTTCAGTATTGCCAAAGCGTGAGTAAAAGGGGGTGTGGGACAATGATTACACGAATACTAGGGGGTACGGTATAATGGTTATACAGTACATTACTTTTGTCTCTCTCTCCCTATGTCCCTCTCTCTGTCTCTCTCTCATTCTCTGTCTCTCTCTCTCTCTGTGTCTCTCTCTCATTCTCTGTCTCTCTCTCATTCTCTGTCTCTCATTCTCTGTCTCTCATTCTCTGTCTCTCTCTCATTCTCTGTCTCTCTCTCTCATCCCTGTATGATAGGTATGTTCCAACTCTATTTTTTGCTCTTCTTTTCCGTTTGAGAGGAGGGAGTCCCTCACCTCTTCAGCCACACACCAGGAACGCTGGGTTGCTTTCAGACGCTCGGAGAGGCGGATACAGTCGTGGATTGCAGGCACTGATTTATCTGGTAAGTACCGCAAACATGCTTGAACAAGGGCCGTAGACATTTTATTTGATGGTTTAGATTATCATTGTCTGTGGTTGTTAGTTATTGGTATTAGAGTTTTTTGATGTTGTTACGAATCAAATACATTTTGAAGTAGTAATCCCCTCCGAACTGGGCATTCCTGGCCAATAATGCCCTGGCTGTAAGAGTTGAAGGGCCCAAGCAAAGCCCCCACCTCTATACACACTAACACTGCAGGGGCATCAGAGTGTCTTGTTGTCATGGCAACAGGGGGTGTCACGTGATGTAATTTGTTTAATAAATTATTTTTTAAGGTGTCCCGGTTTTTCATTTTCGAAATCTGGTCACCCTATTGATCAAGCAGAAAAAGTGAAGAAACAATTGTAGTTTTGCTAATGGACGTCATTTTGGCATATCATTCGCTTTGAGGATACCCATTAATATGAAGAAAAATAACATCGATTCCCAATGTAGCCCCCCTTCCCTGGGCCAATCGCAGATCGGGCCCCCCTCCTCTGTACTAGGGTCTGGCTACGTGTCTGAGTGTGGTGCATACCTGCTGGCAACAGGGGGGCCTGAGTCTCCCGCGATGGTATGGGGGATGACAGGATCAGGTTTCTGGGGTGAATGCCTCCGTCTTATCAGAGCAGGATGAAATTTCTCTTCAGAAGGACTTGGAGAGACTGGAAACGTGGGCAGGTAAATGGCAAATGAGGTTTAATACAGATAAATATAAGGTTATGCATTTGGGATGCAAGAATAAAAAGGCGACTTACAAATTAAATGGAGATATATTGGGGGAATCCTTGATGGAGAAGGATTTAGGGGTGCTTGTAGACAGCAGGCTTAGCAATAGTGCCCAATGTCATGCAGTAGCTGCAAAGGCAAACAAGATCTTATCTTGCATCAAACGGGCAATGGATGGAAGGGAAGTAGACATAATTATGCCCCTTTACAAAGCATTAGTAAGACCACACCTTGAATATGGAGTACAATTTTGGGCACCAATCCTAAGAAAAGACATTTTGGAACTAGAGAGAGTGCAGAGAAGAGCCACCAAATTAATAAAGGGGATGGACATTCTAACTTATGAGGAGAGGCTAGCTATATTGGATTTATTTACATTAGAAAAGAGGCGTCTAAGAGGGGATATGATAACTATATACAAATATATTCAGGGACAATACAAGGAGCTTTCAAAAGAACTATTCATCCCACGGGCAGTACAAAGGACTCGGGGCCATCCCTTAAGGTTGGAGGAAAGGAAATTTCACCAGCAACAAAGGAAAGGGTTCTTTACAGTAAGGGCAGTTAAAATGTGGAACTCGTTACCCATGGAGACTGTGATGGCAGATACAATAGATTTGTTCAAAAAAAGGTTGGACATCTTTTTAGATGGGACAGGTATACAGGGATATACCAAATAAGTATATATGGGAAGGATGTTGATCCAGGGATTAATCCGATTGCCAATTCTTGGAGTCAGGAAGGAATTAATTTTTCCCCTTAATGGGGTTTTTTGTTTGCCTTCCTCTGGATCAATAAGTAAGTATCTGTTGTCTGAATTTAGCATAGGTTGAACTTGATGGACGTACGTCTTTTTTCAACCTCATCTATTATGTAACTATGTATGTAATGGTGCAGCGCCTCCATCTCTGAGCCCCAGGAATACGGGTGGAATCCTTCCAGAGAGTCCCCCCCCCCCCCCTCGGGGATGAGAGATTCCAGTCTCACACTGTATATCTTTAAAAGCAGCCGCAGCTCTTTATTCACAGCAGCAGAATAGCAGCAACAAGACTATATATCAGGTACAGGGTGTCTTCCTCCACACAGGACTGCTCTCCCTCAGGATGGTCTCTGTGTCCCTGCCACCACCCCAGGTCAAGGGCACCCAGGGTGGGGCTAGCTCTTCCCTCGCCCCCTAAACAGGGTGAGAGGAATTGGTCCACCTCCCTAACTAAGGTTGCATCAGCTCTACTCAGAGGCTGATGGCTCCCCTTCTCCAACGGCCAATTGATATAGGCTCTCTCTGTCACCCTGGGCCAGCCAGGTGACAGACTCAGCAGACTCTAACTCTGGACTGAACTCTTAACTCTGACACACACTTCTACTAAATAGGAAGTGCACTGCTCTTTATGATATTGGCAGGCACTGCCCCTGTGTCTCTGCCTACCACAGAGGGTCAGGTACCAATTTCAGGAATGTCCCGTTATTAGCGTAAACACAACAGAGTTCCATGGATCTAGCATTAAGACTGTAAGCTCTGCAGGCCAGGGATTTCCTTTCCTATTGTCTGATTTTGTTTGTTGCACTTATTGTACTATAATTCTCTGTACTGTATTGCCTCTCTTATAAAGCGCTATATAAATAAATATTTACATACATAATATATCTTAATGCATCTTAAGACACCTTAGAGTTCCCTCTATAAGACACTTTATGGTCCACTCAAGTGAATAGTCTGTAAGTAGGGTGACCATTCGTCCCGGTTTTGCCGGGACAGTCCCGTTTTTTTCTGCCCTGTCCCGATTTTAGCTCCGTCCCGGTTATGTCCCGATTTTTGTCCCTGGTCCCGGTATTGCGGGGCAGCGGCGGTGAGGAGAATGCGGCGGCCGGTAAGTATTTTCTATGTGTGTGTGTGAATGCTGCCGGGGAGACTGAATGAAGGAGAATGCCGGGGGAGGGACTTAGAATGCCGGCCGGCCCGCAGGGGATTGGTTGCAGGCAGGTCAGAGGAAGCCGGGGGCGGGACTTCCGCTTTGTGCAGAGCACACGTGTCTTCCCGCTCCCGGCTCCTCTGTTCGCGGTGAGTGTCCCCTTTCTGTCCCGGGTCCCAGCCAGGGGGGGTAATAGGAGGTGGTAGCGGGGGTGCGCCTACCTTTGTACCACCTTGTACCTTTGCCCCCCTGGCGCTCCCACCATTGCCCCCCCGGCGCTCCCACCATTGCCCCATCGGCACTCCCACCTTTGCCCCCCGGCGCTCCCACCTTTGCCCCATCGGCACTCCCACCTTTGCCCCCCGGCGCTCCCACCTTTGCCCCCCCCCCCGGCGCTCACAGCTTTGCCCCCCGGCGCTCCCACCTTTGCCCCTCCGGCGCTCACAGCTTTGTGTGTGTGTGTGTGTGTGTGTGTGTGTGTGTGTGTGTGTGTGTGTGTGTGTATGTGTATCAGTGTGTGTGTGTGTGTGTGTGTGTGTGTGTGTGTGTGTGTGTGTGTATGTGTATCAGTGTGTGTGTGTGTGTGTGTGTATGTGTATCTGTGTGTGTGTATTTGTGTGTGTGTGTGTGTGTGTGTATGTGTATCTCTGTGTGTTTGTGTATCTGTGTGTGTGTGTGTGTGTATCTGTGTGTGTGTGTATCTGTGTGTATCTGTGTGTGTGTGTGTGTGTGTCAGTGTGTGTGTGTGTGTGTGAATCAGTGTGTGTGTGTGTGTGTGTGTGAATGTGTGTGTGTGTGTGTGTGTGTGTGTGTGTGTGTGTGTGTGTGTGTGTGTGTGTGTGTGTGTGTGTGTGTGTGTGTGTATTAGTGGGTGGGTGTGTGTGTGTGTGTGTGTGTGTGTGTATCAGTGTGTCTGTATCTGTGTGTGTGTGTATTGTATTGTATTGTATGTCTTTATTTATATAGCGCCATTAGTGTACATAGCGCTTCACAGTAGTAATACATGTGGTAATCAAATAAATAACAGATAATATAAAAAACATATCATGGGAATAAGTGCTTTAGACATAAAAGTAACATTTCGGAAGAGGAGTCCCTGCCCCGAGGAGCTTACAGTCTAATTGGTAGGTAGGGAGAACGTACAGAGACAGTAGGAGGGAGTTCTGGTAAGTGCGTCTGCAGGGGGTCAAGCATTATGTATCGTGTTTAGAATATCCACAGTGCTATTCATATGCTTCTTTAAGCAAGTGTGTCTTAAGGTGGGTCTTAAAGGTGGATAGAGAGGGTGCTAGTCGGGTACTGAGGGGAAGGGCATTCCAGAGATGTGGGGCAGTCAGTGAAAAAGGTTTAAGGCGGGAGAGGGCTTTAGATACAAAGGGGGTAGAAAGAAGACATCCTTGAGAAGAACGCAAGAGTCTGGATGGTGCATACCGAGAAATTAGGGATGAGATGTAAGGAGGGGCAGAAGAATGTAAAGCTTTAAAAGTGAGGAGAAGAATGGAGTGTGAGATGCGGGATTTGATCGGAAGCCAGGAGAGGGATTTCATGAGGGGAGATTCTGAGACAGATCTAGGAAAGAGTAGAGTGATTCTGGCAACAGCATTTAGGATAGATTGTAGGGGAGACAGGTGAGAGGCAGGAAGGCCGGACAGCAGGAGGTTACAGTAATCAAGACAGGAGAGAATGAGGGCCTGAGTCAGAGTTTTAGCAGTCGAACAACAGAAGAAAGGGCGTATCTTAGTTATATTGCGGAGGAAAAAGCGACAAGTTTTAGAAATGTTTTGAATGTGAGGGGCGAATGTGAGAGAGGAGTCGAACGTGACCCCTAGGCAGCGTGCTTGGGCTACTGGGTGAATGATTGTAGTTCCAACAGTAATGTGGAAGGAGGTATTAGGGCCAGGTTTGGGAGGAAGTATGAGGAGCTCTGTTTTAGCCATGTTGAGTTTAAGGCGTCGGAGGGCCATCCAGGATGATATAGCAGAGAGACATTCAGAAACTTTGGTTTGTACAGCAGGTGTAAGGTCAGGTGTTGAAAAGTATATTTGTGTGTCGTCGGCATAGAGGTGATAATTAAACCCAAAAGATGTTATTAGGTCACCTAGAGAGAGTGTGTACAGAGAAAAGAGAAGAGGTCCCAGGACAGAGCCCTGGGGTACCCCCACAGAGAGATCAATAGAGGAGGAGGAGGTGTTAGCAGAAGAGACACTAAAAGTACGATGGGAGAGGTAGGATGAGATCCAGGATAGAGCTTTGTTCCGAATACCTAGAGTATGGAGAATGTGGAGGAGAAGAGGGTGGTCCACGGTGTCAAATGCTGCAGAGAGGTCGAGTAATATGAGCAGAGTGTAATGACCTCTGTCTTTGGCAGCATGGAGCTCGTCAGTTATTTTAGTGAGGGTTGTTTCCGTGGAGTGAGCAGTGCGGAAGCCAGATTGTAGAGGGTCTAGGAGAGAATAAGTGTTGAGAAAATGGAGCAAGCGAGAGAATACAAGACGTTCAAGTAGTTTAGAGGCAAAAGGCAGGAGGGAGACAGGTCGATAGTTAGAAAGACAGGTAGGGTCAAGCTTGCTGTTTTTGAGTAATGGTATGACTGTTGCATGTTTGAAGGAGGATGGAAAGGTTCCAGAGCAGAGGGAGGAGTTAAAAATGTGTGTAAGCGTAGGGATTATAGTAGGAGCTAGAGGTTTTAGGAGATGGGAGGGAATGGGGTCAAGAGGGCAAGTGGTAGAGGGAGAAGAGGAGATCAACAGCGACACATCCTCCTCTGAGACAGTGGAAAAAGACTCAAGGAAGGCAGGAGGAGAGTTAGGAAGAGGTGTAGGATGGGGGGAAGAAACAGGGGATGTTCTGCCGTATGGATTCCACCTTTTCCTTAAAATAGTCTGCAAAGTCCTGAGCGGAGATGGAGGAAGGAGAGGCAGCTGAGGGTGGTTTGAGTAGAGTATCAAAGACAGAGAACAGTCGGCGTGGGTTAGACTTGTGCATGTTATTAGTGCAGAAAAGTAGGCTTGTTTAGCTTGCGAGAGGGCAGAATTGAAACAGGATAGCATAAATTTGTAGTGAAGGAAGTCTGCGAGAGTGTGAGACTTCCTCCAGAGGCGTTCAGAGGAACGAGTGGAGGAACGCAGCATGCGCGTGTGGGAATTTAGCCAGGGTCTAGGGTTAGAAGGGCGAGGGCGGCAGAGAGAAAGCGGGGCATGTAGATCAAGAGATGAGGACAAGACAGAGTTGTACTTTCTGACCAGGTTGTCAGGGTCTGTAGCAGAGCTGAGAGAGGAGAGGGAGGAGTGTAAAGTGGACTCAAAGTCAGGTAAGTGAATAGAGCGCAGGTTTCTGCAGAACCGGGGGGTAGATGGAGGTGGAGAAGGGGAGAAGCGAGATAAAGAGAATGAGATGAGATGATGGTCAGAGAGAGGAAAAGGGGAAATGGAGAAATCAGAGAGAGATAAGTTTTTAGTGAAAACCAGGTCTAAGTAGTGGCCATCCTTGTGGGTGCTGGCTGCAGTCCACTGTTGAAGGCCAAAAGAAGAGGTAAGAGAAAGAAAGCGGGAAGCCCAAGAGAGAGAGGGGTCATCAATGTGGCAATTGAAGTCCCCAAGGAGAAGAACAGGGGAGTCTGAGGAGAGAAAGAAAGAGAGCCAGGATTCAAAGTGAGAGAGAAAGGCAGAAGGGGGATGAGTAGAGGTAGGTGGGCGATAGATGACCGCCACATGAACAGGGAGAGGAGAGAAGATCTGGACAGTGTGAGCCTCAAAGGAGGGAAAAGCAAGAGAGGGGGGAATAGGAAGGGTTCGGTAACGGCAGACAGAGGAGAGCAGGAGCCCCACGCCTCCACCCCTGCCATCAGGGCGCGGTGTGTGTGTGTGTATCAGTGTGTCTGTATCTGTGTGTGTGTGTGTGTGTGTATCAGTGTGGCTTTTTTGGCGATAAGCTGGTGATAAGTGGCTTATCGCTGCTTACTGCATGAGGGCCTTAGGGAGGATTTGTTCCTTTAAAGTACACCTAGTTTGGCATAGGATTTGGATGTCAGGGTATCAATGTGCAACCCAAATGTTAAATGGGAGTTGAATGATCAGATATTTCAAACAAGTAACAGGGGCTAGGATGGTTTTAGAGCTGGTTTTTATCTGAAGCTCTGTCATTGGTAGCTTTAGCAATTTAGCTCTGGTCCCAAATACCATTGTTACAGTCTTGTCAGTGTTTAAAATCAGTTTGTTTTGGGAAATCCAGTTTCAAGTCTCAAAAATCAGATTGAAGTACGTGTTCAAGGTCAGAGAGGCGAGGGCTGCGTGCATATAGGATAAGATCTAAGGCCTCTCACAATAACCCGTTAGGAATATTAATTCCTCATCTATCCGACATAAGTATAAAATATAGTCTACCAAGACCCCTAATACAGAGTTACCCACCTTATACGGGAGCAGCTGCCAGATGAGTATAGTAAATGTATCTTATTTCTTTTGCCACTGGAGGGCAGCGTGGAGTTGCAAGGAGTGGCGCCCGTAAGGACGACGTGCCAGTTAGGCGGAAGGAGAAGCGCACACACTTTTATGTGAAACGGATATATTTGGGGAGGGATTTAGGAGTCTGAGTAAGAAAATTAACCATTTAAATATGCACAGATTTAATCCCACTTTTGGAAATTAGGGATGTTGCCTAAAAGTTTGAGAATGCATCAAGTGCCACCCATGGGCTTTAATGAAGCAGCATTTGTGGGCTAAATGGAACAGCATTCTGTATAAAGGTATTTTGGACTCGATATAAATAATTGATGCCAAAAACTAATATTAAGTAAATTGAGAATGGAAAAATCTTCAACACAAACGTACAGAATGTGATATTCTGAGAGATCTTACAGATGTTATCAAATCCCACAATGAATATATAGAAAATGTCTGTATAGAACGAGTCAAACAAGAATATGCCAATAAAACGTTTAATTGGGAGATACAGGGGCCACAATTCAGGTCATTTAGCTGAAAGAAGAGAAGCCGGTCAGCCGGTAGAGCAGGTCAGCCGGTCAGCCAGTAGAGCAGGTCAGCAGGTCAGCCAGAAGAGCAGGTCAGCCGGTCAGCCGGTAGAGCAGGTCAGCCGGTCAGCTCTGAGATCAGCATTACTTATATCCCCTAAACGTTGTCCCCTGCATGTAATGCTGCAGAACAGCCTACACTGCATATACTGTACATGAGATACTTAACCCTTTCTTTTCGCTCGACTAATCTGAATGATTTGCTAATTGGTTTGTAATTAGAGAGATATTTGTAGCAGAATCCCATGTATGTTATTTTTACCTTTTTAGATACCGTTTTGTGTAATAAAATATATGAGATCAGAGGGGCTTCCTGTTTGCACTCGTGTTTTGGCAGAAGTGTATATGTGACCCTATAAATCTCCCTCACACGTGGGCTTGGCAGCGTGACACTAGTGCAGCGTCCTGGGGAAGAATCACTGAGCTGTTAGCAATAGATACAACGGATAGAAAAGACACTACACATAGGTTTGATTAAAGAGAGTATTTTATTGAAATAATGAATCTCTTTGCTGGGAGGGGCCTGCAGCACATTGCAGAGCGATATAGTAACACGCAGAGCAATGCATTGCAGGCCCCTCCGGCAGCAAAGGGGTGAAGACCAATGCAGGGTGTATAAAGATCTCACTGATAATTCATGCACAAAGTGCAGTTTGTTGCTGTGATCCAGAGGAAGGCGAAACATAACCCCTGCTGTGCAATGGGGGGAAAAAATTCCTTCCTGACCCCATTAAATGGCGATCGGATGGTCCCTGGATCACTGCGCAGTGAGATCAGATGGAGCAGCACAGATCAGCGTTGTTATACACAGGGGCACACTCAGTATATAGAGATGCAGGTGATGGGGCCCTTGTGCCCCTGTGTATAACTCACCTGCTCCCCCATCCCCCTGCATATCTATCCCATTCACCCCTTTTCCTCCCGCATACCTCGCAGGGCCGGCCGGCCATTAGGCGGTCGCCTAGCGCGCAGAGGTCCTAGGGGCGCATTAATAATCATTATTATTTTTTCCTCTTATTATTTTATTTATTTATCTTTTTTTTAAAATTATTATTCTTTTTTTTATCCAGTATTTTGGCGCCCTTTTATTTTTATTTTGCGTTGCGCTGGGGTGCGGTCGCACCCCCCTGCAGCCCCGATATCTACGCCACTGTTTATTTTATTATTTTATTTATCTTATTATTTTTTATACAACTGGGGCACAAATTTTAAGTTTTGCCTCGGGCGCATGAAACCCGTGCTCTGGCCCTGCTCCTTGTTCTCTCTCACCCTCTCACGCCCAATATCCCTATCTCCCTCTAGTACCTGCCCCTCCCTCAGCCTTCCTGATCTTATCTGCCTCTCCTGCGGTCAAACCAACTTCTCAGGGCCCCTAGAATACCCCTGTATCTACGCCCTGGCTCCTCTGCTACCTGCACCTGGCTTCTTCTCCGCCTAAAAAAGGTGAAGCAGCAGATCTGTCCGCACCTCTCGTATTCTCCTACCTGCTCCCGGGGTCTTCTCCTCCGCCTAAAAAAGGTGAAGCAGCAGATCCGGCCACACCTGTCGTATGCTCCTTGGTCATCGTACACCACGTCTGCGTCATCGGCCGCCTTGTAGCCCACCTCATTGTTCCACTTGACGCCCGCTTTGTCGTATGCCTCGTCGTCCGCCTCGTAGCCCGCCTCGTCATCTGGTGGCACAAAGGGCACCACCTTCGTGTGTGTCCTGATCTGCAGGAGACATGAAGTGTTTGTAACCAGGGACAGTGATACTCTGTATCGCAAGAGCTCCTGTGCCACTTATACCCCATCCCCAATACCACGTTATACCGCCCTCCACAGGGCAAATACCCGTTATACCCACCTCCCCAGGCCCAGTACCCAGTTATACAACCTTCCCAAGGCCCAGTACCCTGTTATACGCCCCTCCCCAGGCCAAGTACTCGTTATACCCACCTCACCAGGCCCAGTACCCATTATATACCCCTCCCCAGAAGGTCATGTTTCTATTTATCAAAAATACATTGAGTTACCTCTGGTTTTCAGGCATGTCCTGGGGGAGTTATCACAGAGACACAGAAACGTCGCTGAGTTTGGGTTAGTAACTCCCTTAACTTCTCAGCAGTTGAATTCCCCATTAGGCGCTTAGCATGTTAAAAACAAGCGTTGCTATTTCTCTGCATGAAGTTGCAGGTAATTGGAAGAGTTACACAGTGACGGCTATTTCATCACTCACCTTCTTCCCCCGAAACGGTCTTTTCTGTCTTATTTCCGGCTTCACATCGGATATCCATATCCATTCTTGGCCTCTGATCTGTATGCAAGGCAATGCTTTAAGACAGGGTTGCACAACCTTTTCCCCCTGCTCCCCCCTCCACCTTCCCCACCTTGTCTCCGACGTTCTGATGTAACGACGTCATGTGATATCACGTTGCTATGGCAATGCCACATCATGTGACGCCACGTTGCTGTCGCCAGAAGCCGCCGGAGACAAGGAAAGGGAACTTACAGAGGCCTTGCGCGCGATCTCCGGCATTTAATTTAAATGCTGTGGGGAAGAGCGAGGGGCCTCTGTAAGCGCCGAGCCCCTCCTCCCAAGAAAATGTCGTGCCCCTTGATTTGCGCACCCCTGCTTTAAGAGATATTCTGGGACCCTCCAACTCCTCCATCGGACCCTTCCTCATATTGACTGACCTTGCAGTGCTCTGCACTGACTTGCACTGACCTGCTATGGTGCCTCTCAAAATACCATGCTAACTCATTCTGAACATACATGTGTCCTTTTTACATGTTACTCAGCTTGTATGGGCCACAGACAGCTTTCCTGGGGTCCAGGACTAGTTTCCACCGGGGACACTCACCCATGGGTCGGCGACTTTGCGAGAACCCACCCCCCCCAACCTGTTTTCTCTTGCACTGCCATAGACAACAACATTTCGGCCTGCTGGTCTTTCTCAGGTAAAGTGTCTAAACCCACTAAATCCAGCAAAGAAAGGCCAGCAGCCGAAACATTGTAGTCTGTGGCACAATAAATTATCTTTTTTTATTCAAATCCGTGTGCCCTTTCCCATCAATCATATTGTATCCATTGGACGAAATGCCGGTCTTCCCTGAGACTAAGGGGCACCGGTTAAAGTATCACTACTTATTGTTTTTTTTTGGTGTGCAGCAAATCCCCATCATTTTTGCGTTCTCTTGCTCTGCCCCAATCTGACACACAACCTTGCTCTCTCACCCCCCTCTTAGACTCCCCCGTCACCCTTTCCTTCCTCAAAGGATGTCCTTTAATCAGATCTTACCCAAATTGTCTCCATCTCCCTTGGAAATGTTCTGTCTTTAAGCTGTGCGGCTCCTCTTGATCCGAACTTTCTTAGCTGACCCCTTTAGGTTTCGGCTCCGAGGGTCTAAAAAATAAGCGACTCCGAAAAGATGTGAAATATGCGCACGGGTCCTAATGGGGCACTGAGGGGGAGACTTAAATACTAGTAAATATAATCTACTGTGCTAACAAATATAATCTATTAACTAAGAAACATAACTTATTTACTAAGAAATATAATTTATTAAACTAACAAATATAACTTATTAAACTAAGAAATATAACTTATTAAACTAAGAAATATATTTTATTAAACTAAGAAATATAATTTATTAAACTAAGAAATATAACTTATTAAACTAAGAAATATAATTTATTAAACTAAGAAATATAACTTATTAAACTAAGAAATATAACTTATTAAACTTAGAAATATAATCTATTAAACTAAATAAATATCTATTAAACTAAATAAATATCTATTCAACTAAATAAATATAATCTATTTAAAAACAATAAAATTAAAAGCTGGAGAAATGATACGTCAACCAAGCAACAGATGTGATGCCAATGAGCGTTGAACTCCTTGCAGATCCACCGTCAGCTGGTTGTGGCAGAAAGTGGTGACATACAGTAGAACAGAGTGGTTGAGCTGTAACCACAGCAGTCAGGTCAGAAATCAACACAATATTTTTTGAAATTTAGAATGAGAATGTTCTGTATGTCACATTCTGGGCTCAGACTCTGAGCCCTGTCACATGTTAGCAGCTTGTGATAATAGAAAGTATCCATATACTGGGATGTGATAAGAAACATGAAGGTCATTTTATAATGGGTCCCATAACCTGCTTTATATGAAGTATCATTTTACACTAATTAGTAGAGATGTTACATTTTGAAAAATAGCACTTCTGGCGACATTGTTCATTTTCTCTACAAATGATAAATGAAAAAGTTGGATAAAACGTTATATGTGTGTGTGCGCGCGCAATATATATATATATAGAGGTATCAGTACCGTGTTAGCCGAGCTTCAATAATCAAAAAATAAATAGATGATACCGTTCTGTGGCTAACGAAATGCTTTTATTTGTGCGAGCTTTCGAAATACACTGATCTCTTCTTCCGGCGATGTTACAATGAATGAAGCAAGCAAAAGGTATACTTAAAAACAGTGTCTCTTGGAATGTTATCTGTGCTGGTCCTTCCCCCGGTGTGGATGTGTTTTATGCCTAGAGACAGCTGTGTGTGCATAGATATAGCACAGTATGTTAAATTACGCTGCGGGGTCATGTGACGTCACCCTCGTCAAATGCCGCTGCAGGTCACATGACGCCGCATCATGGTAAGGTGGGGGGGCGCGAGCACCGGCAGGGGGGCGAGCTGCAAAAGTTTGTGCTCCCCTGGTATAACCAATAAATAATATAGCTGATATAGCAATTTGGTTGTGGCTAGAGAGAGATTATAATGGCAGTGAGAATTAGTGGTCAGAATTAATAACAGTGCAATTACTAAAAAGTAGCTGTAATAAAATAATAATAAACTCTATGCCTAAACACAATAAAAGTCCAGAAACCTAGCTCTAATAGCTATGTTATAACTCAATCATAAAAGGATCCAATTCGGGCGTCCTCTGGAGCCCTGGCAGCTCTCTTCAGGGAAACAACCACCTCCTCGATAGATATCTAAACAAAAAAAAGAAGAGAAAGCGCCCGCTCCATGTGTAAATTCGGTTTAACAATTTCATTTCCTGGACAAGATAAAAATAGCAAACTCACAAACATCCGTTTGGTAAAAGCATTGTGTGAGACAGGCTCGGGCTCCGTGGTAATCCGGAAGTCACTCCGCAGCTCCAGACTTTGGACGATGACCGGGAAACTCGATAGGCTGCGCCCCTCGCAGTGTGGTCCTCCAGCAATCTGTGGTATGTTGTGGTTCCACTGTAAATCCGGTGTCTCGTCTTGGTCGCGTACCAACTTCCCTTCCGGCGTCAGGACGTATAGTGTGGCAATAGCAACGAGAAGAAAGTACTGAGGTGGGGTTGGATCCCCCTCGGTTATTTCTTGTTTTATTAATAAATAATTTACTATATTTTAATCTCTGGTGCGCATTGTGTGCATTTTTCTTCTTGTCTGCACAGTGCTTCAGATGCTGCATCTGAAAAAATGCCGGTGGATCGGGATGTGAGGTAGGGAAGTGACGTCCGCGCCGGAACGTTATTGCCACGCCTCCAAATATTTATTGCCACGCCCCCAATCGCACCCGCTGCAGGCCCGTGTCTCTCTCTCTCTCTCTCTCTCTCTCTCTCTCTCTCTCTCTCTGTGTCTCTGTCTCTCTCTGTGTGTCTCTGTGTGTCTCTGTCTCTCTCTGTGTGTCTCTCTGTGTCTCTGTCTCTTTCTCTGTGTCTCTGTCTCTCTCTGTGTGTCTCTGTTTCTCTCTGTGTCTCTGTGTGTCTCTGTCAAAAGAACATTTCAGTATTGCCAAAGCGTGAGTAAAAGGGGGTGTGGGACAATGATTACACGAATACTAGGGGGTACGGTATAATGGTTATACAGTACATTACTTTTGTCTCTCTCTCTCTCTGTGTCTGTCTCTCTCTCTCTGTGTCTCTCTCTCCCTATGTCCCTCTCTCTGTCTCTCTCTCATTCTCTGTCTCTCTCTCTCTGTGTCTCTCTCTCATTCTCTGTCTCTCATTCTCTGTCTCTCATTCTCTGTCTCTCTCTCATTCTCTGTCTCTCTCTCATTCTCTGTCTCTCTCTCTCATCCCTGTATGATAGGTACAGTATGTTCCAACTCTATTTTTTGCTCTTCTTTTCCGTTTGAGAGGAGGGAGTCCCTCACCTCTTCAGCCACACACCAGGAACGCTGGATTGCTTTCAGACGCTCGTAGAGGCGGATACAGTTTTGGATTGCAGGCACTGATTTATCTGGTAAGTACCGCAAACATGCTTGAACAAGGGCCGTAGACATTTTATTTGATGGTTTAGATTATCATTGTCTGTGGTTGTTAGTTATTGGTATTAGAGTTTTTTGATGTTGTTACGAATCAAATACATTTTGAAGTAGTAATCCCCTCCGAACTGGGCATTCCTGGCCAATAATGCCCTGGCTGTAAGAGTTGAAGGGCCCAAGCAAAGCCCCCACCTCTATACACACTAACACTGCAGGGGCATCAGAGTGTCTTGTTGTCATGGCAATGGGGGGTGTCACGTGATGTAATTTGTTTAATAAATTATTTTTTAAGGTGTCCCGGTTTTTCATTTTCGAAATCTGGTCACCCTATTGATCAAGCAGAAAAAGTGAAGAAACAATTGTAGTTTTGCTAATGGACGTCATTTTGGCATATCATTAGCTTTGAGGATACCCATTAATATGAAGAAAAATAACATCGATTCCCAATGTAGCCCCCCCTTCGCTGGGCCAATCGCAGATCGGGCCCCCCTCCTCTGTACTAGGGTCTGGCTACGTGTCTGAGTGTGGTGCATACCTGCTGGCAACAGGGGGGCCTGAGTCTCCCGCGATGGTATGGGGGATGACAGGATCAGGTTTCTGGGGTGAATGCCTCCGTCTCATCAGAGCAGGATGAAATTTCTCTTCAGAAGGACTTGGAGAGACTGGAAACGTGGGCAGGTAAATGGCAAATGAGGTTTAATACAGATAAATATAAGGTTATGCATTTGGGATGCAAGAATAAAAAGGCGACTTACAAATTAAATGGAGATATATTGGGGGAATCCTTGATGGAGAAGGATTTAGGGGTGCTTGTAGACAGCAGGCTTAGCAATAGTGCCCAATGTCATGCAGTAGCTGCAAAGGCAAACAAGATCTTATCTTGCATCAAACGGGCAATGGATGGAAGGGAAGTAGACATAATTATGCCCCTTTACAAAGCATTAGTAAGACCACACCTTGAATATGGAGTACAATTTTGGGCACCAATCCTAAGAAAAGACATTATGGAACTAGAGAGAGTGCAGAGAAGAGCCACCAAATTAATAAAGGGGATGGACATTCTAACTTATGAGGAGAGGCTAGCTATATTGGATTTATTTACATTAGAAAAGAGGCGTCTAAGAGGGGATATGATAACTATATACAAATATACAAATATAAAACACCATCTCGATTTTATCCTGCTAATAGCAAAGGCAGTTTTATTGATTCATTTTTTAATATAGTCAATAACGAGTTCATATCATTAGTAAAAAACTTTAAGTCCACAGATATTCAACATAATTTAAAGTACAATGAGCATTTAGCCCTTAAAGAATTACAGGACAATAATGAATTAATCATAAGACAAGCAGACAAAGGGGGAGGGGTAGTGCTTCAAAATAGAAGGGACTATGAAAAGGAAGCATTCCGTATATTACAGTACATGACCCTATTTACTATGGTAAACTCCCCCACGATCCTACAAATGAATACCTCAAGGATTTAAAAAATCTTTTGGATGAAGCTATTGAATCCACTGTAATTAATAAAGCTGAATTTCAATTTTTATATGCACAATTTCCAAAGGTTCCGGTGTACTATCACCTTCCCAAAATACACAAATCACTGACTGATCCACCAGGTAGGCCAATAATTTCTGGCATTAGCTCACTGACGGCCAATTTGTCTGAGTATATAGACTTTTTTTTTACAGAAATATGTAAAAGTGCAGCCATCTTACATAAAAGATACAACGGCAGTTCTCCATTTAGTGAAAACAATAAAATGGCAAGAAAACTATAGATGGGCCACTTTCGACGTCCAGTCGTTATATACCTGTATTCCCCATGATAAAGGCCTACAAGCCGTCAGTGAGACCCTAATGAAGGATCTAGAATTACACCCTCTGAATTGTGAGTTTATCGTCAATGCAATTAAATTTATACTATCCCACAATTATTTCCTTTTTCTGAATCAACATTATATTCAGAATTGTGGTACGGCTATGGGGACACGTTTTGCCCCTAGCTACGCCAACATTTACATGGGATCATGGGAGGACCAACACATATGGCATAATAATCCCTTCTCAAACCATGTAATTGTTTGGAAAAGATATATTGACGATATTCTGTGCATTTGGGAGGGTGATGAGAACACTTTGGAACTTTTTAAGATATATCTTAATAAAAACACTTTCAATTTGAGGTTTACAGCTGAATCTAATGACAGAGAGATTCACTTTCTGGACCTTCATTTAGAGTCTAGAATAGACATGAAAATTAATACTAAAACTTTCTTCAAGAAAGTGGACTCAAATAGCTTCATATTATCAACAAGCAACCATAAACGGTCCTGGATAGATAACATCCCACAGAGCCAGTTTATGCGTATAAGACGTAACTGCAGTTTATTGTCTGATTTTGAGAGCCAATCGGTGCTCTTATTTGATAAATTCATTGAACGTGGATACGATAGGGCCCTCCTTACTAAATCACTAGCAAAGGTTTATGACATGGACAGAGAGTCGCTTCTGATACAAAATAAGACTAAAATTGTGACAGAGGATAGAAATATTGACAATGTAATTAAAGTCCCCTTTGTCACTGAGTATAACTCAGTCAGTAGAAATATCCAGAAAATTATAGGTAATAGCTGGAATATTCTATGTAATGACCCTATCCTTGGCCCGTCTCTACAGTCCACACCAAGCTTCATCTACCGTAGAGCAAAAAATTTGAAACACTATCTGGCACCCAGTGATATTGGTCCCCCAATTGATTTACAATCGGGGACAACCTGGTTACCTGTAAAACCTAAGGGCAATTTTAGTTGCGGTAGATGTAAAGCTTGCAAAATGCTCCATACTGACCGTAAAAAATTCATTTCAAATACAACAAAGGAATGTTTTACGGTGAAGGACTGCATTTCTTGCAAATCCACACATGTAGTCTATTTGCTTCAATGTCCATGTAGGTACCAATATATTGGACGTACTAAAAGATATTTGAGGATTCGGATACTAGAGCACGCTAGAAACATCAAATTAGGTTTAGAACATCATAGTGTTTCTAGACATTTTAAAAATAAACATAACTGTGACTCTAGTCTTTTGAAGTATATTGGTATCCAAATTGTTAACATTGGAAGACGTGGGGGAGATAGAGACAAGATGCTTTCAAAACAGGAAAGTCTGTGGATTTATAAAATGCAAACTCTGTCTCCTCTAGGACTTAATGAAGAACTCGATGTTTGGTCCCTTTACTAAGTAATTTTAAATTATTTTAAATTATTGTTTTAAAATATAATAATTTTTTAAATCTGTCATTTTAGAGTATAGGTGTATTCTCTATATAGGTCACAAAACTGGTGTTATACCTCTCCTACAGTATATATATTTTTCTTTCTTTTTTCCTCTTTCATATATACCTTATAGATCTTTTTAAATAACAATTATATTAAGTGTTTGATTTTATGTACTAATATGTGTTTTTTTATATTTCTAGCAACATCGCCGAAAAGTTTTTTGTTTGATTAATAAATATATTGTGTGTATTTTATGTAAAATAATTATGTTTGCTTGGAAACACTTGTGTTTTATTGTACCTCCCACATGAGAGGCTGGACTTTTTGATAAGCAGCCAATCATAAGAGATCTGTGGGTATATGAAGCGCCCCCATGAATTAATCCTCCATTCCCTGACGAAGTGTTGTAAACACGAAACGCGTTGGATTGAGGGCGCATTCATTTATTCCTATATACTGGATGTTTTAATACATTGTCTAATACATTGTCTAATTGCTCGCGACCTTAAGCGGGCATTATACGGGACATTCTTGGGACTTCTAGCTTCCTCAAGCAGTGACCCACTCGCGCACGACGCTGACGCCGCCCGATGACGTCACGGATGTGCGTCTAGCGTTCTCCGAGTAAGCGGCTGACGGTGAGGTTCCCTGCAGCGGCATACATAGCCGAATCATCCTCCGCCCCGTGTGGCGTTTTGAAGCTGGTGTGCAGAGGGCTGGATACAGTTGATAGGACTTTCCACCGTAACACTCGGTATCGGAGTGTTCTCTTCATCTGGAGTGGCAGTTCCCCTGCGGTGACGACTGCTGTACCCTGCATGCTGTTCCACGAGACCTGTGAGAAGCCAGCTAACCTAGAAGTCCTGTACCCTGAGCACAGATTGGTAACATGTCCATAACATGTTCTGCTTAAATCTAACTATATTGATGTACGTGTGATACTCACCAGTTTACCAATACAATTTTGTTTAAATATTGCACAATGAGGTTTTTTGCGCTGTCTCTTTCTTTGTTTTTGCACTAGTTTGGTTGTGGAGCGGTACCACGAGCGCAGCAGCATAAACCTCTCATATTGTAAACAGGTTATCCTATTTATATTATTAATATCACTAAGAGCACATTAACACATTTTTTAGAGCGCAATTCACTTTTTTCTTCTATCATTATGAGGAGAGGCTAGCTATATTGGATTTATTTACATTAGAAAAGAGGCGTCTAAGAGGGGATATGATAACTATATACAAATATATTCAGGGACAATACAAGGAGCTTTCAAAAGAACTATTCATCCCAAGGCAAGTACAAAGGACTCGGGCCATCCCTTAAGGTTGGAGGAAAGGAAATTTCACCAGCAACAAAGGAAAGGGTTCTTTACAGAAGGGCAGTTAAAATGTGGAACTCATTACCCATGGAGACTGTGATGGCAGATACAATAGATTTGTTAAAAAAAAAAAGGTTGGACATCTTTTTAGATGGGACAGGTATACAGGGATATACCAAATAAGTATATATGGGAAGGATGTTGATCCAGGGATTAATCCGATTGCCAATTCTTGGAGTCAGGAAGGAATTAATTTTTCCCCTTAATGGGGTTTTTTGTTTGCCTTCCTCTGGATCAATAAGTAAGTATAGATATAGAATTAAGTATCTGTTGTCTGAATTTAGCATAGGTTGAACTTGATGGACGTACATCTTTTTTCAACCTCATCTATTATGTAACTATGTAACTATGTATGTAATGGTGCAGCGCCTCCATCTCTGAGCCCCAGGAATACGGGTGGAATCCTTCCAGAGAGTCGTCCCCCCCCTCGGGGATGAGAGATTCCAGTCTCACACTGTATATCTTTAAAAGCAGCCGCAGCTCTTTATTCACAGCAGCAGAATAGCAGCAACAAGACTATCAATCAGGTACAGGGTGTCTTCCTCCACACAGGACTGCTCTCCCTCAGGATGGTCTCTGTGTCCCTGCCACCACCCCAGGTCAAGGGCACCCAGGGTGGGGCTAGCTCTTCCCTCGCCCCCTAAACAGGGTGAGAGGAATTGGTCCACCTCCCTAACTAAGGTTGCATCAGCTCTACTCAGAGGCTGATGGCTCCCCTTCTCCAACGGCCAATTGATATAGGCTCTCTCTGTCACCCTGGGCCAGCCAGGTGACAGACTCAGCAGACTCTAACTCTGGACTGAACTCTTAACTCTGAGACACACTTCTACTAAATAGGAAGTGCACTGCTCTTTATGATATTGGCAGGCACTGCCCCTGTGTCTCTGCCTACCACACAGGGTCAGGTACCAATTTCAGGAATGTCCCGTTATTAGCGTAAACACAACAGAGTTCCATGGATCTAGCATTAAGACTGTAAGCTCTGCAGGCCAGGGATTTCCTTTCCTATTGTCTGATTTTGTTTGTTGCACTTATTGTACTATAATTCTCTGTACTGTATTGCCTCTCTTATAAAGCGCTATATAAATAAATATTTACATACATAATATATCTTAATGCATCTTAAGACACCTTAGAGTTCCCTCTATAAGACACTTTATGGTCCACTCAAGTGAATAGTCTGTAAGTAGGGTGACCATTCGTCCCGGTTTTGCCGGGACAGTCCCGTTTTTTTCTGCCCTGTCCCGATTTTAGCTCCGTCCCGGTTATGTCCCGGTTTTTGTCCCTGGTCCCGGTATTGCGGGGCAGCGGCGGTGAGGAGAATGCGGCGGCCGGTAAGTATTTTCTATGTGTGTGTGTGAATGCTGCCGGGGAGACTGAATGAAGGAGAATGCTGGGGGCAGGACTTAGAATGCCGGCCGGCCCGCAGGGGATTGGTTGCAGGCAGGTCAGAGGAAGCCGGGGGCGGGACTTCCGCTTTGTGCAGAGCACACGTGTCTTCCCGCTCCCGGCTCCTCTGTTCACGGTGAGTGTCCCCTTTCTATCCCGGGTCCCAGCCAGGGGGGGTAATAGGAGGTGGTAGCGGGGGTGCGCCTACCTTTGTACCACCTTGTACCTTTGCCCCCCTGGCCTCCCACCATTGCCCCCCCGGCGCTCCCACCATTGCCCCATCGGCACTCCCACCTTTGCCCCCCGGCGCTCCCACCTTTGCCCCCCGGCGCTCCCACCTTTGCCCCATCGGCACTCCCACCTTTGCCCCCCGGCGCTCCCACCTTTGCCCCCCCCGGCGCTCACAGCTTTGCCACCCGGCGCTCCCACCTTTGCCCCTCCGGCGCTCACAGCTTTGTCCCCCTGGCGCTCGCAGCTTTGCCCCCCCGGCGCTCCCACCTTTGCTCCCCCGGCGCTCACAGCTTTGTCCCCCGTCGCTCACAGCTTTGCCCCCCGGCGCTCACTTCCCCCCGTCCCCTTGGTGTGGGAGATGGGCTCGGGGGCTAGTGGTTGCTGCGCGGTCGCAGGCGGTGCAGGGGGAGGCGGGGTGTATCTCTGTGTGTATCATTGTGTGTGTGTGTATCAGTGTGTGTGTGTGTATCAGTGTGTGTGTGTGTGTGTGTGTGTGTGTGTTTCAGTGTGTGTGTGTGTGTTTCAGTGTGTGTGTATCAGTGTGTGTGTGTGTGTGTGTGTGTGTGTGTGTGTGTGTGTGTGTGTGTGTGTGTGTGTGTGTGTGTGTGTGTGTGTGTGTGAATCAGTGTGTGTGTGTGTGTGGGTGTGTGTGTATCTGTGTGTGTGTGTGTGTGTGTGTATCAGTGTGTGTGTGTGTGTGTGTGTGTATGTTTATCAGTGTGTGTGTGTGTGTGTGTGTGTGTGTGTGTGTGTGTGTGTGTGTGTGTGTGTGTGTGTGTGTATTTGTGTGTGTATTTGTGTGTGTGTGTGTGTGTGTGTGTATTTGTGTGTGTGTGTGTGTGTGTGTGTGTGTGTGTATGTGTATCTCTGTGTGTTTGTGTATCTGTGTGTGTGTGTATCTGTGTGTGTGTGTATCTGTGTGTGTGTGTGTGTGTTTGTGTGTGTCAGTGTGTGTGTATCAGTGTGTGTGTGTATCAGTGTGTGTGTGTGTGTGTTTCAGTGTGTGTGTGTGTGTGTGTGTTTCAGTGTGTGTGTGTGTGTGTGTGTGTGTTTCAGTGTGTGTGTTTGTTTCAGTGTGTGTGTGTGTGTGTGTGTGTGTATCAGTGTGTGTGTGTGTGTGTGTGTGTATCAGTGGGTCTGTGTGTGTGTGTATCAGTGGGTCTGTGTGTGTGTGTATCAGTGGGTCTGTGTGTGTGTGTGTGTGTGAATCAGTGTGTGTGAATCAGTGTGTGTGTGTGTGTGTGTGTGTGTGTGTGAATCAGTGTGTGTGTGTGTGTGTGTGTGTGTGTATTAGTGGGTGGGTGAGTAGTTTGTGTGTGTGTGTGTGTATCAGTGTGTCTGTATCTGTGTGTGTGTGTATTGTATTGTATTGTATGTCTTTATTTATATAGCGCCATTAGTGTACATAGCGCTTCACAGTAGTAATACATGTGGTAATCAAATAAATAACAGATAATATAAATAACATATCATGGGAATAAGTGCTTTAGACATAAAAGTAACATTTCGGAAGAGGAGTCCCTGCCCCGAGGAGCTTACAGTCTAATTGGTAGGTAGGGAGAACGTACAGAGACAGTAGGAGGGAGTTCTGGTAAGTGCGTCTGCAGGGGGTCAAGCATTATGTATCGTGATTAGAATATCCACAGTGCTATTCATATGCTTCTTTAAGCAAGTGTGTCTTAAGGTGGGTCTTAAAGGTGGATAGAGAGGGTGCTAGTCGGGTACTGAGGGGAAGGGCATTCCAGAGATGTGGGGCAGTCAGTGAAAAAGGTTTAAGGCGGGAGAGGGCTTTAGATACAAAGGGGGTAGAAAGAAGACATCCTTGAGAAGAACGCAAGAGTCTGGATGGTGCATACCGAGAAATTAGGGATGAGATGTAAGGAGGGGCAGAAGAATGTAAAGCTTTAAAAGTGAGGAGAAGAATGGAGTGTGAGATGCGTGATTTGATCGGAAGCCAGGAGAGGGATTTCATGAGGGGAGATGCTGAGACAGATCTAGGAAAGAGTAGAGTGATTCTGGCAGCAGCATTTAGGATAGATTGTAGGGGAGACAGGTGAGAGGCAGGAAGGCCGGACAGCAGGAGGTTACAGTAATCAAGACGGGAGAGAATGAGGGCCTGAGTCAGAGTTTTAGCAGTCGAACAACAGAGGAAAGGGCGTATCTTAGTTATATTGCGGAGGAAAAAGCGACAAGTTTTAGAAATGTTTTGAATGTGAGGGGCGAATGTGAGAGAGGAGTCGAACGTGACCCAGAGGCAGCGTGCTTGGGCTACTGGGTGAATGATTGTAGTTCCAACAGTAATGTGGAAGGAGGTAGTAGGGCCAGGTTTGGGAGGAAGTATGAGGAGCTCTGTTTTAGCCATGTTGAGTTTAAGGCGTCGGAGGGCCATCCAGGATGATATAGCAGAGAGACATTCAGAAACTTTGGTTTGTACAGCAGGTGTAAGGTCAGGTGTTGAAAAGTATATTTGTGTGTCGTCGGCATAGAGGTGATAATTAAACCCAAAAGATGTTATTAGGTCACCTAGAGAGAGTGTGTACAGAGAAAAGAGAAGAGGTCCCAGGACAGAGCCCTGGGGTACCCCCACAGAGAGATCAATAGAGGAGGAGGAGGTGTTAGCAGAAGAGACACTAAAAGTACGATGGGAGAGGTAGGATGAGATCCAGGATAGAGCTTTGTTCCGAATACCTAGAGTATGGAGAATGTGGAGGAGAAGAGGGTGGTCCACGGTGTCAAATGCTGCAGAGAGGTCGAGTAATATGAGCAGAGTGTAATGACCTCTGTCTTTGGCAGCATGGAGGTCGTCAGTTATTTCAGTGAGGGCTGTTTCCGTGGAGTGAGCAGTGCGGAAGCCAGATTGTAGAGGGTCTAGGAGAGAATAAGTGTTGAGAAAATGGAGCAAGCGAGAGAATACAAGACGTTCAAGTAGTTTAGAGGCAAAAGGCAGGAGGGAGACAGGTCGATAGTTAGAAAGACAGGTAGGGTCAAGCTTGCTGTTTTTGAGTAATGGTATGACTGTTGCATGTTTGAAGGAGGATGGAAAGGTTCCAGAGCAGAGGGAGGAGTTAAAAATGTGTGTAAGCGTAGGGATTATAGTAGGAGCTAGAGGTTTTAGGAGATGGGAGGGAATGGGGTCAAGAGGGCAAGTGATAGAGGGAGAAGAGGAGATCAACAGCGACACATCCTCCTCTGAGACAGTGGAAAAAGACTCAAGGAAGGCAGGAGGAGAGTTAGGAAGAGGTGTAGGATGGGGGGAAGAAACAGAGGGGATGTTCTGCCGTATGGATTCCACCTTTTCCTTAAAATAGTCTGCAAAGTCCTGAGCGGAGATGGAGGAAGGAGAGGCAGCTGAGGGTGGTTTGAGTAGAGTATCAAAGACAGAGAACAGTCGGCGTGGGTTAGACTTGTGCATGTTGATTAGTGCAGAAAAGTAGGCTTGTTTAGCTTGCGAGAGGGCAGAGTTGAAACAGGATAGCATAAATTTGTAGTGAAGGAAGTCTGCGAGAGTGTGAGACTTCCTCCAGAGGCGTTCAGAGGAACGAGTGGAGGAACGCAGCATGCGCGTGTGGGAATTTAGCCAGGGTCTAGGGTTAGAAGGGCGAGGGCGGCAGAGAGAAAGCGGGGCATGTAGATCAAGAGATGAGGACAAGACAGAGTTGTACTTTCTGACCAGGTTGTCAGGGTCTGTAGCAGAGCTGAGAGAGGAGAGGGAGGAGTGTAAAGTGGACTCAAAGTCAGGTAAGTGAATAGAGCGCAGGTTTCTGCAGAACCGGGGGGTAGATGGAGGTGGAGAAGGGGAGAAGCGAGATAAAGAGAATGAGATGAGATGATGGTCAGAGAGAGGAAATGGGGAAATAGAGAAATCAGAGAGAGAGAAGTTTTTAGTGAAAACCAGGTCTAAGTAGTGGCCATCCTTGTGGGTGCTGGCTGCAGTCCACTGTTGAAGGCCAAAAGAAGAGGTAAGAGAAAGAAAGCGGGAAGCCCAAGAGAGAGAGGGGTCATCAATGTGGCAATTGAAGTCCCCAAGGAGAAGAACAGGGGAGTCTGAGGAGAGAAAGAAAGAGAGCCAGGATTCAAAGTGAGAGAGAAAGGCAGAAGGGGGATGAGTAGAGGTAGGTGGGCGATAGATGACCGCCACATGAACAGGGAGAGGAGAGAAGATCTGGACAGTGTGAGCCTCAAAGGAGGGAAAAGCAAGAGAGGGGGGAATAGGAAGGGTTCGGTAACGGCAGACAGAGGAGAGCAGGAGCCCCACGCCTCCACCCCTGCCATCAGGGCGCGGTGTGTGTGTGTGTGTATCAGTGTGTCTGTATCTGTGTGTGTGTGTATCAGTGTGGCTTTTTTGGCGATAAGCTGGTGATAAGTGGCTTATCGCTGCTTACTGCATGAGGGCCTTAGGGAGGATTTGTTCCTTTAAAGTACACCTAGTTTGGCATAGGATTTGGATGTCAGGGTATCAATGTGCAACCCAAATGTTAAATGGGAGTTGAATGATCAGATATTTCAAACAAGTAACAGGGGCTAGGATGGTTTTAGAGCTGGTTTTTATCTGAAGCTCTGTCATTGGTAGCTTTAGCAATTTAGCTCTGGTCCCAAATACCATTGTTACAGTCTTGTCAGTGTTTAAAATCAGTTTGTTTTGGGAAATCCAGTTTCAAGTCTCAAAAATCAGATTGAAGTACGTGTTCAAGGTCAGAGAGGCGAGGGCTGCGTGCATATAGGATAAGATCTAAGGCCTCTCACAATAACCCGTTAGGAATATTAATTCCTCATCTATCCGACATAAGTATAAAATATAGTCTACCAAGACCCCTAATACAGAGTTACCCACCTTATACGGGAGCAGCTGCCAGACGAGTATAGTAAATGTATCTTATTTCTTTTGCCACTGGAGGGCAGCGTGGAGTTGCAAGGAGTGGCGCCCGTAAGGACGACGTGCCAGTTAGGCGGAAGGAGAAGCGCACACACTTTTATGTGAAACGGATATATTTGGGGAGGGATTTACTGCTGCGGCACAGTTTATTCGAGCATTTGCCCGTTCTGTGCCGCAGCAGTAGCCTGGCGCGCGCCCGAGTGTGACGGGCGCGCGCCGAAGCAGCGGAAGAGCGCCCTCCGATCGGGGCGCTCTCCCTACCGCTGCCGGGTCCGCCGGGTCCCCCGGAACCCCCTGCCGCTGTCCCGCGATCGCGGGACACCAGGGCTCCCTCGGGGAGCCCCTGGACACGCGTGCAGGGGGCGCACGCTCCCGATGACGCGTGACCGCGCGTCTATGACGCGCGGCACGCCGAGGGGCGGCCACTAGCAAGCCGGGAAATCTCCCGGCTTGCGGTACCGGCCACACTCGAATAAAGTGTGTCGGTAGTGTAGGAGTCTGAGTAAGAAAATTAACCATTTAAATATGTACAGATTTAATCCCACTTTTGGAAATTAGGGATGTTGCCTAAAAGTTTGAGAATGCATAAAGTGCCACCCATGGGCTTTAATGAAGCAGCATTTGTGGGCTAAATGGAACAGCATTCTGTATAAAGGTATTTTGGACTCGATATAAATAATTGATGCCAAAAACTAATATTAAGTAAATTGAGAATGGAAAAATCTTCAACACAAACGTACAGAATGTGATATTCTGAGAGATCTTACAGATGTTATCAAATCCCACAATGAATATATAGAAAATGTCTGTATAGAACGAGTCAAACAAGAATATGCCAATAAAACGTTTAATTGGGAGATACACGGGCCACAATTCAGGCCATTTAGCTGAAAGAAGAGAAGCCGGTCAGCCGGTAGAGCAGGTCAGCCGGTCAGCCAGTAGAGCAGGTCAGCAGGTCAGCCAGAAGAGCAGGTCAGCCGGTCAGCCGGTAGAGCAGGTCAGCCGGTCAGCTCTGAGATCAGCATTACTTATATCCCCTAAACGTTGTCCCCTGCATGTAATGCTGCAGAACAGCCTACACTGCATATACTGTACATGAGATACTTAACCCTTTCTTTTCGCTCAACTAATCTGAATGATTTGCTAATTGGTTTGTAATTAGAGAGATATTTGTAGCAGAATCCCATGTATGTTATTTTTACCTTTTTAGATACCGTTTTGTGTAATAAAAGATATGAGATCAGAGGGGCTTCCTGTTTGCACTCGTGTTTTGGCAGAAGTGTATATGTGACCCTATAAATCTCCCTCACACCCGGGCTTGGCAGCGTGACACTAGTGCAGCGTCCTGGGGAAGAATCACTGAGCTGTTAGCAATAGATACAACAGATAGAAAAGACACTACACATAGGTTTGATTAAAGAGAGTATTTTATTAAAATAATGAATCTCTTTGCTGGGAGGGGCCTGCAGCACATTGCAGAGCGATATAGTAACACGCAGAGCAATGCATTGCAGGCCCCTCCGGCAGCAAAGGGGTGAAGACCAATGCAGGGTGTATAAAGATCTCACTGATAATTCATGCACAAAGGGCAGTTTGTTGCTGTGATCCAGAGGAAGGCGAAACATAACCCCTGCTGTGCAATGGGGGAAAAAAAATCCTTCCTGACCCCATTAAATGGCGATCGGAGGGTCCCTGGATCACTGTGCAGTGAGATCAGATGGAGCAGCACAGATCAGCGTTGTTATACACAGGGGCACACTCAGTATATAGAGATGCGGGTGATGGGGCCCTTGTGCCCCTGTGTATAACTCACCTGCTCCCCCATCCCCCTGCATATCTATCCCATTCACCCCTTTTCCTCCCGCATACCTCGCAGGGCCGGCCGGCCATTAGGCGGTCGCCTAGCGCGCAGAGGTCCTAGGGGCGCATTAATAATCATTATTATTTTTTCCTCTTATTATTTTATTTATTTATCTTTTTTTTTTAAATTATTATTCTTTTTTTTATCCAGTATTTTGGCGCCCTTTTATTTTTATTTTGCGTTGCGCTGGGGTGCGGTCGCACCCCCTGCAGCCCCGATATCTACGCCACTGTTTATTTTATTATTTTATTTATCTTATTATTTTTTATACAACTGGGGCACAAATTTTAAGTTTTGCCTCGGGCGCATGAAACCCGTGCTCCGGCCCTGCTCCTTGTTCTCTCTCACCCTCTCACGCCCAATATCCCTATCTCCCTCTAGTACCTGCCCCTCCCTCATCCTTCCTGATCTTATCTGCCTCTCCTGCGGTCAAACCAACTTCTCAGGGCCCCTAGAATACCCCTGTATCTACGCCCTGGCTCCTCTGCTACCTGCTCCTGGCTTCTTCTCCTCCTAAAAAAGGTGAAGCAGCAGATCTGTCCGCACCTCTCGTATTCTCCTACCTGCTCCCGGGGTCTTCTCCTCCGCCTAAAAAAGGTGAAGCAGCAGATCCGGCCACACCTGTCGTATGCTCCTTGGTCATCGTACACCACATCTGCGTCATCGGCCGCCTTGTAGCCCACCTCATTGTTCCACTTGACGCCCGCTTTGTCATATGCCTCGTCGTCCGCCTCGTAGCCCGCCTCGTCGTCTGGTGGCACAAAGGGCACCACCTTCGTGTGTGTCCTGATCTGCAGGAGGCATGAAGTGATTGTAACCAGGGACAGTGATACTCTGTATCGCAAGAGCTCCTGTGCCACTTATACCCCATCCCCAATACCATGTTATACCGCCCTCCACAGGGCAAATACCCGTTATACCCACCTCCCCAGGCCCAGTACCCAGTTATACAACCCTCCCAAGGCCCAGTACCCTGTTATACGCCCCTCCCCAGGCCCAGTACTCGTTATACCCACCTCACCAGGCCCAGTACCCGTTATACCCACCTCACCAGGCCCAGTACCCATTATATACCCCTCCCCAGAAGGTCATGTTTCTATTTATCAAAAATACATTGAGTTACCTCTGGTTTTCAGGCATGTCCTGGGGGAGTTATCACAGAGACACAGAAACGTCGCTGAGTTTGGGTTAGTAACTCCCTTAACTTCTCAGCAGTTGAATTCCCCATTAGGCGCTTAGCACGTTAAAAACAAGCGTTGCTATTTCTCTGCATGAAGTTGCAGGTAATTGGAAGAGTTACACAGTGACGGCTATTTCATCACTCACCTTCCCCCGAAACGGTCTTTTCTGTCTTATTTCCGGCTTCACATCGGATATCCATATCCATTCTTGGCCTCTGATCTGTATGCAGGACAATGCTTTAAGACAGGGTTGCACAACCTTTTCCCCCTGCTCCCCCCTCCACCTTCCCCACCTTGTCTCCGACGTTCTGATGTAACGACGTCATGTGATATCACGTTGCTATGGCAATGCCACATCATGTGACGCCACGTTGCTGGCGCCAGAAGCCGCCGGAGACAAAGAAAGGGAACTTACAGAGGCCTTGCGCGCGATCTCCGGCATTTAATTTAAATGCTGTGTGGAAGAGCGAGCGGCCTCTGTAAGCGCCGAGCCCCTCCTCCCAAGAAAATGTCGTGCCCCTTGATTTGCGCACCCCTGCTTTAAGAGATATTCTGGGACCCTCCAACTCCTCCATCGGACCCTTCCTCATATTGACTGACCTTGCAGTGCTCTGCACTGACTTGCACTGACCTGCTATGGTGCCTCTCAAAATACCATGCTAACTCATTCTGAACATACATGTGTCCTTTTTACATGTTACTCAGCTTGTATGGGCCACAGACAGCTTTCCCGGGGTCCAGGACTAGTTTCCACCGGGGACACTCACCCATGGGTCGGCGACTTTGCGAGAACCCACCCCCCCAACCTGTTTTCTCTTGCACTGCCATAGACAACAACATTTCGGCCTGCTGGTCTTTCTCAGGTAAAGTGGCTAAACCCACTAAATCCAGCAAAGAAAGGCCAGCAGCCGAAACATTGTAGTCTGTGGCACAATAAATTATCTTTTTTTATTCAAATCCGTGTGCCCTTTCCCATCAATCATATTGTATCCATTGGACGAAATGCCGGTCTTCCCTGAGACTAAGGGGCACCGGTAAAAGTATCACTACTTATTGTTTTTTTTTGGTGTGCAGCAAATCCCCATCATTTTTGCGTTCTCTTGCTCTGCCCCAATCTGACACACCACCTTGCTCTCTCACCCCCCTCTTAGACTCCCCCGTCACCCTTTCCTTCCTCAAAGGATGTCCTTTAATCAGATCTTACCCAAATTGTCTCCATCTCCCTTGGAAATGTTCTGTCTTTAAGCTGTGCGGCTCCTCTTGATCCAAACTTTCTTAGCTGACCCCTTTAGGTTTCGGCTCCGAGGGTCTAAAAAATAAGCGACTCCGAAAAGATGTGAAATATGCGCACGGGTCCTAATGGGGCACTGAGGGGGAGACTTAAATACTAGTAAATATAATCTACTGTGCTAACAAATATAATCTATTAACTAAGAAATATAACTTATTAAACTAAGAAATATAATTTATTAAACTAACAAATATATTTTATTAAACTAAGAAATATAACTTATTAAACTAAGAAATATAACTTATTAAACTAAGAAATATAATTTATTAAACTAAGAAATATAACTTATTAAACTAAGAAATATAACTTATTAAACTTAGAAATATAATCTATTAAACTAAATAAATATCTATTAAACTAAATAAATATCTATTCAACTAAATAAATATAATCTATTTAAAAACAATACAATTAAAAGCTGGAGAAATGATACGTCAACCAAGCCACAGATGTGATGCCAATCAGCGTTGAACTCCTTGCAGATCCACCGTCAGCTGGTTGTGGCAGAAAGTGGTGACATACAGTAGAACAGAGTGGTTGAGCTGTAACCACGGCAGTCAGGTCAGAAATCAACACAATATTTTTTGAAATTTAGAATGAGAATGTTCTGTATGTCACATTCTGGGCTCAGACTCTGAGCCCTGTCACATGTTAGCAGCTTGTGATAATAGAAAGTATCCATATACTGGGATGTGATAAGAAACATGAAGGTCATTTTATACTGGGTCCCATAACCTGCTATATATACAGGCATACACCGGTTTAAGGACACTCACTTTAAGTACACTCGCGAGTAAGTACATATCGCTAAATAGGAAAACGGCAGCTTACGCATGCGCCTGTCAGCACGTCCTGAACAGCAATACTGGCTCCCTACCTGTATCGAAGCTGTGCGCAAGGGGGGAAACTATAGAGCCTGTTACAAATGTGTTATTTACATCAGTTATGCACGTATATGAAGATTGCAGTACAGTACATGCATCGATAAGTGGGGAAAAGGTAGTACTTCACTTTAAGTACATTTTCGCTTTACATACATGCTCCGGTCCCATTGCGTACGTTAATGCGGGGTATGCCTGTATATATAGAGGTATCAGTACCGTGTTAGCCGAGCTTCAATAATCAAAAAATAAATAGATGATACCGTTCTGTGGCTAACGAAATGCTTTTATTTGTGCGAGCTTTCGAGATACACTGATCTCTTCTTCCGGCGATGTTACAATGAATGAAGCAAGCAAAAGGTATACTTAAAAACAGTGTCTCTTGGAATGTTATCTGTGCTGGTCCTTCCCCCGGTGTGGATGTGTTTTATGCTTAGAGACAGCTGTGTGTGCATAGATATAGCACAGTATGTTAAATTACGCCGCGGGGTCATGTGACGTCACCCTCGTCAAATGCCGCTGCAGGTCACATGACGCCGCATCAAGGTAAGGGGGGGGGCGCGAGCACCGGCAGGGGGGCGAGCTGCAAAAGTTTGTGCTCCCCTGGTATAACCAATAAATAATATAGCTGATATAGCAATTTGGTTGTGGCTAGAGAGAGATTATAATGGCAGTGAGAATTAGTGGTCAGAATTAATAACAGTGCAATTACTAAAAAGTAGCTGTAATAAAATAATAATAAACACTATGCCTAAACACAATAAAAGTCCAGAAACCTAGCTCTAATAGCTATGTTATAACTCAATCATAAAAGGATCCAATTCGGGCGTCCTCTGGAGCCCTGGCAGCTCTCTTCAGGGAAACAACCACCTCCTCGATAGATATCTAAACAAAAAAAAGAAGAGAAAGCGCCCGCTCCATGTGTAAATTCGGTTTAACAATTTCATTTCCTGGACAAGATAAAAATAGCAAACTCACAAACGCCCGTTTGGTAAAAGCATTGTGTGAGACAGGCTCGGGCTCCGTGGTAATCCGGTGGTCAATCCGCAGCTCCAGACTTTGGACGATGACCGGGAAACTCAATAGGCTGCGCCCCTCGCAGTGTGGTCCTCCAGCAATCTGTGGTATGTTGTGGTTCCACTCTGTAAATCCGGTGTCTCGTCTTAGTCGCGTACCAACTTCCCTTCCGGCGTCAGGACGTATAGTGTGGCAATAGCAACGAGAAGAAAGTACTGAGGTGGGGTTGGATCCTCCTCGGTTATTTCTTGTTTTATTAATAAATAATTTACTATATTTTAATCTCTGGTGCGCATTGTGTGCATTTTTCTTCTTGTCTGCACAGTGCTTCAGATGCTGCATCTGAAAAAATGCCGGTGGATCGGGATGTGAGGTAGGGAAGTGACGTCCACGCCGGAACGTTATTGCCACGCCTCCAAATATTTATTGCCACGCCCCCAATCGCACCCGCTGCATACCCTGCAAAGCCATAAAAAAGCTCAGGCTTCAGCAAGTGTATTGCAGCGTGTGTGCCTTCCCTCCGTCTGAAATACTATAGACGCAGCCTTATCGACGCTTACTAAATAGGCCCGTGTCTCTCTCTCTCTCTCTCTCTCTCTCTCTCTCTCTGTGTCTCTGTCTCTCTCTGTGTGTCTCTGTCTCTCTCTGTGTGTCTCTATCTCTCTCTGTCTCTCTCTCTGTGTCTCTGTCTCTCTCTCTGTGTCTCTGTCTCTCTCTGTGTGTCTCTGTTTCTCTCTGTGTCTCTGTCAAAAGAACATTTCAGTATTGCCAAAGCGTGAGTAAAAGGGGGTGTGGGACAATGATTACACGAATACTAGGGGGTACGGTACGGTATAATGGTTATACAGTACATTACTTTTGTCTCTCTCTCTCTCTGTGTCTGTCTCTCTCTCTCTGTGTCTCTCTCTCCCTATGTCCCTCTCTCTGTCTCTATCTCATTCTCTGTCTCTCTCTCTCTGTGTCTCTCTCTCATTCTCTGTCTCTCTCTCATTCTCTGTCTCTCTCTCATTCTCTGTCTCTCTCTCATTCTCTGTCTCTCTCTCATTCTCTGTCTCTCTCTCTCATCCCTGTATGATAGGTATGTTCCAACTCTATTTTTTGCTCTTCTTTTCTGTTTGAGAGGAGGGAGTCCCTCACCTCTTCAGCCACACACCAGGAACGCTGGATTGCTTTCAGACGCTCGGAGAGGCGGATACAGTCGTGGATTGCAGGCACTGATTTATCTGGTAAGTACCGCAAACATGCTTGAACAAGGGCCGTAGACATTTTATTTGACGGTTTAGATTATCATTGTCTGTGGTTGTTAGTTATTGGTATTAGAGTTTTTTGATGTTGTTACGAATCAAATACATTTTGAAGTAGTAATCCCCTCCGAACTGGGCATTCCTGGCCAATAATGCCCTGGCTGGGCCAATCGCAGATCGGGCCCCCCTCCTCTGTACTAGGGTCTGGCTACGTGTCTGAGTGTGGTGCATACCTGCTGGCAACAGGGGGGCCTGAGTCTCCCGCGATGGTATGGGGGATGACAGGATCAGGTTTCTGGGGTGAATGCCTCCATCTCATCAGAGCAGGATGAAATTTCTCTTCAGAAGGACTTGGAGAGACTGGAAACGTGGGCAGGTAAATGGCAAATGAGGTTTAATACAGATAAATGTAAGGTTATGCATTTGGGATGCAAGAATAAAAAGGCGACTTACAAATTAAATGGAGATATATTGGGGGAATCCTTGATGGAGAAGGATTTAGGAGTGCTTGTAGACAGCAGGCTTAGCAATAGTGCCCAATGTCATGCAGTAGCTGCAAAGGCAAACAAGATCTTATCTTGCATCAAACGGGCAATGGATGGAAGGGAAGTAGACATAATTATGCCCCTTTACAAAGCATTAGTAAGACCACACCTTGAATATGGAGTACAATTTTGGGCACCAATCCTAAGAAAAGACATTATGGAACTAGAGAGAATGCAGAGAAGAGCCACCAAATTAATAAAGGGGATGGACATTCTAACTTATGAGGAGAGGCTAGCTATATTGGATTTATTTACATTAGAAAAGAGGCGTCTAAGAGGGGATATGATAACTATATACAAATATATTCAGGGACAATACAAGGAGCTTTCAAAAGAACTATTCATCCCACGGGCAGTACAAAGGACTCGGGGCCATCCCTTAAGGTTGGAGGAAAGGACATTTCACCAGCAACAAAGGATAGGGTTCTTTACAGTAAGGGCAGTTAAAATGTGGAACTCATTACCCATGGAGACTGTGATGGCAGATACAATAGATTTGTTCAAAAAAAGGTTGGACATCTTTTTAGATGGGACAGGTATACAGGGATATACCAAATAAGTATATATGGGAAGGATGTTGATCCAGGGATTAATCCGATTGCCAATTCTTGGAGTCAGGAAGGAATTAATTTTTCCCCTTAATGGGGTTTTTTGTTTGCCTTCCTCTGGATCAATAAGTAAGTATAGATATAGAATAAAGTATCTGTTGTCTGAATTTAGCATAGGTTGAACTTGATGGACGTACGTCTTTTTTCAACCTCATCTATTATGTAACTATGTAACTACAGCTAAACCCCGTTATAACGCGCCTCGCTATACCGCGATTCGGTTATAACGCGGTTTTCCCGTGGCTCCCGTTTTTAAAAAAAATGCACACACTCACTGCACACACACTGCTCATTGCTCACACTGCACACACTGCACACACACTGCTCACACTGACACTGCACACACACTGCTCACACTGTCACACACTGCACACTGCACACTGCACACTGCACACTGCACACACTGCTCACACTGACACACACTGCACAGACACTGCTCATTGCTCACACTGCACACACTGACACACTGCTCATTGCTCACACTGACACACACTGCACACTGCTCACACACACACACACAGCAAGGTAACCCAACCTCTGTGGTGCCTCTTCAACATTAACCCCCTCACAGCCAGGGGTAAGGGTGTCCGAGCGTCCGGTGTGTCCCCCTCCCCTCTAGGCTGGTGTTACGGCCCGGGGCGGGGGGTGGGACGTCATTATGCTGTGGGGGGGTGGCGGGGCCCTGCGCTGCGGCTGAGTGGCAGGACGACCCTGCGCTACGGCGGGCCCTGTACTGCTGCGCGAGGGCCCTGTGCTGCGGCGGGGGGGGGGGATTAGCGGTCTTCCGGAGACTGTGCTTACCTGTCTCCAAAGCAGCACATCCCGACAGCGATCACTTTAGGCACCCCTCACGTTCGCCGTGCGCATGCGCATGCGCTGTGCGGCTCGTGAGGTGTGGATGTTCCCTGCCAGTTCCCTCTGCTCCTCCTGAAGCGGGGACCAGAGGGGCATCCCCCCTCCCATCCCGCGGCCTGTCACGCGGTGACAGGGGGAAGCGGGGACCGGAGGGACATCCCCGCTCCCATCTCCTGTCCCGCGGTGACAGGGGGAAGCGGGGACCAGAGGGTCATCCCCGCTCCCATCTCCTGTCCCGCGGGATGAATATGCGCTGATGCGGCGGCCATTTTTTTTTTTTTTAAATTAGCGCGACCCCGTTACTAACGCGGTGGTCTCGGGGTGGACCCCGAGGACCGCGTTATAACGGGGTTTAGCTGTATGTATGTAATGGTGCAGCGCCTCCATCTCTGAGCCCCAGGAATACGGGTGGAATCCTTCCAGAGAGTCCCCCCCCCCCCTCGGGGATGAGAGATTCCAGTCTCACACTGTATATCTTTAAAAGCAGCCGCAGCTCTTTATTCACAGCAGCAGAATAGCAGCAACAAGACTGTCAATCAGGTACAGGGTGTCTTCCTCCACACAGGACTGCTCTCCCTCAGGATGGTCTCTGTGTCCCTGCCACCACCCCAGGTCAAGGGCACCCAGGGTGGGGCTAGCTCTTCCCTCGCCCCCTAAACAGGGTGAGAGGAATTGGTCCACCTCCCTAACTAAGGTTGCATCAGCTCTACTCAGAGGCTGATGGCTCCCCTTCTCCAACGGCCAATTGATATAGGCTCTCTCTGTCACCCTGGGCCAGCCAGGTGACAGACTCAGCAGACTCTAACTCTGGACTGAACTCTTAACTCTGACACACACTTCTACTAAATAGGAAGTGCACTGCTCTTTATGATATTGGCAGGCACTGCCCCTGTGTCTCTGCCTACCACACAGGGTCAGGTACCAATTTCAGGAATGTCCCGTTATTAGCGTAAACACAACAGAGTTATATGGATCTAGCATTAAGACTGTAAGCTCTGCAGGCCAGGGATTTCCTTTCCTATTGTCTGATTTTGTTTGTTGCACTTATTGTACTACAATGTACTGTATTGCCTCTCTTATAAAGCGCTATATAAATAAATATTTACATACATAATATATCTTAATGCATCTTAAGACACCTTAGAGTTCCCTCTATAAGACACTTTATGGTCCACTCAAGTGAATAGTCTGTAAGTAGGGTGACCATTCGTCCCGGTTTTGCCGGGACAGTCCCGTTTTTTTCTGCCCTGTCCCGATTTTAGCTCCGTCCCGGTTATGTCCCGGTTTTTGTCCCTGGTCCCGGTATTGCGGGGCAGCGGCGGTGAGGAGAATGCGGCGGCCGGTAAGTATTTTCTATGTGTGTGTGTGAATGCTGCCGGGGAGACTGAATGAAGGAGAATGCCGGGGGCGGGACTTAGAATGCCGGCCGGCCCGCAGGGGATTGGATGAATGATGATGCCGGGGGCGGGACTTAGAATGCCGGCCGGCCCGCAGGGGATTGGTTGCAGGCAGGTCAGAGGAAGCCGGGGGCGGGACTTCCGCTTTGTGCAGAGCACACGTGTCTTCCCGCTCCCGGCTCCTCTGTTCGCGGTCAGTGTCCCCTTTCTGTCCCGGGTCCCAGCCAGGGGGGGTAATAGGAGGTGGTAGCGGGGGTGCGCCTACCTTTGTACCACCTTGTACCTTTGCCCCCCCGGCGCTCCCACCATTGCCCCATCGGCGCTCCCACCATTGCCCCATCGGCGCTCCCACCTTTGCCCCCCGGCGCTCCCACCTTTGCCCCCCGGCGCTCCCACCTTTGCCCCATCGGCACTCCCAACTTTGCCCCCCGGCGCTCCCACCTTTGCCCCCCCCCGGCGCTCCCACCTTTGCCCCCCGGCGCTCCCACCTTTGCCCCCCCGGCGCTCACAGCTTTGTCCCCCTGGCGCTCGCAGCTTTGCCCCCCGGCGCTCCCAACTTTGCCCCCCCGGCGCTCACAGCTTTGTCCCCCGTCGCTCACAGCTTTGCTCCCCGGCGCTCACTTCCCCCCCGTCCCCTTGGTGTGAGAGATGGGCTCGGGGGCGGGCAGTGGTTGTTGCGCGGTCGCAGGCGGTGCAGGGGGAGGCGGGGTGTATCTCTGTGTGTTTCATTGTGTGTGTGTGTATCAGTGTGTGTGTATCAGTGTGTGTGTGTGTGTGTGTGTGTGTGTGTGTATCTGTGTGTGTGTGTGTGTGTGTGTGTGTGTATCAGTGTGTGTGTGTGTGTGTGTGTGTATCAGTGTGTGTGTGTGTGTGTGTGTGTGTGTGTATCAGTGTGTGTGTGTGTGTGTGTATCAGTGTGTGTGTGTGTGTGTGTATCAGTGTGTGTGTGTATCAGTGTGTGTGTGTGTGTGTGTGTGTGTTTCAGTGTGTGTGTGTGTATCAGTGTGTGTGGGTGGGTGTGTGTGTGTGTGTGAATCAGTGGGTGGGTGTGGGTGTGGGTGTATTAGTGGGTGTGGGTGTGTGTGTGTGTGTGTGTATCAGTGTGTGTGTGTGTGTGTGTGTGTGTGTGTGTGTGTGTGTGTGTGTGTGTGTGTGTGTATCAGTGGGTGTGTATCAGTGGGTGTGTGTGTGTGTATCAGTGTGTGTGTGTGTGTATCAGTGTGTGTGTGTGTGTGTGTGTGTGTGTGTGTGTGTATCAGTGTGTCTGTGTCTGTGTGTGTGTGTGTGTGTGTGTGTGTGTGTGTGTATCTGTGTGTGTGTGTGTGTGTGTGTGTGTGTGTGTGTGTGTGTGTGTGTGTGTGTGTGTGTGTGTGTGTGTATCTGTGTGTGTGTGTATGTGTATCAGTGTGTGTGTGTGTGTGTGTATGTGTATCTGTGTGTGTGTGTGTGTGTATCTCTGTGTGTTTGTGTATCTGTGTGTGTGTGTGTGTATCTGTGTGTATCTGTGTGTGTGTGTGTGTGTGTGTGTGTGTGTGTGTCAGTGTGTGTGTGTGTGTATCAGTGTGTGTGTGTATGTGTGTATCAGTGTGTGTGTGTGTGTGTGTGTGTTTCAGTGTGTGTGTGTGTGTTTCAGTGTGTGTGTGTTTCAGTGTGTGTGTGTGTGTGTTTCAGTGTGTGTGTGTGTGTGTGTGTGTGTGTGTGTGTGTGTGTGTGTGTGTGTGTGTGTGTGTGTGTGTGTGTGTGTATCAGTGTGTGTGTATCAGTGTGTGTGTATCTGTGTGTATGTGTGTGTGTATCAGTGTGTGTGTATCTGTGTGTATGTGTGTGTGTATCTGTGTGTATGTGTGTGTGTATCAGTGTGGCTTTTTTGGCAATATGCTGGTGATAAGTGGCTTATCGCTGCTTACTGCATGAGGGCCTTAGGGAGGATTTGTTCCTTTAAAGTACACCTAGTTTGGCATAGGATTTGGATGTCAGGGTATCAATGTGCAACCCAAATGTTAAATGGGAGTTGAATGCCCAGATATTTCAAACAAGTAACAGGGGCTAGGATGGTTTTAGAGCTGGTTTTTATCTGAAGCTCTGTCATTGGCAGCTTTAGCAATTTAGCTCTGGTCCCAAATACCATTGTTACAGTCTTGTCAGTGTTTAAAATCAGTTTGTTTTGGGAAATCCAGTTTCAAGTCTCAAAAATCAGATTGAAGTATGTGTTCAAGGTCAGAGAGGCGAGGGCTGCGTGCATATAGGATAAGATCTAAGGCCTCTCACAATAACCCGTTAGGAATATTAATTCCTCATCTATCCGACATAAGTATAAAATATAGTCTACCAAGACCCCTAATACAGAGTTACCCACCTTATACGGGAGCAGCTGCCAGACGAGTATAGTAAATGTATCTTATTTCTTTTGCCACTGGAGGGCAGTGTGGAGTTGCAAGGAGTGGCGCCCGTAAGGACGACGTGCCAGTTAGGCGGAAGGAGAAGCGCACACACTTTTATGTGAAACGGATATATTTGGGGAGGGATTTAGGAGTCTGAGTGAGAAAATTTATATTTTGTCACAATGGAAAAATGGAAAAATTAACCATTTAAATATGCACAGATTTAATCCCACTTTTGGAAATTAGGGATGTTGCCTAAAAGTTTGAGAATGCATCAAGTGCCACCCCATGGGCTTTAATGAAGCAGCATTTGTGGGCTAAGGGGAACAGCATTCTGTATAAAGGTATTTTGGACTCAATATAAATAATTGAAGCCAAAAGCTAATATTAAGTAAATTGAGAATGGAAAAAACTTCAGCACAAACGTACAGAATGTGATATTCTGAGAGATCTTACAGATGTTATCAAATCCCACAATGAATATATAGAAAATGTCTGTATAGAACGAGTCAAACAAGAATACGCCAATAAAACGTTTAAAGCTGCAGTTCAGTCTTTTTTTTTCATTTTATTTATTTTTTTACTTTAATAGTTTCATGTGGGCAATCTCTAATTACCTAAAGAACTGTATAGCTGCAGGTCAATTCGTTCTCCATGTATTGATAGGCGAGATTTGGTGACATAATTAGTGAAGGGATCTGTTTCTCTTCTGCTTCTGTCACTCAGTGGAAGCTCATGAATATTCATGAGCACTCCTGCACTGATATGTGCTAGAGGGAGGGCAGGGCTGACAAAGGGGTGTGCCAGGGCTTGTGACAGGACATGAAGGGGCAGTGCCTTAGCAAATGGCTGTTAAACTAGAATACAAGAAAATTGGTCTTTCAAAGTTGTTGTTTTTTAAAACAGAAAATGCTAAAAGTATTTTTTCTTAATACAGAACTGATTTTATTAAAAAAAAACACACATGCAGGATATTGCCTGAACTGCAGCTTTAATTGGGAGATACAGGGGCCACAATTCAGGTCATTTAGCTGAAAGAAGGGAAGCCAGTCAGCCGGTAGAGCAGGTCAGTCGGTCAGCCAGTAGAGCAGGTCAGCCGGTCAGCCGGTCAGCCGGTCAGCCAGTAGAGCAGGTCAGCTGGTAAGCCAGTAGAGCAGGTCAGCCTGTAGAGCAGGTCAGCCGGTCAGCCAGTAGAGCAGGTCAGCCGGTCAGCCAGTAGAGCAGGTCAGCCGGTAGAGCAGGTCAGCCGGTCAGCCAGTAGAGCAGGTCAGCCGGTCAGCTCTGAGATCAGCATTACTTATATCTCCTAACCTTTGCCCCCTGCATGTAATGCTGCAGAACAGCCTACACTGCATATACTGTACATGAGATACTTAACCCTTTCTTTTCGCTCGACTCTAATCTGAATGATTTGCAAATTGGTTTGTAATTAAAGAGATATTTGTAGCAGAATCCCATGTATGTTCTTTTTACCTTTTTAGAAACCGTTTTGTGTAATAAAAGATATGACAGATCTTGCACTTGTGTTTTGGCAGAAGTGTATATGTGACCCTATAAATCTCCCTCACACCCGGGCTTGGCAGCGTGACACTAGTGCAGCGTCCTGGGGAAGAATCACTGAGCTGTTAGCAATAGATACAACGGATAGAAAAGACACTACACATAGGTTTGATTAAAGAGAGTATTTTATTGAAATAATGAATCTCTTTGCTGGGAGGGGCCTGCAGCACATTGCAGAGCGATATAGTAACACGCAGAGCAATGCATTGCAGGCCCCTCCGGCAGCAAAGGGGTGAAGACCCCTGCAGGGTGTATAAAGATCTCACTGATAATTCATGCACAAAGGGTAGTTTGTTGCTGTGATCCAGAGGAAGGCGAAACATAACCCCTGCTGTGCAATGGGGGAAAAAATTCCTTCCTGACCCCATTAAATGGCGATCGGATGGTCCCTGGATCACTGCGCAGTGAGATCAGATGGAGCAGCACAGATCAGCGTTGTTATACACAGGGGCACACTCGGTATATAGAGATGCGGGTGATGGGGCCCTTGTGCCCCTGTGTATAACTCACCTGCTCCCCCATCCCCCTGCATATCTATCCCATTCACCCCTTTTCCTCCCGCATACCTCGCAGGGCCGGCCGGCCATTAGGCGGTCGCCTAGCGCGCAGAGGTCCTAGGGGCGCATTAATAATCATTATTATTTTTTCCTCTTATTATTTTATTTATTTATCTTTTTTTTTAAATTATTATTCTTTTTTTTATCCAGTATTTTGGCGCCCTTTTATTTTTATTTTGTGTCGCGCTGGGGTGCGGTCGCACCCCCTGCAGCCACGATAGCTACGCCACTGTTTATTTTATTATTTTATTTATCTTATTATTTTTTATACAACTGGGGCACAAATTTTAAGTTTCGCCTCGGGTGCATGAAACCCGTGCTCCGGCCCTGCTCCTTGTTCTCTCTCACTATCCCAATCTCAATATCCCTATCTCCCTCTAGTACCTGCCCCTCCCGCAGCCTTCCTGATCTTATCTGCCTCTCCTGCGGTCAAACCAACTTCTCAGGGCCCCTAGAATACCCCTGTATCTACGCCCTGGCTCCTCTGCTACCTGCTCCTGGCTTCTTCTCCGCCTAAAAAAGTTGAAGCAGCAGATTTGTCCGCACCTCTCGTATTCTCCTACCTGCTCCCGGGGTCTTCTCCTCCGCCTAAAAAAGGTGAAGCAGCAGATCCGGCCATACCTGTCGTATGCTCCTTGGTCATCGTACACCACGTCTGCGTCATCGGCCGCCTTGTAGCCCACCTCATTGTTCCACTTGACGCCCGCTTTGTCGTATGCCTCGTCGTCCGCCTCGTAGCCCGCCTCGTCGTCTGGTGGCACAAAGGGCACCACCTTCGTGCGTGTCCTGATCTGCAGGAGGCATGAAGTGTTTGTAACCAGGGACAGTGATACTCTGTATCGCAAGAGCTCCTGTGCCACTTATACCCCATCCCCAATACCACGTTATACCGCCCTCCACAGGGCAAATACCCGTTATATCCACCTCACCAGGCCCAGTACCCGTTATACCCACCTCACCAGGCCCAGTACCCATTATATACCCCTCCCCAGAAGGTCATGTTTCTATTTATCAAAAATACATTGAGTTACCTCTGGTTTTCAAGCATGTCCTGGGGGAGTTATCACAGAGACACAGAAACGTCGCTGAGTTTGGGTTAGTAACTCCCTTAACCTCTCAGCAGTTGAATTCCCCATTAGGCGCTTAGCACGTTAAAAACAAGCGTTGCTATTTCTCTGCATGAAGTTGCAGGTAATTGGAAGAGTTACACAGTGACGGCTATTTCATCACTCACCTTCTTCCACCGAAACGGTCTTTTCTGTCTTATTTCCGGCTTCACATCGGATATCCATATCCATTCTTGGCCTCTGATCTGTATGCAGGACAATGCTTTAAGACAGGGTTGCACAACCTTTTCCCCCTGCTCCCCCCTCCACCTTCCCCACCTTGTCCCCGACGTTCTGATGTAACGACGTCATGTGATATCACGTTGCTATGGCAATGCCACATCATGTGACGCCACGTTGCTGTCGCCAGAAGCCGCCGGAGACAAGGAAAGGGAACTTACAGAGGCCTTGCGCGCGATCTCCGGCATTTAATTTAAATGCTGTGGGGAAGAGCGAGGGGCCTCTGTAAGCGCCGAGCCCCTCCTCCCAAGAAAATGTCGTGCCCCTCGATTTGCGCACCCCTGCTTTAAGAGATATTCTGGGACCCTCCAACTCCTCCAACCCTTCCTCATATTGACTGACCTTGCAGTGCTCTGCACTGACTTGCACTGACCTGCTATGGTGCCTCTCAAAATACCATGCTAACTCATTCTGAACATACATGTGTCCTTTCTACATGTTACTCAGCTTGTATGGGCCACAGACAGCTTTCCCGGGGTCCAGGACTAGTTTCCACCTGGGACACTCACCCATGGGTCGGCGACCTTGCGAGAACCCACCCCCCCAACTTGTTTTCTTTTGCACTGCCATAGACAACAACATTTCGGCCTGCTGGCCTTTCTGAGGTAAAGTGGCTAAACCCACTAAATCCAGCAAAGAAAGGCCAGCAGCCGAAACATTGTAGTCTGTGGCACAATAAATTATCTTTTTTTATTCAAATCCGTGTGCCCTTTCCCATCAATCTTATTGTATCCATTGGACGAAATGCCGGTCTTCCCTGAGACGAAGGGGCACCGGTAAAAGTATCACTACTTATTGTTTTTTTTTGGTGTGCAGCAAATCCCCATCATTTTTGCGTTCTCTTGCTCGGCCCCAATCTGACACACCACCTTGCTCTCTCACCCCCCTCTTAGACTCCCCCGTCACCCTTTCCTTCCCCAAAGGTTGTCCTTTAATCAGATCTTACCCAAATTGTCTCCATCTCCCTTGGAAATGTTCTGTCTTTAAGCTGTGCGGTTCCTCTTGATCCGAACTTTCTTAGCTGACCCCTTTAGGTTTCGGCTCCGAGGGTCTAAAAAATAAGCAACTCCGAAAAGATATGAAATATGCGCACGGGTCCTAATGGGGCACTGAGGGGGAGACTTAAATACTAGTAAATATAATCTACTGTGCTAACAAATATAATCTATTAACTAAGAAATATAACTTATTAAACTAAGAAATATAATTTATTAAACTAACAAATATAACTTATTAAACTAACAAATATAACTTATTAAACTGAGAAATAATATTTATTAAACTAAGAAATATAACTTATTAAACTAAGAAATATAACTTATTAAACTAAGAAATATAATTTATTAAACTAAGAAATATAACTTATTAAACTAAGAAATATAATTTATTAAACTAAGAAATATAACTTATTAAACTAAGAAATATAACTTATTAAACTTAGAAATATAATCTATTAAACTAAATAAATATCTATTAAACTAAATAAATATCTATTCAACTAAATAAATATAATCTATTTAAAAACAATACAATAAAATGCTGGAGAAATGATACGTCAACCAAGTCACAGATGTGATGCCAATGAGGGTTGAACTCCTTGCAGATCCACCGTCAGCTGGTTGTGGCAGAAAGTGGTGACATACAGTAGAACAGAGTGGTTGAGCTGTAACCACGGCAGTCAGGTCAGAAATCAACACAATATTTTTTGAAATTTAGAATGAGAATGTTCTGTATGTCACATTCTGGGCTTAGACTCTGAGCCCTGTCACATGTTAGCAGCTTGTGATAATAGAAAGTATCCATATACTGGGATGTGATAAGAAACATGAAGGTCATTTTATACTGGTCCCATAACCTGCTTTATATGAAGTATCATTTTACACTAATTAGTAGAGATGTTACATTTTGAAAAATAGCACTTCTGGCGACATTGTTCATTTTCTCTACAAATGATAAATGAAAAAGTTGGATAAAACGTTATATGTGTGTGCGCGCGCGCAATATATATATATATATAGAGGTATCAGTACCGTTATGCATTTGGGATGCAAGAATAAAAAGGCGACTTACAAATTAAATGGAGATATATTGGGGGAATACTTGAAGGAGAAGGATTTAGGAGTGCTTGTAGACAGCAGGCTTAGCAATAGTGCCCAATGTCATGCAGTAGCTGCAAAGGCAAACAAGATCTTATCTTGCATCAAACGGGCAATGGATGGAAGGGAAGTAGACATAATTATGCCCCTTTACAAAGCATTAGTAAGACCACACCTTGAATATGGAGTACAATTTTGGGCACCAATCCTAAGAAAAGACATTATGGAACTAGAGAGAGTGCAGAGAAGAGCCACCAAATTAATAAAGGGGATGGACATTCTAACTTATGAGGAGAGGCTAGCTATATTGGATTTATTTACATTAGAAAAGAGGCATCTAAGAGGGGATATGATAACTATATACAAATATATTCAGGGACAATACAAGGAGCTTTCAAAAGAACTATTCATCCCACGGGCAGTACAAAGGACTCGCGCCATCCCTTAAGGTTGGAGGAAAGGAAATTTCACCAGCAACAAAGGAAAGGGTTCATTACAGTAAGGGCAGTTAAAATGTGGAATTCATTACCCATGGAGACTGTGATGGCAGATACAATAGATTTGTTCAAAAAAAGGTTGGACATCTTTTTAGATGGGAAAGGTATACAGGGATATACCAAATAAGTATATATGGGAAGGATGTTGATCCAGGGATTAATCCGATTGCCAATTCTTGGAGTCAGGAAGGAATTAATTTTTCCCCTTAATGGGGTTTTTTGTTTGCCTTCCTCTGGATCAATAAGTAAGTATAGATATTGATATAAAGTATCTGTTGTCTGAATTTAGCATAGGTTGAACTTGATGGACGTACGTCTTTTTTCAACCTCATCTATTATGTAACTATGTATGTAATGGTGCAGCGCCTCCATCTCTGAGCCCCAGGAATACGGGTGGAATCCTTCCAGAGAGTCCCCCCCCCCCCTCGGGGATGAGAGATTCCAGTCTCACACTGTATATCTTCAAAAGCAGCCGCAGCTCTTTATTCACAGCAGCAGAATAGCAGCAACAAGACTGTCAATCAGGTACAGGGTGTCTTCCTCCACACAGGACTGCTCTCCCTCAGGATGGTCTCTGTGTCCCTGCCACCACCCCAGGTCAAGAGCACCCAGGGTGGGGCTAGCTCTTCCCTCGCCCCCTAAACAGGGTGAGAGGAATTG